>NC_081300.1:61483939-61786969 GCF_030435805.1 Mustela lutreola | reverse complement strand
ATTGCATAATCCCCTCCAGTGTCATCCCTGTCAATGTAAATGATGGGTATCCATCCTTTCTGATGGCTTAGTAATATTCAGTGTATATATGAGCCTCATCTACTTTATTCATTCATCTGTTGAAGATCATCTCAGCTCTATCCACACACAGCTTAGCTATTGTGGATTTTGCTGTTATGAATAATGGTGTGCAGGTGCCCCTTCGGGTTACTACATTTGTATCTTTGGGGTAAATACGTAGGAGCCCAATTGCTTGGTGATAGGGTAGCTCTATTTTTAGCTTCTTGAGGAACCTCCATTCTGTTTTCCAGAGTGGCTGTACCAGCTTGCATTCCCACCAACAGTGTAAGAGGGTTTCCCTTTCTCAACATCTTCACCAACATTTGTTGCTTCCTGTCTTGTTAATTTTAGTCTTTCTGGCTGGTATGAAGTGGTATCTCATTGTGGTTTTGATTTGTATTTCCCTGATGGCAAGTGATGTGGAGCATTTTTTCATGTGTCTGTTGGTCATTTATATGTCTTCTTTGGAGAAGCATCTGTTCGTATCTTCTACTCATTTATTGACTGTATTATTTGCTTTTTTGGGTGTTGAGTTTGATAAGTTCTTCATATGTCTTGGATACCAGCCCTCTATCTGATCTGTCATTTCCAAACATCTCCCATTCTACAGGTTGTTTTTGGTTTTGTTGACTGTTTCCTTATCTGTGCCAAGCGTTTTATCTTGATAACCATAACAGTAGTTCATTTTTGCTTTTGTTTCCCTTGGCTTTAGAGCTCTGTCTTGCAAGAAGATACTGCAGCCAACATCGAACAGTTTGCTACCTGTGTTCTCTAGGGTTTTGATGGATTCCTGTCTTACATTTAGGCCTTTCACCCATTTTGAGTTTATCTTTGTGTATGGTGTAAGGAATGGTCCAGTTTCATACATTTGCATATGGCTGTCCAGTTTTCCCAAAACCATTTGTTGAGGAGACTGTCTTTTTTCCATTGGATACTCCTCCCTGCTTTGTCAAAAATTAGTTGATCATAGACTTGAGGGTCCATTTCTCGCTTCTCTGTTCTGTTCCATTGATCTCTGTGTCTGTTTTTGTACCAGTACTGTGCTGTCTTGATGATCACAGCTTTGTAACATAACCTGAAGTCAGGAATTGTAATGCCCCAGCTTTTTCTTTTTCAGCATTCCTCTGGCTAATTGGGGTCTTCTTTGGTTCCATTAAAATTTTAGGATTGTTCCCAGGTCTGTGAAAAATGTCAGTGGTATTTTGATAGGAATTTCATTGAATGTGTAGGTTGCCCTGAGTCACATAGACGTTTTAACAGTATTTGTTCTTCCAATCCATGAGCATGGAATATTTTTCCATCTCTTTGTGGCATCTTCACTTTCTTTTCATAGATGTTCTATAGTTTTTAGACTACAGATCCTTTACCATTTTGGTTAGGTTTATTCCTAGGTATCTTGTGGTTTTCAGTGTAATTGTAAATAGGATCAATTCCTTAATTTCTCTTTCTTTAGTCACATTGTTACATTGTATGTGCATTGATTTTGTATCCTGCCATGTTGCTGAATTGGTATATGAGTTCTAGCAAGTTTGGAGTAGAATATTCAGGGTTTTCCACATAAAGTATCATGTTATCTGTGAACAGTGAGAGTTTGACTTCTTTGCCAATTTGAATACCTTTTATTTCCTTGCTGAGGCTAGGACTTCTAGTACTATGTTGAACAACAGTGGTGAGAGTGGGCATCCCTGTCATGTTCCTGACCTTAGGGAAAAAGCTCTCAGTTTTTCCCCATTGAGAATGATATTTGGCGTGGACTTTTTCTAGATGGTTTTGATGATATTGAGGTGTGTTCCCTCTTTCCGTACGCTGCGGAGAGTTTTAATCAAGAAAGGAGGCTGTATTTTGTCAGATGCTTTTTCTGCATCAATTGAGAGGATCATATGGTTCTTGCCCTTTCTTTTATTATAATGTATCACATTGATTTATTTGTGAATGTTGAACCACCCTTGCAATGTAGGAAGAAATCTCACTTGGTCTTGCTGAATAATCCTTTTAATATACTGTTGGATCCTGTTGGCTAGTATCTTCGTGAGAAATTTGCCAGCCATGTTCCTCAGGATATTGGTCTGTGATTCTCCTTTCTGATGGGGTCTTTGTCTGGTTTCAAATCAAGGTAATGCTGACCTCATAAAATGAGTTTGGAAGTTTTGTTTCCATTTCTGTTTTTTGAAACAGCTTCAGAAGACTATGTAATAGTTTTTCTTTAAATGTTTGGTAGAATTCCCCTGGGAAGCCATCTGTCCCTAGAACCCTTTGTTGGGAGGTTTTTGATTACTGCTTCAATTTCCTTGCTGGTTATGGTTCTGTTCAGGATTTCTATGTCTTCTTCTTTCAGTTTTGGTAGTTTATGAGGTTCCATAATTTTATTAATTTGGGTCCTTTGTCTTGTCTTTTTGATAAGTCTGTCTAGGTGTTTATCGATCTTATTAATTCTTTCAAAGAAGCAGATTTTAAGTTCATTGATCTGTTCTTCTGTTCTTTTAGTTTCTATTTTTTTGAGTTCTGCTCTCGTTGTTACTATTTCTCTTCTTATGCTTGGTATACCCTTTGTTTGCTCTTCTTTCTCCAGCTCCTTTAGTTGTAAGTTGAGCTTGTATATGTTGGACTTACTGAATTTTTTGAGAAAGGCTTGTATTGCTGTGTACTTACCTCTTAGGACTGCCTTTCCTGTATCCCAGAGGTTTTGAACAGTTATGTTTTCATTTTCATTTGTTTCCATGATTTTTAAAAATTCTCTAATTTCCCAGATGACCCATTCATTGTTTAGGATGCTCTCTAACCTCCAAGTGTTTGAGTTCCAAATTTCCTCTTGTGACTGAGTTCAAGTTTTAAAGCATTGTGTTCTGAAAATATGCAGAGAATAGTACCAATCTTTTGATACTGGTTGAAATCTGATTTGTGACCCAGTATGTGATGTATTCCAGAGAATGTTTGGTGTGCACTTGAGAAGAATGTGTATTCTGTTGTTTTAGCATGGAATGTTCTATACAGAACTACAAAGTCCATCTGGTTCAATGTGTCATTCAAAGCTCTTGTTTCTTTGTTGATTCTCTGCTTAGATGATCTGTCCATTGCTGTGATTGGGGTGTTAAAGTCCCTTTCTATTATTCTATTATCACTGTGCTTCTTTAATTTGGATATTAATTGGCTTATATAATTGGCTGCTCCAGGGTGCCTGGGTATCTTAGTCATTAAGTGTCTGCCTTTGGCTCAGGTCATGATCCCGGGGTCCTGGGATTGAGCCCCGCATCAGGCTCCCTGCTCAGCTGGAAACCTGTTTCTCCCTCTCCCACTCCCCTTGCTTGCGTTCCCTCACTTGGTGTATCTCTATCAAATAAATAAATAAAATCTTTAAAAAACAATAATTATTGGCTGCTCTGAAGTTAGGAGTATAAATATTTATAATTGTTTTTTGTTGTTGTTGGATAAACCCTTTAAATGTGACATAGTGTTTCTCTTCATCCCTTACTACAGTTTTTGGTTTAAAATCTAATTTGTCTGACAGGAGGATCGCTACCCCAGCTTTCTTTTGAGGTCCATTAGCATGGTCCATTAGCATAGGTCCACTCCTCTCACTTTCAAGAAGGTATCTTTAGGTCTAAAATATGTCTCTGATAGACAGCATATGGGTAGGTCTTGCTTTTTTATTTAATCTGATAACCTGTGTCTTTTGATTGGAGCATTCAGCCCATTTACATTGAGAGTAACGACTGAAAAGTATGAATTTAGGGCCATTGTATTACCTGAAAAGCCCCTGTTTCTGTAGACTGTTTCTGTTTCTATCTGGTCTCTTACTTTGGGGCTCTGTCTTTGCTTACAAAGGATCCCCTTTAGTATTTCTTGCAGGGGTGGTTTAGTGGTCACAAATTTTTTTAGTTCTTGTCTGTCTTGGAAGCTCTTTATCTCTCCTTCCATTCTGAACAACAGCCTTGGTGGCTAAAGGCTTGGCTGCATGTTTTTCTCATTTAGTACCCTGGATATATCATGCCAGCCCTTTCTGGCCTGCCAGGTTTCTTTGGTTAGGTCTGATGTTAATCTGATATTCTTCTCTCTGTAGGTTAAGAGTCTCTTGTCTAAAGCTGCTTTCAGGTTGTGAGCGTCACATGTTGGGGTGTAGATCTGTTTTTATTATTTTTGGGAGTGGTCCTCTCTACCTCTTGAACATGAATGCTTGTTTCCGTCCACAGATTAGGGAAGTTTTCAGCTGTGATTTGCTCAAATAAACCTTCTGGTCATTTCTCTCTGTCTTCACCTTTAGGCACCCCCAAAATTCTGACATTGGTATGTTTCTTGCCATCAGTGCTTTCTTGAAGCCTGTCTTCATGAGCTATTAGTCATTTTTCTCTCTTTTTCTCAATTTCCTTCCTTTCCATCAACTTATCTTCTAGATTACTTACTCTTTCTTCTGCCTCATTTATCCTGCCTGTTAGAACATCCAGTTTAGACTGCATCTCAGTTACAGCATTTTTAATTTTGGCCTGATTAGATCTCATTTCTGCACTAAGAGATTCTGTAGTGTCTTTTATGCTTTTTTTTTTTTTTTTTTTTTTTTTTTTTTTTTTAGGTCCAGCTATTAACTTTATAATTGTTATCCTGAATTCCAGCTCTGGCATCTTACTTATGTCCATATCAATTAGGTCTGTGGCAGAGAACCATTATCTCTGGTTCGTTCTTTCGTTGTGAATTCCTCCTTCTAGTCATTTTGCCCAGAGAAGAATGGATGAGCAAATGAGCAGAGTCAAAAGTATTCACCACAACCCAATCAAAAAACACGCTAGAGAAATCCAAAGAGATCAGAAACCAAAACAGAAAAGCAAACAAAAACAAAACAAAAAAGGAAGGTGGAATATCATCTCACAGGATGGACAGAACAGGGTGATCCACTTGTTCCTGAGTAAATTTTGGCCTGTGTGTTAGAAGACACTAAATCCCAAAATTGCAAAGGAGGAAAAACTTACATATATATATGAAAAACTTACATATATATTTAAGTAGAAAAGTGAAAAAAGACCAAAATTGAAGCATGTATCTATAATTGTAGGTGTAAAAAAATAAAAGTTAAAAAGTAACTTAAAAACAAAGGGTTGATAAGATAGGAAACTAGTTGAAAAGAGAGAAAAGAATTTCTCTGTTCTCCTACTGGCCTTCCTGTTATGTGTATCTTAAACCTTTTGAAGTTGTCGCACATGGTATTTTTGTATGTGTTTGTCAGGGGAGAAGGCTTTTGTGTTTTGTTTTTTTTTTCCCCACTTTGCATTTCAGTTTAGGAAATTGCTTTTGGCTCCCTTCAAGCTCACCTATTCTTTCCTTGGCTCTGTGGATCATGAATCCATTAAATTTAAAAAAGAAATCAACAGATTTGATTTCTGTTACAGTGTTTTTGTTTTGTGGAATTTCCTTTTGATTCTTAGAATTTCTAAGAAATTCTATGTTGTTACCTTACATTCTATGTTGTTTACCTTTTGCATTCAAACTCCTAACAAATTAGTTTTTTTTAAATTGACAGGGTTAATTTTTAAGTCCTCAAAACTTCTCAAGCTGAAGATGCTACATTGATTTTAGAAGTAATTTTTACGGATAAATTGAGTCTTGTAAAAACTGACAAATTGTTGACATTCACGGAACTGAATTAGATTGGCCACTAGATGCCAGGTTTTGCACTAGTCCCTATAACTGCTGGGAATTAAGACAAACTTCTTGTTCTCCAGGAACATAGAGTCCACAAAGAAAAAAGAAGATTCCAATATCTATGTTTTCAGTGGAGTTTCTTCTTTAGCTTGCAGGATTCAGGGACATCAGAAGGAATTAGTGCCTGTGATGTAACTTGCAGGAAAACGGCAGTTGAAGTAAGACCATTATTTACAGAGAATTTGTCCACTTTGTGATTTTGTTTTCACAGTTAGGACATGTGTGGCACAGTGGCCCATGGACTGGCAGAGGTGAGGACAAACCAGAAGACTTTATTCCTCTCATTCCTGCTGTAACCTGAGCAACTTTGCTTTTATTTACTTATTTATTTTTATTGAACTTCCAAATAAGGTTTTGTTTGACAAGAGTTGTTTGGATTCATACCGTAGAGACTCAGTCTTGCTTTTGGAATTGGTTGTTTAAACTCTCTAACTTTTGGGGGCACCTGGGTGGCTTAGCTCGGGTCATGATCCCAGGGTCCTGGGATCGAGCCCTGCATTGGGCTCTCAGCTCATCGGGGAGCCTGCTTCCTCCCCTCTCTCTCTCTGCCGCTTCCCTGCCAACTTGTGATCTCTGTCTGTCAAATAAATAAATAAAATCTTTAAAAAAAAAAAAACTCTCTAACTTTTTAGTTAGTGCATTTTTATTTCTTATAGAAGAATAGCATATAAATTAGTTATTCCTCAGCTATTGTATTTCTAGTGCTGCTTCAATGTCTTAGGCTTCCAGGGCGTCCAGGTTATGAGGAACAGAAATGTGTTCATGTAATCTTGAGGAGTATGGGTTTGGTTAGGAATTTCATGAACTCATTCATTTGCCTTATAGAACTGGAAATTTAGGATATACCTTTTTTTTTTTTAATATAATTTTTTATTTTTTATAAACATATATTTTTATCCCCAGGGGTACAGGTCTGTGAATCACCAGGTTTACACACTTCACAGCACTCACCAAAACACATACCCTCCCCAATGTCCATAATACCACCCCCTTCTCCCAAACCCCCTCCCCCCAGCAACCCTCAGTTTGTTTTGTGAGATTAAGAGTTACTTATGGTTTGTCTCCCCCCCAATCCCGTCTTCTAGGATATACCTTTTGTAGGATTCCAACAGCATTCTAACATTTGTGCTTTTTCACTGACTTTTTTTCCAGTGCATTCTTTCCTCTCTGCCATTCCTTTAACTTGGTTTCTCTTCTTTTGGTTCCCATTGCTTCCTTGTATCTTTACTTTTTCTTTCCTTTTCTTTTTTTTTTTTTTAATTGAGTATAGTTTTTTAATTGAGTATTCGTTTCTGGTGTACAGGGTAGTGGTTTGACAAGTTTATGCATTATGCTAGGCTCAACACAAGTGTAGCTATCATCCATCACCATACAAAGTACTACAATATCATTGACTGTATTCCTTACGCTGTGCCTCTTAATCCTGTGACATACTCATTCCACAACTGGAAGCCTTACACCTTTACTCTTGACCACTATGTCTTCACCTTCTCTTTGCCTCAGAATTGCTGTGGAGAAGCTCCTAACTTTCACACATGTGTGTTAACTCCTTCTTCATGCCTGGTCTTGGGGTGGATATTATTGGATTGATTGAGTAAAGTTTCATGTAGTTTTCCAAGTTTTCGGTCAAAACCATCCTAGACAAGTATTTATCCTCTGTAATCTCCTTTCAGCTCAGACACTGATCTTTAGGTTGTTTCACTGTGAATGAGGGCAACAGACTACTTTGTTTACTTACAACCTTAGAATAATAATAACTTGGAACATTTTCTGAGCACTTGCTATATACTCCTCATTTTCTAATTTTACATGTATGTAGTTTAATCTCATAACAATCTTGTGAAGTAGGTGATATTATTAAACCCCGTTTTACAAATTGGAAACCAAGGCACAGGGTGCTAATTAACATGTCCAAATGGTGCATAGTTTATTTTTAGGATGTGAACTTGGCAGTCTGACCTTGGATTCCAGGCTCTCAGTTTTTAAATTCTACTGCCTGCTCATGAAAATTATTCATGACAGAATCAGGCTTTACTTTAGAATTTATTCATAATGCCCCTAACCATACAGGGTAGAGTTTGTATACTGAGAATTAGGCACCATTAATCATATGCCAGCCACTTGCCCTGTTAAAGACCTTTATGACATAATGCTAAAGTGGAAAAGGATAGCCACAACAAGCAATGTAATCTTGTCACTTCACTTGAGTCTAGTAATGCATTTTCATTTATTTCATTTATTTCCATAACTGCCTCATCTACACATATGAAAATTTCAAACTGCTGAGGCAGGAAAATAACAGGCAACTTTTGGTATAAGCTACGTCTCACGATTTAAAAGTGTATTACTGAAATTACTGTATTTCACTGGAAGAAATTGAGGTTTAAGTTGTTCATCACTCCAGATCTCCATTTATATCAGAAATAGACGCCTGTTCATTCATACCTTCTTCAGGTCTACTCATCCTGCCTACGTATTACAAATTCAGTCTAAGTAGAGTTCATGAGGAATGACACCTCCACCATTGACCAATAACCAAAAACTTTTATCTTTAATTGAGAATATGAGCAGACTGATAAAATCCAGAAATGGAAGCTGCCAATGAGCTGAAGCCATTATACACAATGCTAGCTGTGAGGCCTAGGTTTTATTTTTCCTGAAGCCTGTTCATTCCAGAGTATGTATGATACTAATCAGTCTGTATTTACCATTTACTTTTACTTGAATTCATCTGAGGGTTTGTTCCCTGAAATCTAATGAGTCTTACTTTGTATGTCAACAGTATTATGATTGATTACCTTTGGAAGTCTTGGGTTGTACTGTCAAACATTGTGGTCATTGCCAATATGTTGTCATTAAAATTAGTTTTAATTTTTATTTTTAATTTAAAAGTTAACTTTAAGTTACAAGTTAATTTCTTGGACCTTATGTTTCCGTAGGGCACTTTTATCATGTGTCTTATATATCTTAGTCTACTGAAAATTGGCACAGTTTCTTGCTTCCAGAAATGGCCATATAGTGACTAGGTTTGAATCCCAGCTTCTCCACTCACCTATTGAGTGTATTTCCTCTTTGAGTTTCAGTGTTCTCAACTGCAAAATGGTGACAGTAGTCCCTCCTTCATAAGATTTATAACACCTACTACATAATAGGGGCTCAAAAACATCTTACAATGATGATGGTGGATAACAGCATTGCCACCACATTGCCTCTGGCACTGAAGCCATTTGCTGGGCCTAGAGAAATGACCCCTAAATTCATATTGAGAGGTGTGGCCTTGCTGTACAGGATTCTGATTCATTAGGTCTGGATGGAGACCAGGAATCCGGTTTTTCAAACAACCTTTGCTTTCCCTCAATATCTCCAACCTGCCATGATTCTGATGCATAGCCAGTTTTGGAAACCACTAGCCCAGAGATTGGTTTCTAAGGAAACCAAGATAAATATCAGCTCAAGAGGTAATATAGGGGTGACTCTTGTGAACTATTACATGAAGTGAAAGAAGCCAGTCACAAGAGACAACATACTGTGATTCCATTTAAAAGAAATATCCAGAATAGATAGATATAGAGACAGAGAATAGTTGAGTGGTTGCCTGGGGCTGGGAGAGGGAGGGAATGATGAGTGATTGCTCATGGAAATGGGATTTCTTTCTGGTGATGAAAATGGTCTAAGACTGTGGGGATAGTTTTACAGCTGTGAATATACTATAAGTCATTGAATTCTACAGCTTAATTGAGGGAAATGTATGTTTTCAAATAAATATTTCAATAAGGATTTTTTTTTCAGTAGTCAATTAGAAGTGAGAGAGGATACATTTTTTTTTTAATTTTTTATTTTTTATAAACATATATTTTTTATAAACATATATTTTTATCCCCAGGTCTGTGAATCACCAGGTTTACACACTTCACAGCACTCACCAAATCACATACCCTCCCCAATGTCCATAACCCCATCCCCCTTCTCCCCAACCCCCTCCCCCCGGCAACCCTCAGTTTGTTTTGTGAGATTAAGAGTCACTTATGGTTTGTCTCCCTCCCAATCCCATCTTGTTTCATTTATTCTTCTACCCACTTAAGCCTCCATGTTGCATCACCACTTCCTCATATCAGGGAGATCATATGATAGTTGTCTTTCTCTGCTTGACTTATTTCGCTAAGCATGATACGCTCTAGTTCCATCCACGTTGTTGCAAATGGCAAGATTTCATTTCTTTTGATGGCTGCATAGTATTCCATTGTGTATATATACCACATCTTCTTGATCCATTCATCTGTTGATGGACATCTAGGTTCTTTCCATAGTTTGGCTATTGTGGACATTGCTGCTATAAACATTCGGGTGCATGTGTCCCTTTGGATCACTACATTTGTATCTTTAGGGTAAATACCCAATAGTGCAATTGCTGGGTCATAGGGCAGTTCTATTTTCAACATTTTGAGGAACCTCCATGCTGTTTTCCAGAGTGGCTGCACCAGCTTGCATTCCCACCAACAGTGTAGGAGGGTTCCCCTTTCTCCGCATCCTCGCCAGCATCTGTCATTTCCTGACTTGTTGATTTTAGCCATTCTGACTGGTGTGAGGTGATATCTCATTGTGGTTTTGATTTGTATTTCCCTGATGCCGAGTGATATGGAGCACTTTTTCATGTGTCTGTTCGCCATCTGGATGTCTTCTTTGCAGAAATGTCTGTTCATGTCTTCTGCCCATTTCTTGATTGGATTATTTGTTCTTTGGGTGTTGAGTTTGCTAAGTTCTTTATAGATTCTGGACACTAGTCCTTTATCTGATATGTCGTTTGCAAATATCTTCTCCCATTCTGTCAGTTGTCTTTTGATTTTGTTAACTGTTTCCTTTGCTGTGCAAAAGCTTTTGATCTTGATGAAATCCCAGTAGTTCATTTTTTCCCTTGCTTCCCTTGCCTTTTGCGTTGTTCCTAGGAAGATGTTGCTGCGGCAGAGGTCGAAGAGGTTGCTGCCCGTGTTCTCCTCAAGGATTTTGATGGATTCCTTTCATACATTGAGGTCCTTCATCCATTTTGAGTCTATTTTTGTGTGTGGTGTAAGGGAATGGTCCAATTTCATTTTTCTGCATGTGGCTGTCCAATTTTCCCAGCACCATTTATTGAAAAGGCTGTCTTTTTTCCATTGGACATTCTTTCCTGCTTTGTCGAAGATTAGTTGACCATAGAGTTGAGGGTCTATTTCTGGGCTCTCTATTCTGTTCCATTGATCTATGTGTCTGTTTTTGTGCCAGTACCATGCTGTCTTGATGATGACAGCTTTGTAATAGAGCTTGAAGTCCGGAATTGTGATGCCACCAACGTTGGCTTTCTTTTTCAATATCCCTTTGGCTATTCGAGGTCTTTTCTGGTTCCATATAAATTTTAGCATTATTTGTTCCATTTCTTTGAAAAAGATGGATGGTACTTTGATAGGAATTGCATTAAATGTGTAGATTGCTTTAGGTAGCATAGACATTTTCACAATATTTATTCTTCCAATCCAGGAGCATGGAACATTTTTCCATTTCTTTGTGTCTTCCTCAATTTCTTTCATGAGTACTTTATAGTTTTCTGAGTATAGATTCTGTGTCTCTTTGGTTAGGTTTATTCCTAGGTATCTTATGGTTTTGGATGCAATTGTAAATGGGATTGACTCCTTAATATCTCTTTCTTCTGTCTTGCTGTTGGTGTAGAGAAATGCAACTGATTTCTGTGCATTGATTTTATATCCTGACACTTTACTGAATTCCTGTATAAGTTCTAGCAGTTTTGGAGTGGAGTCTTTTGGGTTTTCCACATATAGTATCATATCATCTGCGAAGAGTGATAATTTGACTTCTTCTTTGCCGATTTGGATGCCTTTACTTTCCTTTTGTTGTCTGATTGCTGAGGCTAGGACCTCTAGTACGATGTTGAATAGCAGTGGTGATAATGGACATCCCTGCCGTGTTCCTGACCTTAGCGGAAAAGCTTTCAGTTTTTCTCCATTGAGAATGATATTTGCGGTGGGTTTTTCATAGATGGCTTTGATGATATTGAGGTATGTGCCCTCTATCCCTACACTTTGAAGAGTTTTGATCAGGAAGGGATGTTGTACTTTGTCAAATGCTTTTTCAGCATCTATTGAGAGTATCATATGGTTCTTGTTCTTACTTTTATTGATGTGTTGTATCACATTGACTGATTTGCGGATGTTGAACCAACCTTGCAGCCCTGGAATAAATCCCACTTGGTCGTGGTGAATAATCTTTTTAATGTACTGTTGAATCCGATTGGCTAGTATTTTGTTGAGTATTTTCGCATCTGTGTTCATCAAGGATATTGGTCTATAGCTCTCTTTTTTGGTGGGATCCTTGTCTGGTTTTGGGATCAAGGTGATGCTGGCCTCATAAAATGAGTTTGGAAGTTTTCCTTCCATTTCTATTTTTTGGAACAGTTTTAGGAGAATAGGAATTAGTTCTTCTTTAAATGTTTGGTAGAATTCCCCCGGGAAGCCGTCTGGCCCTGGGCTTTTGTTTGTTTGGAGATTTTTAATGACTGTTTCAATCTCCTTACTGGTTATGGGTCTGTTCAGGCTTTCTATTTCTTCATGGTTCAGTTGTGGTAGTTTATATGTTTCTAGGAATGCATCCATTTCTTCCAGATTGTCAAATTTATTGCCGTAGAGTTGCTCATAGTATGTTCTTATAATAGTTTGTATTTCTTTGGTGTTAGTTGTGATCTCTCCTCTTTCATTCATGATTTTATTTATTTGGGTCCTTTCTCTTTTCTTTTTGATAAGTCGGGCCAGGGGTTTATCAATTTTATTAATTCTTTCAAAGAACCAGCTCCTAGTTTCGTTGATTTGTTCTATTGTTTTTTTGGTTTCTATTTCATTGATTTCTGCTCTGATCTTTATGATTTCTCTTCTCCTGCTGGGCTTAGGGTTTCTTTCTTGTTCTTTCTCCAGCTCCTTTAGGTGTAGGGTTAGGTTGTGTACCTGAGACCTTTCTTGTTTCTTGAGAAAGGCTTGTACCGCTATATATTTTCCTCTCAGGACTGCCTTTGTTGTGTCCCACAGATTTTGAACCGTTGTATTTTCATTATCATTTGTTTCCATGATTTTTTTCAATTCTTCTTTAATTTCCCGGTTGACCCATTCATTCTTTAGAAGGATACTGTTTAGTCTCCATGTATTTGGGTTCTTTCCAAACTTCCTTTTGTGGTTGAGTTCTAGCTTTAGAGCATTGTGGTCTGAAAATATGCAGGGAATGATCCCAATCTTTTGATACCTGTTGAGTCCTGATTTAGGACCGAGGATGTGATCTATTCTGGAGAATGTTCCATGTGCACTAGAGAAGAATGTGTATTCTGTTGCTTTGGGATGAAATATTCTGAATATATCTGTGATGTCCATCTGGTCCAGTGTGTCATTTAAGGCCTTTATTTCCTTGCTGATCTTTTGCTTGGATGACCTGTCCATTTCAGTGAGGGGAGTGTTAAAGTCCCCTACTATTATTGTATTATTGTTGATGTGTTTCTTTGATTTTGTTATTAATTGGTTTATATAGTTGGCTGCTCCCACATTGGGGGCATAGATATTTAAAATTGTTAAATCTTCTTGTTGGACAGACCCTTTGAGTATGATATAGTGTCCTTCCTCATCTCTTATTATAGTCTTTGGCTTAAAATCTAATTGATCTGATATAAGGATTGCCACTCCTGCTTTCTTCTGATGTCCATTAGCATGGTAAATTCTTTTCCACCCCCTCACTTTAAATCTGGAGGTGTCTTCGGGCTTAAAATGTGATCTTGGAGGCAACATATAGATGGGTTTTGTTTTTTTATCCATTCTGATACCCTGTGTCTTTTGACAGGGGCATTTAGCCCATTCACATTCAGGGTAACTATTGAGAGATATGAATTTAGTGCCATTGTATTGCCTGTAAGGTGACTGTTACTGTATATGGTCTCTGTTCCTTTCTGATCTACCACTTGTAGGCTCTCTCTTTGCTTAGAGGACCCCTTTCAATATTTCCTGTAGAGCTGGTTTGGTATTTGCAAATTCTTTCAGTTGTTGTTTGTCCTGGAAGCTTTTAATCTCTCCTTCTATTTTCAATGATAGCCTAGCTGGATATAGTATTCTTGGCTGCATGTTTTTCTCGTTTAGTGCTCTGAAAATATCATGCCAGCTCTTTCTGGCCTGCCAGGTCTCTGTGGATAAGTCAGCTGCCAATCTAATATTTTTACCATTGTATGTTACAGACTTCTTTTCCCGGGCTGCTTTCAGGATTTTCTCTTTGTCATTGAGACTTGTAAATTTTACTATTAGGTGACGGGGTGTGGGCCTATTCTTATTGATTTTGAGGGGCATTCTCTGAACCTCCTGAATTTTGATGCTCGTTCCCTTTGCCATATTGGGGAAATTCTCCCCAATAATTCTCTCCAGTATACCTTCTGCTCCCCTCTCACTTTCTTCTTCTTCTGGAATCCCAATTATTCTAATGTTGTTTCGTCTTATGGTGTCACTTATCTCTCGAATTCTCCCCTCATGGTCCAGTAGCTGTTTGTCCCTCTTTTGATCAGCTTCTTTATTCTCTGTCATTTGGTCTTCTATATCACTAATTCTTTCTTCTGCCTCATTTATCCTAGCAGTGAGAGCCTCCATTTTTGATTGCACCTCATTAATAGCTTTTTTGATTTCAACTTGGTTAGATTTTAGTTCTTTTATTTCTCCAGAAAGGGCTTTTATATCTCTCGAGAGGGTTTCTCTAATATCTTCCATGCCTTTTTCGAGCCCGGCTAGAACCTTGAGAATTGTCATTCTGAACTCTAGATCTGACATATTACTGATGTCTGTATTGATTAGGTCCCTAGCCTTCGGTACTGCCTCTTGTTCTTTTTTTTGTGGTGAATTTTTACGTCTTGTCATTTTGTCCAGATAAGAGTAAATGAAGGGGCAAGTAAAATACTAAAAGGGTGGCAACAACCCCAGGAAAATATGCTTTAGCCAAATTAGAAGAGATCCAAAATCGTGAGTGGGGAGAAAGAGGATAAAAAGAGGTTCAAAAAGGAAGAAAGAAAAAAGAAAAAAAAAAAAAAAGAAAGAAAAGAAAAGAATTTTTTAAAAAAAGAAAACACCTAAGAAAAATGTAAAAAAATATATATATATATATTAGATAAACTAGTAAAAAATCGTTAAAAAAGAAAAAGGTAACAGTTTAAAAAAAAATTTTACCCGAAGGCGAGAAAAAAAAAAAATGAAAAAGAAAAAATTAAATTAACTGCAAGACTAAAAAAAATCACAGGAAAAAAGCCATGAGTTCCGTGCTTGGCTTTCTCCTCCTCTGGAATTCTGCTGCTCTCCTTGGTATTGAAACCGCACTCCTTGGTAGGTGAACTTGGTCTCGGCTGGATTTCTTGTTGATCTTCTGGGGGAGGGGCCTGTTGTAGTGATTCTCAAGTGTCTTTGCCCCAGGCGGAATTACACCGCCCTTACCCGGGGCCGGGGTGAGTAATCCGCTCGGGTTTGCTTTCAGGAGCTTTTGTTCCCTGAGCGCTTTCCGTAGAGTTCCAGAGGACGGGAATACAAATGGCGGCCTCCTGGTCTCCGGCCCGGAGGAGCCGAGAGCCCAGGGCCCCACTCCTCAGTGCGCCCTCAGAGAACAGCGCCCAGTTACTCCCGTCTGCCTGACCTCCGGCCGCGCTCCGAGCTCACCGAGCCTGCGACCGGTTCAAGGTAACACGGAGCTGCGAGCTTACTGTCGGCTCTGTCTCTGTAGCCGGCTTTCCCGTTCCAATACCCGCAAGCTCTGCGACACTCAGACACCCCCGATCCTTCTGTGACCCTGCGGGACCTGAGGCCACGCTGACCCCGCGTGGGTTTCGCCCCGGTTTAGCCTCTGGAGCGATGTCCCTCAGCGGAACAGACTTTTAAAAGTCCTGATTTTGTGCGCGGTTGCTCCGCCGCTTGCCGGGAGCCGGCCCCTCCCCCCGGGGTCTATCTTCCCGTCGCTTTGGATTCACTTCTCCGCCGGTCCTACCTTTCAGAAAGTGGTTGTTTTTCTGTTTCCAGAATTGCTGTTCTTCTTCTCTTCCATCTGTCGATGGATTTTCAGGTGTTTGCAATCTTTAGATAAGCTATCTAGCTGATCTCCGGCTAGCTGAAGCAGTCTCAGCTTGCTACTTCTCCGCCATCTTGACTCCTCCTCATTTTTTTTTTTTTTTAATGGGATGGGGTAGTTGGGGAAACCAGGGGAAAGGGCTCAAACTGGATGCTTGGAAAGAGGCTTTTTTTTTTTTTTTAATTTTTTTCCCTTTAATTTATTCATAAACACAAACATACAATAATCTATTATCTGAAAGCCTTCTGGGAACTTCATCTCCTGGAAAACTGCCTTGTAAAGGAAATAGGTTTAAAAGAAAAAAAGACTTTTGAGTTCAGAAAACACCTGCATTAAAGCCATGGACAGGAATAATTCAAAGATAATGGTGCTGGAGAAAATCCTCAAAATAAATGCAACTAAAATAGTGACCAGAGATTCATGGTAAAATACTTAAAAGGTATTTTTTGTAAAAACTGAAGCCAAGGGGGGCGCCTGGGTGGCTCAGTGGGTTAAACCTCTGCCTTTGGCTCAGGTCATGATCTCAGGGTCCTGGGATCGAGCCCCGAATCAGGCTCTCTGCTCAGCAGGGAGCCTGCTTCCCTACCCTCTCTCTCTGCCTGCCTCTCTACCTGCTTGTGATCTCCATCTGTCAAATAAATAAATAAAATCTTTAAAAAAAAAAAAATGAAGCCAAGGGGCACCTGGGTTGCTCAGTGGGTTAGACCTCTGCCTTCGGCTCAGGTCATGATCCCAGGGTCCTGGGATTGAGCCCCGCATCGGGCTTTCTGCTGGGCAGGGAGCCTGCTTTCCCCTTTTCTCTGCCTGCCTCTCTGCCTACTTGTGATCTCTGTCTGTCAAATAAATAAATAAAATCTTAAAAAAAAAAATGAAGCCAAATGTTATATTGGACAAATTTTAGGTTATAATCCCAGTGCAGCTAATTCTTAGAATAAATAACCAATTGATGTTTCTTCCCCCTTGGAATAGACATAGCATAGATTTGTAGGAAATAAATAGCATAGGCATGGATTGTAACAAAGGACCATGACCTTTACTTAATGTTTGACTTTCACAACAAATTAGTCAGTTTTGTAAAAGTAATTAAGTACTTAATCACTTTCTCTGTGGCCTTTCTTAGTTGTTTAATATTTAAGTCATTATTTAAATCATCTGTTATCATTCCTGCGGTTTTTCTTTTTGGTTGTTAACTGGTCTGATTCTTCAAATTGTTTCTTGTCATTGACTTTGCTTTTCATTGCAGCAATCTCCAGTATCACCTTTAAAGGTTTCTTGGGAGCCTATTATTGCAAGATGTGCAGTTTCTTTTCATAATTTATTTGCATTGTGTTGTTGGATTATCTGTGAGAGCCTGATAAGAGCTAATGTTAACTATTATTTAGGGAAGAGTGAGTCAGAGGATTAATTTTATATAGGGACAATTCATTAATGGATATTTTTATATAATGACAGACAACTTTGTACCCCCAAATAACAAATATTCATTAAAATGGAGTACCCATATTTATTGGATTGCTGAATTATTGGGATGCTAACTCATATGCTGTTGACTAGTGTACAGTTTAAAAAACGAAAACATCTATTCACAGTGTAGGAGAAGCAGTAAGGTAGCTGATGGGAGAGGGGTGGAGATTGTGGTCAGGTAGAACTGCCTGGTATTAAGGGAAGGGAACTGATTTCCTGTATAGTAATGCATACCATAATTCTGTTTTAATAGTGAGGAAACCTGCACCTAGAGAAGCTAAGAAATTTGCTCAAAATAATATCTCAGTTGGGTCCGTCTTATTCCAAAGTTTGATTCTTTTAAAATAATATTATACTGTCTTGACAAAAAGTTTAGCTATCTGAAAAAGTGTGTCTCCTCACCAGCCAAAAATATATGTGATTTACAATTTTGCATAATATAGTTGAAAGGCATTATAGAAAAAAAGGTACTTCTATCAACTACTTGTCAGAACTTAACAGTTTTAATAATAAGTTAGTTGATGCTTGTTAGTTTACAAAGCATGTCTACATCAGAAATTTCATGTTTTCTGTAACAACCCTGTGAAGTAATCCTTATTTTACTAGTAAACTTGGGCTTGAAGTTTAAAGTCAGTTATATGAGGGCCCAGGTTTTTCTGCTTCTAGATCTTACTGTTTTTCCATTATGCTACATGGCTTTCTTGTAGAATAACAGAAGCCCTACAAACATCCCTTTTGTAGCAATAAAATACCCTCAAAATATTACCCTTAGTGATATCTGTTGGACTGGTTTACTATATCATATTTAAATATATTGTAGTGACATTTTAAAATTGTGGTATGTTCAAACTATACACCTTAACATTAATTTCTATAGATTTGATGGCAATGTCTGTCCTTTACTTCCTAATGATTTATTTTTAAGAGGATTGATTTAAAATGGAAATTGGTATAATCTGATTTTTTTTTTTTAATCTAGTCTTTGTAGAAGCTGAAATCCATCAATCACTGTTCTTCAAAATGCAATGGAATGTACCAAGGTCTGTATTCCGACTGGCACATAGGACATGCATGGAACCACATAAAGCCAGTCTTTTTGGACACTGTCAAAGCATAAAGGGACCATTACATTTGTATAAAGCTGAATCCAGAGTAGTTTTGGTACAGGACCCTCAAAAACAATGGCTGCATTTATCTGCTGTCCCGTGTGTTGCAAAGGAAAGGAAGCCATTCATTGCTCATCCACCCCAGCTGGGGGTCCTTCGCCATAAACAGTGGGAGCAAGATATTTTATCCAAGAGGGTTATGTCATCCAGTGCCACATCCCCTGGAACTCCTTCGGAAAAAAAGGAAGAACCTGATCCTTTGCAAGACAAATCTATTAGTCTTTATCAACGATTTAAGAAAACATTTAGACAATATGGAAAAGTTTTGATTCCAGTGCATCTAATAACTTCTGGTGTTTGGTTTGGAACATTTTATTATGCAGCCATAAAGTAAGTTTTTGCTTGGGTTGAGCACCTTTCCCTGCTTTATCAGAATGTTAATCTTCTTAATTGTAGTAATGAAAGCCTTAAATAGTTTTTTAAATGCTTTAATGTCTTTCACTGTTGAGTGTGACTGCTTTTCATAGCTGTTTTTGACATTTTCATAGCTAAATTTGCTTGCCGTTCATAGCAGGCATTATGTGAAAATTTTAATCTGTACCATTTCATTTAATCCTCATAACTCTATGAAGTAGGTAGCGTGATTATTCCCATTATATTGATGAGATTAAGGAAGAATAAGTCAAAACAACTTAGCTTTTTCCCAGATGTTTTGGAGTCTTATTTCAAAGCCCCTGCTGTTCATCACTATGCTCATCTGTCAACATTTAGCATGGCACAGAAATAAGAGATTTCGGAAATTTGGCAGCACAATTGAGTTCTATACTTATGTATTTCTTAAAGGGTTCACGAATGTAAAAAGATATCTATTACTTTGCCCTATGTATGATTTTAGTGGGAAATTGGTAACATGTTTTTTGCCAAAGCCTGCCTAATACCTGTTACAGATACAAAAACAAACTAATTGCAGGCTCATGTTTTAGTGTTACCCACGGCTGATAATATGTCAAGGTGAGGTCTTTTGTTCTGATCAGAAGTTAATTTGTTGGACACTTAAAAAATTGAGCATAGATCTCATGTTAGGTGTTCTTATCACAACTAAAATTAAACTTCCAAAAAATAATACCTTCAGGCCTAGCCCGATTTGGTGGGCCTAGCCTGAAGGTATTATAAAACACAGAATATCTAAATGCACCTTTTTTTGTTAAATACTCCTCCTTTCATTTAAGGTAAGTTTATTATTTACAATGTTTTAGGAGCAGGGTACACATTGAAACAGATCCCAGTGATTTCCAGTTTGTTTCTGCCACTAGCAATTAAGGCGTTCTGAAGTCTGCCTATTCCTTTGAATGTGTCCTGTGGGCTTTTCTTGTGTTAGCCTGGGCATGACAGAGCTGAGTGAGCTCACCATCCTGAGCGCAGTGAAATGGCACAGTGAACCCCACTTTGAGTTTTAGTAGACTCAATCCTTATGGGGCTAGAATGATTTTATTCTTTCCAGAAGTCCATCGATTTTCAGTGTTTGGTTATATTTAATGGCTTGATAGATTAATAAGATATTTTAGTTTTGTATGTAAGGCTCACTCCTTGGGAAAAAGTTATTTTTTTACTAAATTAAAAGATAATGAAATGGAGACTTATTCTTGGAAAACATGGGGATTAGAGTGTTTCTTTACAAAAGTTCTGAAAGGATTTTTTAGCTTGTGTAGTTGATGCTGCTCTGATTCTCTTCACATCTGTTTCTCCATTTTCTTCCTCAGTTATACCTTTCTTTGTTACGTATCCTTATCCTTTAAGAATTGTGTCTTTCTCTTTATAAATAACTTGGCATTTGGGGACTATCATTTATAATGGCCTGAAAGAGCCTCTCTGTACATTTCCCCCACAGTATACCCATTACATACCATTTGTTTGCATCTGTTTATCAGCATGTGTATCTGTACTTGGTAAGTGTCGGGGAGGGAGAGAAGATCCAGCAGTCACAGAAAATGCAACAAAAAAACTTAAGTGTTTAGACTGCTGAAAAAAAAAAGAATTGTCCCTTTCTTTACAGAAGATCCTTGTATACGTACACTTTATGGATTATCTTTTTCATTAATGACATTTTTCTGCGCATTTTTCTTCTAATATTTATAGAAGTCTTCAAAACTGACCTTAGTGAGGCGCCTGGGTGGCTCAGTCAGTTAAGCGGCTGCCTTTGGCCCAGGTCATGATCACAGGGTCCTGGGTTTGAGCTCCGCATTGGGCTCAATGCTCCTTTTGCCCCTTCTCTCTGACACAACCTTGTAGAGATCTTAAATCTGACCAGAAGTTCTCTGTTTGATAACTGTAGCTTTGTGATGATGGTTTTGTTCCTGTAGTTAGATGCCTTGTGTTTTAGGCCTCAAGTTACAGATCCATTCTGAGGCAAAATGCTGCCTGATTTTTACAGCATTGTATTCTTACTGTGAATGTACTTTTTTCCTTGTGTATTTCTGCATCAGTTGAAACGTCATAGAGCTGGCATTTGTAAAGCACAGATTTCTGTGAGGCCATGGAAGCTTCAGAGTAAAAAATGACAAGTGGATATTACTGTTGAAATCAGGCCCTCACTAGTGTTTCATATTTAGCAATTCCAAAGGAAATGGAAGTTATTATTACTTTAAAATAGTCAAATCATCAAATCAGTATTTTAGAAATAAATAGAACTGGGGTACTTGGGGTGGCTCAGTTGATTAAGTGTCTGACTCTTGATTTCAGCTCAGGTCATGATCTTGGGCTTGTGAGATCGAGCCCCACGTGCAGCTCTGTGCTCAGTTGGGAATCTGCTTGAGATTCTTTCCCCCTGCCCCTGCCCTCCGGCACATGCTCATGTGCTCTCTCCCCCTCTTTCTAAAATACAAAAATCACTAAAATAAAGAACTAGAACCAGTTGTTTGCTCCTTTATTTTGTAAAATATACTTGTGCAAGGTGTCTGAGGTAATTATTTGATCTTTATGATAGTTCTTTTTTTCTAAATCACTCAGTTTTATCTAATTTTTGGCCACATGTTTGTCTTTTGTTTCCCCTTCATGATTGCTTTTAAATTACATACTGGGCTAGGTGAGTGATAAAACAATTTTATAATTGTATTCGTTGTAGAAGATATAATTAGCATATTGTGGTAAGATATTAATGGTGCATAGTGACTTAATTAGACCCATAGAATAGCTAAGTCCTAGTAATACTAAGTTTTGCTTTAATGGGATTCTGTTGTTATCTAAGAGACTTGAAAAGGAACTGATGGTGGAGAAAGAAGAAACCAGGTTGGACTTACAGTCAGTTTTGTAATTTTTAACTTTTTAAAGAACCTTCAGTTACCTGCTTTCCTTTCGTGGATGGCCCGTAATTTTCCTTAATGATGATCAGCCATATGTTCTTGAGAGTAGTCCCTGATTCCAGAGTATTATAGTGAAATCATAGAGGGAAAATATCCTCAATTAACTGAATTTTTTTAATATTAAAAACAAATTGGGGACGCCTGGGTGGCTCAGTTGGTTGGACGGCTGCCTTTAGCTCAGGTCATGATCCCGGAGTCCCGCGATCGAGTCCCGCATCGGCTCCCAGCTCCATAGGGAGTCTGCTTCTCCCTCTGACCTTCTCCTCGCTCATGCTCTCTCTCACTGTCTCTCACTCTCAAATAAATAAATAAAATCTTTAAAAAAAAAAAATTGATTTGCTAGCTATTATGTTATACAGAATACAGCTATCTATAATAGTAATGGATGTAGGCAATTCCCTTTCTTAATTACAAAGAGAAGGAGCACCTATACAATGACATGCCCTGTAGACCCTCTTCTAACCGTGAGTCACACATATACCAGCTATGGGACAGACTGACATCCTGTGGCTTCTGTTGTGATACACTGAGACAGAATTAACTGTACAGTTTTCCTGTTTAAAAATGTTTACCTGAACCTGATCAGGAGGGAAAAAACAGACAAATCCAAATAGAGGGGTATTCTCCCTTGCTAACTGGTCTGGAAACTTCAAAAATCTCAGTGTCAAAGATGTCATGCCCTCCTTCTCAAAAAAGTTCTGAGGATCATTTCTAGAGGAAAGGAGACAGGAAAGAAATGACAGAATAGTGACAAGGGACATACTGGAATGAACAATTCAGGAAATTTTAATATTAAATAATATATTATGTATTAAGTATATACTCTTGTGTATGTTAAATTTCCTGAATCTGGGGACACCTGGGTGGTGTGGTCAGTTAAGCATCTGACTCTTGGTTTCAGCTCAGGTTGTGATCTCAGGCTCATGCTAAGAACTTCTATGCCCCTCTCCCCCACTCCCCCCTTTTTAAAAATTTAATAAATCTTTTAAAAAATTCCCAAATATGATAGTTATCTTTATGTAGGAAAAGCACAGAACAAGAACCTTGTTCTGAGTGAGGGGTGAAGGGTTAGTGTCTATAAGACAACACATAGTGATAAAGGCAGAGAGTGTGAGAGAGCACATGCCAGTATAGCTAAATGTTGTTCATCATGGAAACTAAAAATAAATTAGGGCTTAACAGTTCATATTAGAGACTTTTCTTTTCCTTCTCTCCCTCCATCCAAAAATTTGTTGCAGTTTATGGTAATTGCTTCTTCACCTGCCTGCTAAGCCTGCTAATAGAATAGAGACATCCACTTAGAATAATTAAAGTTTTCATCAAACCCATAGAATCATTTATTCTTTGTATAATAACACAATAAGTACTGTTATAATGTTGCTTTTACAGCAATGTATTTTGACATGTAATTTTAGAGGTGAAAAGCTTAGGTCTTGAAGTTTGAATTGGAGTATTCTGAAGAAGTAGTGTTTGGTTGGGAGAAATGAAGACCAAGTAAATCATTCTGGTCATTCCTTCTCTTTTGTCATTTAAAGCTATTAATTTTACTCTGCTAGACCCTTCTATTTTTATAAATATGGTAATTAGGGACATATGTCCATGTACAGAAGCAAAGCAGAAGCTGCAAACAGTAAGATACAGTGTAACACTGATGTTTCTGTACATTTTCTTCTAGAGTTAAATCACAGTTCTTGACAATGCGTAAGTGACCTTTAAACAAAATTTGTTTTGGTGTTTTCAGAAAACTTTTTGAAAATATTTATTTCTTAAAGTTTGTATGTATACATACATAATTGTGTGTGTGTGTGTGTGTGTTACTTTGTTTCTTAGAGGAGTGATGTATAAATATATAAATCATTTTGTTTCTTTCTTAGAGGAGTGAATGTCGTTCCTTTTCTAGAATTTATTGGGTTACCTGACAGCATAGTAAACATTCTGAAAAATTCCCAGAGTGGAAATGCACTAACGGCATATGCCTTGTTTAAGGTAAGTACTGGTATAAATGAGTTGCTCTTCACACTTAACCAATAACAGGCTCAGCTCCTCATAAAACTCCATGTTAGTTCCCAGTAGTAATTTTTTGTAACCTAAAATACCACATAAAGTACCATAGTCTAATGGCTAAAGTTTATATTTTTTAAATTTAATTTAATTTTTTGGTGTGTGTTCCAAAAGTCATTGTTTATGCACCACACCCAGTTTATATTTTTTTAAGTTTAAATTTTAAGAAGAACTAAAATGATGGTTTAGAAAGAAGTGACTTGAAAATAGGTAGATCATTCCTAACCTGCTGTGATGACACAAATGTGAGACTTCTGAATTTCCGGAAGTTATCTTTTTGACATTTCTCCCCCTTACGGTATCTTAATTTTCCTTATTCAGAGATCCATGACTTGCTGGTTATATTTAGTATTTATTTTACTGTTTATACTAGTTCATCTACTTGGTAAGTCAAATAGTAAAGCTTAGTTCAAATTGTTTTATGGGATAAACCATAGACTCAGTAGCTGTTATATAGGTTTCATTTTAGAAGTTTGTCCACTATAGCTGTTCTCTGGAGTTGAGGCACCAACATCTTTATAAGCAGTTTCTACATCTATGGGTCTTTCTTTTAGAAGAGAAGACTCACTAGAAATTGTGGATTTTAGCTATATTAATCTAATTTTTCTCAGTTGACAAATAATTATGAAGTTCTATATATCTTCATCCTAAGAAAGAAAACAGAAAACGTTTGGAAACTAGATTTTATTTTATTTTACTTTTGTTGTAATAAAAATACTTAGAAGTATGGTTTTATAGTAGTACAGGTAACATTTTATTGTCATCCTCATTAAAATCCTCAGAAATCTTGGGAGATTTCCATTTTTATTTTGATTCTAACTAGAGGACTAAAGCCTATGTGCTGAATTTTCAACATTAAAACTTAATAAACTTACCAATGATCAAGTTTCTAGTTATAGTGGGTGTAATTTACCTTAATAAGTCAAAGTATCATGCTGATTTAAGCCATTTCCTTAATTATAATCACTCCTTATCCTATGCTCCCATAACATGTATGTAGCTCTTACAGTTCGTGTCATGGTCTGGGGTTAGTTTTGCAGGGCTTTTTTTTTTTTTTTTTTTTGTCATTTGGTTTCTTTAGTGGATTTTAAGTGTTTAGGAATTCATAGTCATGTTCTGTTTCTCTGTGTTGTCACTGTGCCTGATACTGTGCTTTGTAGGTGCATCAGTGCTCAGTGCATGTTTCTTACGTGGGAATTGAAACAATGAAACTGTACACGTAGGTAGGTTAGTGTCAGAAGTGTTCCTTTCCACTCAGTGTTCCTCTGTGAGGTGGGAAATAGGCAGGGGATTCTCCTGGGTATTTTCTGTCACCCATGGTTTCTCAGATGGAGCAACGAACACTTGAGATTTATTGCTTCTGTAAGGCAAAGCTTCAAAAAGAGGTGTGGCGAAGGGGGGAAAAACCACCTGGAGTGTGACCTTGTGACACTGACTAGCACACAGTCCTCAGCCCCCTAGCACTGTCCTGGAAGTGTATCTTTGTTTGAATTGACAAAAAATTTGTTGAACTCCTATTCTGTGCCAAGTGCCATTCTAGATACTGGGAATACTGTAATTAAATAAAATGGTACAAAATACATGCCCTCATGGAACTTACAGCATAGTAGTGGGAGGCAGTTAGATAAAGAAGGTAAAGTTAAAACACACACACCTGGGTGGCTCAGTGGGTTAAAGCCTCTGCCTTCAGCTCAGGTCATGATCTCAGGGTCCTGGGATCGAGCCCCACATTGGGCTCTCTGCTCAGCAGGGAGTTTGCTTCTCCCTCTCCCTCTGCCTGCTTCTCTGCCTACTTGTGATCTCTGTCAAATAAATAAATAAAATCTTAAAAAGGGGTGGGGGGCACCTGGGTGTCTCAGTTGGTTAAGCAACTGCCTTCGGCTCAGGTCATGATCCAGGAGTACCAGGATCAAGTCCCTCATCAGGCTCCCAGCTCCACGGGGAGTCTGGGAGTCTGCTTCTCCTTTCATGCTCTCTTTCATTGTCTGTCTCTCAAATAAATAAATAAAATCTTTAAAACACACACACACACACACACACACGCACACACCGCATGGAGTTTAGGTGATGTTAAGTGCTTAGAAGGAAGAACAAACCAGCAAGTGTTGGAGCATTTTTTTTTATTTTTATTTTTTTCCCCCAGAGGGCTTCCAGGAAGGAGGGAGTTAATCAGGCAGTTGTATGCAAGAAGAGCATTCAAAGTCAAGGAGGGGAAATGGGAGTATAGTGTCCTAAGGCTGCAGGGTACCTGGAGTATTGGAGGGAGCAGGGAGGATGGCGATGTGGCTGGGATGAGTGAATATCAAGAGGTAATAGAGCAGCCAGATGAGGGTGGCCTTACGGGCCATTATGAACACTCTGGCTTTTACTCAGAAGAGATGGAAAGTCACTGGGCAGTTTTGAATATCTGACTTGTGTTTTAACAAAATCATTTCGGCTGCTATGTTGAGAACAGTCCATCTATATAGCTCAACAAGGGCAAGAAGCCCAGAGATGGAGCAAGAGGGGTTATTGCAATGGTATGGGTAAGAGCTGGTAGTGGGAGGACCCAGGTGGTAGCAGGAGAGCCCGTAAGATGTAGGTGGCTTCTGGATGTGTTTTGAAGGTGGAGCTGATGGACTTTTTTAATGGATTGAATATAAATTATGCAAGAGAAAGGAGTTGAAGCTATTGTGTATGTTTTTGGCCTGAGCAATTTAATAATAGAGTTGCGGGGCACCTGGGTAGCTCAGTCATTGAGCTTCCAACTCTTGGTTTCAGCTCAGGTCATGATCTCGGATCATGGGATCAAGCCCCACGTTAGGCTCTGTGCTTGTGCGGTGGGGAGTGTCCTGATGGCTCAGTCCATTAAGTGTCTCTCTCCTGATTTCCGTTTAGGTCATGATCTCAGGTTCTTGACATCATGCCCTATGTGGAGCTCCCTGTTCAACAGGGAGTCTTCTTGGGATTCTCCCTCTCCCTCTGTCCCCTCTGCCCCATGCTCTGATAAGTAAATGAAAGAATAGAGTTGCCATTTCCTGAGATGCAGACAGCTTTGAGAGGAGCAGGATTGGGGTGGGACCATTGAACATCATGAGATCAGTTTTGAACAGATGACATTTTGAGCTCCTATTAGACATGCAAGTGTAAATAAATTGGATGTTGTATATACTGGAATTTAGGGAAAAGGCTCAGTCTGGAAATCTAAGAATCATTAATGTACAGGTGGCACTACAGACTTGAAATTGGATAAGACCACCAAGGGAATGAGGTAGATGGAGGAGTACAGGGGCTCAGTACTGCCCCAGAGTGTTCAGAGGTAGGCAACAGGAAGAAGAATGGGGAGGAAGGACTGTAAAGGGGCAGCCTCTGAAGTGGAAGGAAACCAGGGCAGCGGGGGCATGACTGCCAGGCAGGACATGCTCCAAGGAGTAGAGGGGGAAGCTGTCTCCATAGTTCTGATGGCTCTGAGGCCTCTTCAGTGACTGATGAGAGGTGGGCGTGAAGGCTTAGAGTAAATTAAGAGAAAATGAAGAGGGAAGGTGGAGATGGAGAGCATAGGCGGCTCTTTCAAAGAGTTTTGGTACTGAATTTTAACACAGAAGCTATCAGAATGTGATACAGTTGCGGTCCGCATTTGTGTTGCTCTTGGACCAGTTCATCTAGTATTCACCTGTGGTCCTTAAATCTCTGGTCAAAGTTAAACCTGTACATGCCTGCACGGATTGATTGATTTATTGATTGATTTACTTACTCACTCACTCACTCTTACTTACTTACTTATTCACTCACTCACTCACTCACTCACTCACTTACTTTTGCCTCATGGAAGTTCCCAGTTGGAATTCCAGACCCAAGGTGGGTTGTAATGAGAAGGTAGCATAAGGCCTGGAAAAGTCAAAGGGATTTGGAAGTGAAACTAAACTAAATTCAGTAAAGAAGAAACATTTGGCCCATGTTTGCCTCTCACCATTTGAAGTAGTTTGGTTCTGGTTTAGTTCTACATGTGCAGTTATCCACAGGTTAGCAGGGTTCATAAGGACGAGAAACATATGTGTGTTTGTTGTTGGCCCCGAGCCATCTTTCTCATTTCCCACGGTGCCTGTCTCTAAGGTTCACTAGAACGTGGTTCCAGGCTTCAGTGCTTCTACTGGGAATATCCTGTAATCCTTGGCTCAGTGTCCAAGTGACAGGTGTTTGTAAAATGCGTTTACAGAAGAAGATCCCTTGCTAGGAAGAAAAACCATATAGGCTGTAACTATATTAGCCTGGTGAAGCAGTAAAATAATTTATACTGTTTGGTTATTACTAAAAATTTAAATTTCAAATTGTTTTTGCTAAGACGATAGGCATGATCAGCTGTTGATCCGCCTGTGTTTGCTTTTCTCCTCAGATTGCAACACCTGCCCGATATACTGTGACTTTGGGTGGAACCTCGTTCACTGTGAAGTATTTGCGTAGTCAGGGCTACATGTCGACACCGCCTCCTGTCAAGGAATATCTGCAAGACAGGATGGAAGAGACCAAGGAGCTTCTCACAGAGAAAATGGAAGAAACAAAGGATAGACTCACTGAAAAATTACAGGAAACCAAAGGAAAAGTTTCTTTTAAGAAAAAAATGGAATAGGGTGCCTTATATAACAGGTGATAGACAATTTCTGCACTTTAACCCTTTGGAAACTATGGACAAAGATACATACATGCTCCTGATTAGTTTTTTTGTTTTTTGGTGTTTTTTTTTTTTATTAGTTGCCTAAATACACCAGTTCTCTGAGGGTTAAAGACCTACGATACCTTTTTAAAGTTGAATATTACTAGAAAAATTAGTGTTTTTTGAAAAGAAAAATGGAACCGAGTATAAGAATTTAACACCAGTAGCAGCATTAAGCAGTGGTTTGTGTCTTCGTAAGTCAGAGCTCTTTTTTCAGGGTCTTCAGAATCATACTTGCTTTGTGTTTTGTTGCAGCACATGGAGCAGTTGACTCCTTTAATAACTGATGTGGCCCTAGGCAGGGTGTTAACACTGGGTTTTCATCTTTATGTTATTCATTGAGCTTTTAACTATTCATTTCTTAATGTGGAGACCAATATTATCATCACATCTGCCAGTGAATAAGAGGATATTTAGTGTTTCTGTAAAAACTGTATATAACAGTTATCTCTACCAGTTAAAATACACATTTTATATGAAGGAAGTTAAATAAAGATTGAGTCGTATATCTGTAAATAAGATGTATTGGTTACATGTAAGTGAAAAATTGACCCTTTAAAAAATGATTTTTACCCAAAACTTGTCAAAATCAGTTTTTTTAAAAAGTATCTATGGTACTTTTTCCACCTAAGACATGAACCTCTACTTTGAATCATTTGTGTTCTCTCCAACTCTTTTTCAGAGGAAATATGAGAACAATATTATACCTTAAGTTCACTGTTGAAATCTAATATCCTTAAGCCATGACTCAGGTTTGCGGTTCTCGAGCAGATGCAGGTGTGGGAGGTTGGAAGGTGCTGTCAGGTTGTTCCAGAGCCGACTCACTCCTGCCATGTGGCAGGCCTTTGTCTCCACAGGCCAACACTCTCAGTGTCTGTTTCAGAGTTAATGTTGATTTCATTGTGCAGTAAATTCTTAAATTGTAGCTGTTTTTTTCCTTATCCTGAAGTATCTTTTTCCCTTATATTGAAATATGCCTGAGCATTTTACTTGAATTTTTTTATTAGCAAAACTGTCATTAAATTATCTGCTTGGAATGAAATTCAGCCATTGTCAGATGTGAGTTGCCGTGATTGTATGTTTGAGGATGTATGTATCTGTTTCTTTTGCTTTAACCACTTTTACTTCAGTTCTAATTCTCGAGTTGATATTCAGAAGACAGGATGGCCTCTTTCTAGACCTATCATTGTTTTGAGCGATGTGATAAGGCAGGAGAATGTCCAAGGGACTTCAGAAGCATTCTGGTAGGGAATCACTGCTGCTGGGCAGGATTTTTGTACTAAATATTTAGTTTGGCCAAATTTAGAGAATAATTTAAAAGAAAAAAATGTTTGCATTTGATACATCTAATCATTATGTTAGAACACTTCACAAGTTAATGCTTTTTTCGGGGGAGGGGCAGGGCAGAGCAGCCAAGGGGGCCCGCTCTTGCTCTGCCACACACACTCTTGATCAGGCAGAATGGTTTGGTCTCCTGATACACAGCTGAAGCCATGATTTCAGGTTGACAGCACACTTCAAGTCTAAACACCATTTCCATGTTTTAGCTTGCTTATTCGCATTTTTGTAGATACTAAATGCTAAAATATTAACAAATTTCTTTTTTTTTTTTAACCACTTAAGACTATGCCTTTGTTTTAACATCTTACACGAAACGCTTCTGAAACAATTTACTTTTTATATTACAGAGGGCATATTTTCCAGTAGGGTTAAAATTGGGTTTCTTAGTAGTCACTAATAATCCTGAGACTAAAATTTACTTTTGCTGACTGTCCACCATTAGAGTTTTGTCACCTTCCAATTTTGTTATTGCGTTTTTCCAGTTACAGAAAGTGAGTTGCTGATATATGCTTTGAAATTCTCTAGTAAAGTATTCTCTGAAGAGGTGAGTGCTTTTGTCATTACTTGGCTTCAGGAATATTTGTATCCTATCAAATGCTGTTGTTAGCATATTGCTAACCTGGTCTTTAAGGCAAGCTACAAATGGCTTTTAAAAGGGGATACCTGTGTTGTTTGAAATATTAATAGCAGGCTAACAGAATATAGTAATGGGTATAAGTTAAATATGTCAGAGTAATATATATGATAATAAGTATATATTTTATCACATTCATGTAATATATACTTATATAATATAATTTTACTTAATATTATTATATAATATTTTTATTTTATATATTATTTATGATTATATATATTACTCATATATACATCACAGTAAATACATATAGTTTGCTATATATAGTAAATTCCATTTCATTCACAGTCAACTTTATACTTTGGATTATTTTGCCATTACCTTCTTTGAGCAGTGAGGCAGAGCAGGGTCCCAAGTCTGCTATGCATGTCTGTCTTTAAGTAGGATGTGTTGATAGGGTAAAGAAAGAGCTATGGGGATGCCTGGGTGGCTCAGTTGGTTAAGCAGCTGCCTTTGGCTCAGGTCATGATCCCAGCGTCCTGGGATCGAGTCCCACATCGGGCTCCTTGCTCCGCAGGGAGCCTGCTTCTCCCTCTGACTCTGCCTTCCACTCTGTCTGCCTGTGCTCGCTCTCGCTCGCTCTCTCTCTGACAAATAAATAAATAAAATCTTTAAAAAAAAAAAAAAAAAGAAAGAAAGAGCTATGACTGAGATTTAACTTACATAAAGTGATGAATACAGTTTGCTCAGCAAATTCACAATTGAAATGAAAAACAGGTTAGGCAAAAGATTTAGTTTATTCAGAAATAATAGCAAAACCAACCTTTTAATGTACCAAAAATAATCTTTTACTGAATCTGTGACATATAGTGGGATGCTGTTCAGATTTCAACAAAGGAGAAAAAGAATGGATATATTGAGATTCTCTTTCCCCCAGTAATGAAATTATGCCTTCAAATGTAATCTTCTATATTTTTCTTATTACAGAATATACCCCCATTGATTTACAAATGAAAGATACCTGTAGTCTCCATGCCCCAGGGTCAAATGGAGCTATTTACTGCCCTACTTTAGTGATCTTAGAAGGTAATTCCAGGAATTTAAAAGATCTTAATAGTTTGGGCAGAAGATGTGTTGGGCGAAAAGCATATTTAGCTTTACTCTGTGTTCTTTCCACCGGGTTCAGGCCAAGTCCCAGGATTTCTTTTAAACAAGGACTGTGTGTGGTGGAATATGGTGATGGTAATGAAATGGACAGAAGGTGATTTTAACAACCGAGACAGAAAAAGTGTATCTTTCCTTATAATTTTGAAATACCATTCTTGTAAAATGTGTTTGTGACATATACATTTCTCTTTTTCTTAAGACTTCTTTGTTTGAAAGAAAGAGCGGAAAGGAAGGGCAGAGGGAGTATCTGAGAGGGAATCTCAAGCAGACTCCCCACTGAATGCAGAGCCTGACTCGGGGTTCGATCTCACAACACTGAGATCATGACCTGAGCAGAAACTGAGAGTTGGGCACTCAACTAACTATGCCATGCAGGCACCCTGAGATATGTTTCTGAAAAAGACTTTTTTTCATGGTAATGTAGACAAATACATCTTCTGTTAGCAATTCGTTTTTTGAAATGGGGATCTTCATTTATTTGAAATTTTCAAAATTGGGTCCATAAGGCCTAAATGAAAACTGTTTAAATGTTTCCAAAGTTAGTTGGAGTATTATTCCATATTAAAAGCCTAATTGACTATTCATGCCATAGTCTAAAATGCACCAAATCATATTGGCCTAGAGCGAATTAGCACAGGAGTATTCAAATAGAAAGGTATGAGCCTTTCTGCCACCTTAGAATTGAACAACCTGAACCAGAAATCTATAGAACTAAAGGTGGGTACTTTTAATTATTCACTGTGCAAATATGACCTTTATCTAGTCTCTTTTGTCCATCTGTATGTCATGTGGTATCCAGTTAGCATTAAATGGGATCCCACAAGATGCTGTCCTATGTACCTGAAGGTACGACAGACTCCAGATTTCATTCTTCCTTAGAGACTAGAATGGCCTGGGGTCCCACTCCTTTCCAGAACCCATCTTCAGCCATGAATTTTGGCCTAGCCTTCTGATTCTTAAAAGATCCTACAGTTTGAGCTTGTAACTTGTATTTGAGAAAAGCTGATTCAGGCCAATTGTATATATTTTTCCCCCTCTGTGAGATTTTTCTTTTGTGACTTCTGTGTCACATTGGTTCATTTTGACTAGTCAAAACAAGTTTTTGATTGTCTTGCTTCTTCAGGGTTAGGCTTTGAAAATCAAGCTGTATTCTTCCCTGTGCATCATTGACAATCACCAACAATAATAATTACAGATCATAATTATCTTGTGGCAATTATCTGGCTATTTTCATAAGCATGATCTTAGTAGGAAGAATGCATCTTGATTTTGGAAACCTTCAGGGCAGAGTATAATGTTTAGCCCATTCTTTATTCTGATGACTTGATTGGACAGCCACGGTGAGGAAGCATGTGGTTTCTCTTTGCAGATGGTAGCACTCGAGAAGAGTAATACGAAAGTACACTTGTTCCACATTGTGCTTTCTCTGGGACAGCACGGTCCATGTGGGCAGAAGCCGCAGGACAGTTAAAAGATGCTTCACATGCTGGCTGCCAAAGCGTTTCCTCACTCTTCCTGAAAGGGCAGCTTGCGTAGAACCTTTCTTCTTTCATTCCCTCTCCTTTCGTCTGTCCAGCTTTTTTGTTGTTGTTTTGGATTTTGATCAATTTAAAAGAAAACTCGTAAGTGAGAAAGGAAACAGGGAGTGTGCACACAAGCTTGCCTGCTTCTCCATGTGGTACAGGCCAGTTCTCCCTGTCTGCCTCTGATGGGCAGGTCCAGATGGCCCAGCTTCAGAAAGAGTGGGTCAGTAAACGCAGATCCCTGACTTACTTTAATCAAATACATGGTCGAAAGCCTTTCACTCTATTTTGATAATTCCATAAATGTCATTCTAAGCATATGACATAAAATCATGGCAAATCTGTATCTTCCTTTTTACCAATTAGATGTTTGAGAGCCTTAAAGCTAAATTTGACTTCTTAAAGAATATACAGCATTTTCTCTATATACACAAATATTTAAGTTGTAATTACTTTTTATGAACCTCTAAGTACTAGATTTAAGATTCTGTAATGATTGAAGCACATTTTGATTAGTTTGTGTTTTAGTGAATCTGAATCAGTATTTTTCTTTGGATACTTAATATGGTGACTTAACTCTCTTCATTGCTTTACTTCTCTAAAAATAGCGGCTGCTTTCATTCTCCTTGTGCTAAGGGTGCAAAACGTGAGTGTCTGTGAAGTGCTCAAATAGGGATGGCTCTGACTGCCCTCCAGCTACCCTCTGGAGATGGAATTGTAGGGCTTGGTTGCCATGGTACTCCACCAGCTGGCACTTGTTATTCCTCTATTAAAGAGGATATAGGATATGGTGGTTCATAATTCACATTATTACTTCTTTTGGTTCAGAAATAAGGGACAAGTGTCAGTGGTTTCCCCCAAAAGTTGGAAATATCATCGGATACTTTTGTCTTCAAAATCTAATGCAACTTTTGTTGAGGAATCTAGACCATTTAGTAACTGCATTATTTTAGAAGCATTTTAGATCAATAGGAGTTTTGAGTCATTTACCCCAGGCTTGCAGAGAATTTATATAGAATTTTGCTTTTAGCAGGTCATTTTAGAACTGAAACTAATATTTTTAGTTGAAGAAAGGCATGGGAGACCTGAGTCTGGAATTCAGATCTCAACTTCCAGTTTATTTAATTTATCCTCTTGTGCCAGGCATGAAAAAATAAAGTAAGTCCCAGCTTTGGGTATTTTGCAATTCTTTGTATTTTTGGAGCCAAAGCCAATTTATGAACATTCTTTGCCTCTCTTCTGCTGGTGCCTGCCTGCCTTCTTTTCGGCTTTTAATCTTTAATTTTTCTTCAGTTCATTCAGTCCACTATTTTCATCCTTTTCTCTTTAGAGTAATAGGAAAGGGGACAGGTAGCTATCCTGTTATATCCTGTATGGCTAGAGAAGGAGATACTACTTCATTTCTCATGCTCCAGCTCCATTTCCCTCAGCCGGCGACATAGGGAGGTTTCAAGGCCGGTTGATGCTGGCATCTTCTTGCTATCCAGGTTGACCTTGGCAATGCTGTTAGTAACTGTTTTCGAACACCTAAATCCATACTCGAGAACAAGTAATCAAAACTTTGGTAATTAGATCTAGTCTTTATATATCTGCACATTTAATGTTTCATGTATCAAAAGAGGATTTGATCTCAGGAAATTCTCCATTGCCTCCTTGGCAAAAAAAAAGGAGTTTGTGTTTTCCCATTGCTCCCGCGTGGCGGACTGCTCCTTTGTGGAGGCTGTGTCTGCGGCATACTTGGAGCCAGCTCAGATTGGAATTTTCCATGTACTCGAGGCCAGTCACCAGAGCATGTGACGCGATCAGAAGCTGGCATTTATGGAAAATTTTAGCACTGAGAAGTTCAGTATATCCCTGGTTAAGGATTATCAGGTTTCACTAAAGGATGAGGTTTAGCTGCACTGAGTCCCAAAGAAAATGACCAAACTTAAACCCTAGCATGGCCCATACTGGTGAGCAGCTGTGCGCTACGGCGAAGTGTCCCAGAGAATAGCTGTAGTCTTCAGTGTCCTCTTGTTACACACGCTCTGTGCAGGAGGGCATGTTTAATGGACCTGACAGGCTAAAACTTGGTTTGCTGCATCTGCCTTGCCTCTATCACTCCTGCAGCTTGCATGCACACTTCATGGCTGGTGAAGCAAGGATGGTGAGAACCAGATACGCTCCTGTTCATGGGCAGGAGCCCCTCTGTCTGAATGCAGAGCCCCTCTGGGTGGGTTGCCGCATCTTGCTTTGTCTCCCCTGTAGCTGTGCGTGGCTGAAACACTTGCCAGCAGAGACTGGCTGATGGAAAAAGAAACATCAGAGTGAGAATTGGAGAACACATGTGTTCATCTCAGGTTTAAAGGAGATTGACAGTAAGGGAAAAACCTGAGTGCTCATGGGTAGCATTCCAGAAGAGTGCGATCATGCCAGTGTTAGCAAAGAGAAATAAAGAATATGGCCTGCGTTCTAGAGGTGGAAAGGTAGAGGTGCCTGAAGGGCAAGGTCCTGGTGCTTGGGGCCTGAGGCTCATCCAGGGTCTCCCTCAGGACGAAACTGGGAAAGTAGAGAGAATGCTAAGTAACAGAGCTCAAATCAGCATTAGCTGCTCCCCCATGTAAAAAGAAAGCAAGAGACAGAAAAAGGGCCAGGTGAAGGGGGCGAGGCAAGGAAGGAAATTATTTTCTAAACGATTCTCTCCTTGTATTTTCACATTGTTTCTAAGACACACACACGCACCCTGCTCCCCACCCCACAATGTGGTTCATTAACCAGAAAACCTGTAGATGACAACAGTAATGAATAGAAAAACACATATTTTACACAAAACCTATGGCAAGGAAGTTTTAGGCCTGGTAATTTAGTCTTGACCTTGACATTGGATACTTCAACCCTAAGCTGTACTAATTGCTGGAGTATTAAAATCTGGGATTGTGATGCTACCAGCTTTGGTTTTCTTTTTCAACATTCCTTTAGCTATTCGGGGTCTTTTCTGGTTCTATATAAATTTTATGATAGTTCTAGGTCTGTTAAGAATGATGGTATTTTTATAGGGATTACATTGAATGTATAGATTGCTCTGGTCAGCGTAGACATTTTAACAATATTGGTTCTTCCAATCCATGAGCATGGAATGTTTTTCCATTTCTTTGTGTCTTCCTCAATTTCTTTCATGAGTTTTCAGAGTACACATGCTTTACCTCTTTGGTTAGGTCTGTTCCAAGGTATTTTATGGTTTTGGGTACAGTTGTAAATGGGATCAATTCCTTTATTGCTCTTTCTTCTCTCTCATTGTTAGTGTACAGAAATGCATCTGATTTTGGTGCATTGATTTTATATGCTGCCATGTTGCTGAATTCCTGAGTTCTAGCAGTTTTGGGATGGAGTCTTGGGCTTTCCACATAGAGTATCATGTCATCTGTAAAGAGTGAGACTTTGACTTCTTCTTTGCCTATTCGGATGCCTTTTATTTCTTTTTGTTGTTTGATTTCTGAGGCTAGGATTTCTGGTATTATGTTGAATGGAAGGGGTGATAGTGAAAATTCCTGTTGTGTTCCTGACCTCAGGGGAAAAGCTCTTAGTTTTTCCCCATTGAGAATGATAATTTGCTGTGGACTTTTTGTAGATAGCTTCTATGATAATGAGGTATGTTCCCTCTATCCCTACACTATTGAGTTTTAATCAGAAAAGGATGCTGCATTTTGACAAAGCTTTTTCCACATCAATTGAGAGGATCATATTGTTCTTGTTTTATCTTTTATTAATGTAATGGATCACATTGATTTGTGGGTATTGAACCAAACTTGCAGCCCAGGAATAAATCCCACTTGGTCCTGTGAATAATCCTTTCAATACATTGTTGGATACTCATGGTTAGTATCTTGGTGAGAATGTTTGTGTCCATGTTTAAGAGGGTTATTGGTCTGTGATTCTCCTTTTTGATAGGGTCTTTGTCTGGCTTTGAAATCGAGGTAATGCTGACCTCACAGAAAACATTTGGAATTTTTCCTTCCATTTCTATTTTTTAAACAACTTCAGAAGGAAAAGTATTATATCTTCCATAAATGTTTGGTAGAATTCCCCTGAGAAGCCATCCAATCTTGGACTCCTTTTTGTTGGGAGATTTTTGAGTACTGCTTCAATTTCCTTGCTTGTTATGGTTCTGTTCAGGTTTTCTGTTTTTTGTTTTTTTTCTTTCAGTTTTGGTGGTTTATGAGGTTCCAGGGATGCATCCTTTTCTTCCAGACTTACTAATTTTTTGGCATATAGTTGCTCATAATATGTTCTTAAATTGTTGGTTATTGGTGTTGATCTCTCCATTTCATTCATGATTTTATTAATTTGTGTCCTTTGTTATTTCTTTCAGATAAGTCTGGCTAAGGGTTTATCGATCTTATTCTTTCAAAGAATGAGCACCTGTTTTTATTGACCTGTTCTGCTATTCTTTTGGTTTCTGTTTCATTGCTTTCTGCTCTGGTCTTTATTATTTCTCTTCTGCTGGGTTTAGGCTTTATTTGTTCTGCTTTCTCCAGTTCCTTTAGGTGTACAGGTAGGTTGTATATTTGAGACTTTTTTTCTTTCTTTAGAAAGGCTTGTATTGCTATGTACTTCCCTCTTAGGACTACCTTTGCTCCATGCCAAGGGTTTTGAACAGTTGTGTTTTCATTTTCATTTTTTCCATGAATTTTTATAATTTTTTAATTTCCTGATTAACCCACTCATTCTTTAATAGGATGCTCTTTAACCTCCATGCATTTGTTTTCTTTCCAAATATTCTGTTGTGATTGAGTTCAAGTTTTAAAGCATCATGGTCTGAAAATATGCAGGGAATAATCCCAGTCTTTTGGTACCAGTTGCAGCCTGATTTGTGACCCAGTATGTAATGTATTCTGGAGAATGTTCCATGTGCACTCAAGAAGAATGTGTATTCTGTTGCTTTAGAATGAAATGCTCTGTATATATTTAAGAAGTCCATCTAGTCCAGTGTGTCATTCAGAGCCCTGTTTCCTTGTTGATCTGCTTAGATGATCTATCCATTGCTGTGAGTGGAGTGTTAAAGTTCCCTACTATTACTGTATTTTTATCAATGTGTTTCTTTAATTTTGTTATTAACTTGTTTATATAATTGGCTGCTCCCAAGTTAGGGGCATAAATATTTACAGTTGTTAGAACTTCTTGTTGAATAGACCCTTTAATTATGATCTAGTGACTTCGAGAAAGAGAGAGAATGAACAGTGGAGAGGGGCAAAGGGAGAGAGAAGCAGACTCCCTGCTGAGCAGGAAACCTAACACTGGGCTGAATCCTAGGACCCTAGATCTGACCTAAGCCGAAGGCAGCTGCTCAACCAGCTGAGCCATCCAGGCACCCCTTCTTCATCTCCTGTTACAGTATTTGGTTTAACACTATTTTGTCTGATACAAGGATTGCTACCCCCGTGTTGTTGTTGTTGTTTTATGTCCCATAGTATGATAAATTGTTCTACACCTCTTCACGATCAATCTGGTGGTGTCTTTGGGTCTCTCGTAGATAGCGTATAGATGGGTTTTTCTTTTTTATCCATTCTGATAACCTTTGTCTTTTGATTGGCTCATTTAACCCATTTACATTCAGAGTAAATATTGAAAGGTATGAATTTAGTGCTGTTGTACTACCTATAAAGGCCCTGTTTCTGTAGACTGTGTCTGTTTATTTCTGGCCAATGTTACTTTGAGATCCCCTTTAAAATTTCTTTTAAAGCTGGTTTAGTGATCTCAAATTCTTTTACTTTCTGTTTATCTTGGAAGCTCTTTCTCTTTCTATTCTGACTGATAGCCTTGCTATCAAGTATTCTTGGCTGCATATTTTTCTCTGTTAGCACCCTGAATATATCATGCCAGTCCTTTCTGGCCTGCCAGTTGCCCTTGGATAGATCTGCTATCAGCTTATGTTTCTACCTCTGTAGGTTAAGGACCTCTTGTCTCGGTTGCTTTCAGGATTTTCTCTTTGTCTCTAAAATATGCAAGCTTCATTAATATTATATACTGATGTGTTGGCCTATTTTTATTCATTTTGACAGGGTAGGGGAAGGTTTCTGTATGTCTCCTGTACTTGAATGCCTGTTTCCTTCCCCATATTATGAAATTTCTCAGCTATGATTTGCTCAAATACACCTTCTGCTCCCCCCACTTCTTCTTCCTCTGGAACCCTAATTATTCTGCTATTGCTTTGCCTTATAGTATTGCTGATCTCTTGAATCTTCCCCTGGTGATCCAGTAGTTGCTTATCTCTCTTTTTCTCATTTTCTTTTTTCTCCATAATTTTATCTTTTATATCACTGATTCTCTTTTCTGCCTCATTTATCCTAACAGAGCCTTTTTTTTTTTTTTTATTACATCTCAGTAATACAACCTGATTAGATTTTAGTTCTCTTATTTCTCTAGAAAGGTATCCTTTGGTGTTTTCTATGCTTTCTTCAAGTTCAGCTAATATCTTTATAATCATTATTCTGAATTCTAGCTCTGATATCTAATTGATATGCATATTAAGTCTCGTTAGTACTGCCTCTGGTTCTTTTATCTGGAGTGTTTTTCTGTCTTGTCATTTTGTCCAGATAAGAACAGATGAGTGAGGGAACCAAATACAAAAATATCAACCATGACCCCAGCAAAATATACATTAAATCAGAAGAGATCAGAAATGAAAAAGAAAAAGAGAAGGAAAAAAAGAAAATATAATCAAACAGGTGGACAGAACAGAATAATACACTAGGTCCTGGGTGTATTTTGATCTATTTGTTAGGAGAAACTAGATCCCAAAATTGTATAGAAAGAAAAAAACATATGTATACAAAAATAAAATTGAATACAATGAAAGGAAGCCAAAAATGAAGAATATATATTTAAAATGTAAATATAAAAATGAAAATTAAAAAAGACTTAAAATATAAAAATGAAAATTAAAAACTTAAAAACAGAATTGATAAAATAAGAACCTAGTTGAAAAGGAAAAAAAGAATATCTAAACTGAAATACTGAAAAGTCATGAGGGAAAAACACGAATTCTATACGCTTGTTTTCTTCTAGCACTGGAGTTACATACTTTTGTGTTTGGTGAACTTGGTCTTAGCTGGGTGTTTCTGCTGGTCTTCTGGGGACAGGACCTGTTGCCCTGATTCTCAAGTGTCTTTGCCCTGGGTGGAATCACAGCCCTCTTGAGAGGGGGCCAGGCTAGGAATAAGCGGCTTCAAATTGCTCTATGTGACTTTTGTTCACTGAAGGCTTTCCATGCCACTTTTAGAGGATGAAAATGAAAATGGAGGCACTTCAATCTCCAGGCCTGGAGCTGAAAATTCGTGCCTCCCCCTCTTCAGTGAGCCCTCAGGAGAAGCAGTCAGTCTTGTATCCCTGGTTTCCATCTGCACTCTGTGTTCACCCAGTCTGCAGCCAAGCGTTTCATCTCAAGTGCATGACCCCATTTGGAGTCTCCAAACTTTAGAGGGTCCTGCAGCTCCCACCTGCACCGGTCCTACCAGGGGAGCGAGGGGGTCTGACTGCAGTTCTTCTGCTTGGTGGGCCCTGCTCAGAGAGCAGTCTCTGGACCATGCTGGGGTTTGTGGTTTATGGCAACCCTGAATTGAAAGCCCACTCCTGGGATCGCTGATTGCAGCTGGCTGCCCCACTCCCAATACCTGAGAGCTCTGCCACACTCAGGCATATCTGTTCTTTCTGTGACCCCAGGGATCCTGAGACCACACTGTCCCATCTAGGATTCCACCCCACTTTGCCAAGTTCTGATTTTGCGATTGAATGCTATATTATTTTCTAGTAGCCGGCTTATGGAGACTCCCTCCCACCATGGTCTATCTCCCATATATCACCTCGGGTTCACTTCTCCACACATCCTACCTTGCAGAAAGTGGTTTCATTTCAGTTTGTAGAGTTGGCAGCAGTTCTTTTCTTAGATCTCCAGCTGAGTTTGCAGGTCTTCAGAATGACTTGATAGCTATCTAGCTAAATTCCAGGGGCCAGAAAAAAACTAGGGTCCCCTACTCCTCAACCATCTTCTTCCTCCTGGAAGTTTGTGCCTTTTGACCACCTTCCTCCTGTTCCCATCCTCTAGTCCTCCCCTTCTGATAACCACAAACCTGATTTCTTTTTCTATGACTTTGGTAGGGTTTTGTTGGTTGGTTAGTTTATAACATTCCCACATATAAGTAAGGTCATACAGTATTTCTCTTTCTCTGTCAGACCTATATCAATTAGCATAATACTTTCAAGGTCCATCCATGTTGTTACATATGGTAGGATTTCCTCATTTTTTTAATGGCTGAATAACATTCATCGTGTGTGCATGCACACACATATACACACACCACCACCACCACCATCTTTATTCATTCACCCATTGATGGACACTTAGGTTGTTTCTGTGTCTTGGCTATTGTAAACAATGATGCTGTGAACATAGGGGGTGCACATATCTTTGAGTTACTATTCTTGTTTCCTTTGATATTTGCCCAGAAGTGGAATAACTAGATCCTATGATAGTTCTCTTTAAATTTTTGAGGATCCTCCATACGGTTTTCCATGTGGCTCCTCCAATTCACAGTCTTGCCAACAGTGCACAAGGCTTCCCTTTCTCCACATCTTTGTCAGCATTTATTGTCTCTTGTCTTTTTGATAACCGCCATTCTAACAGGTGTGAGGTGATATCTCATTGATACCACATTTCCCTGATGATGAGTGATGTTGAGCATCTTCTCATGGACCCATTGGCCTTTCATATATCTTTTCTAGAGAAATGTTTCTTCAAGTCCTTTGCCCATTTTCTAATTGGGTTGTTTTTTGTTATTGACTTGTCGGAATTATTTATATATTTTGATATTAACCTCTTACCAGATACAGAGTTTGTAAATATTTTCTCCCATTCAGTAGGTTGACTTTCCATTCTATGGATGGTTTTCTTTTGCTGTGCTAAAGCTTTTTTAGTTTGATGTAGTCCCACTTGTTTATATCTTATGTTGTTGCTTGCACTTTAGGTGTGATTTTACTAAGTCCCCTGCCAATGAGGTTTATTCTTATGTCGTCTAAGAATTTCACGGTTTTAGGTTGTAAGTCTTTAATCCATTTTGAATTGATTTTTGTGAATGGTGTAAGATAGAGGTCAAGTTTTTTTTTTTTTTTTTTAAGATTTTATTTATTTATTTGACAGGGAGAAATCACAAGTAGATGGAGAGGCAGGCAGAGAGAGAGAGAGGGAAGGAGGCTCCCTGCTGAGCAGAGAGCCCGATGCAGGCCTCGATCCCAGGACCCTGAGATCATGACCTGAGCCGAAGGCAGCGGCTTAACCCACTGAGCCACCCAGGCGCCCAGAGGTCAAGTTTTAATATTTCACATGTGAATATCCAGTTTTCCCAGCACCGTTTGCTAAAAAGCCAGTCTTTTTTTTCATTGTGTATTCTTAACTCCCTTGTCAAATACTAGTTGACCATATATGCTTGGGTTTATTTCTGGGCTTGTGATTGTGTTCTGTTGGTGGAGTGGCCTGTTTTTATGCCAGAGCCATACTGTTTTAATGACTGTAGCTTTATAGTGTAGTTTGAAATAAGGTGTGGCACTTCCTTCTGTGTTCTTCTTTCCCAGGATTTCTTTGGCTATTTGGGGGTTTTTGTGATTCCATATAGATTTTAGGAATTTTTTAAAATTTCTATAAAAAATGCCATTGGAATTTTGATAAGGTTTGCATTGAATCTGTAGATGGCTTTGGTAGTATTGACATTTTAACAAGATTAATTTTTCCAGTCCATAAATATGGGATACCATTCCATTTATTTGTGTCTTCCTCGATTTATGAATGTCTTATAGTTTCCAAAATAGACATCTTTTACCTCCTTGGTTAAATTTATTCCTAAGTACTTTGTTGTTTTTGATGCTATTATAAATGGGATCAGTTTCTTTATTTTTTTCAGATGATTCGTTGTTGGTATTAGAAAATTCATTGTAAGGATATAGAAATGCTATTGATTTTGTGTGTTAATGTTATGGCCTGTAACTTTACTGAATTTGTTGATTAGTTCTAACAGTTTTTTGGGGTTTTTTTTTTTTTTTTTTGGTTGAGACTTTAGGATTTTCTATATATAAAATCAGGGAATTTGCAAATAGAAACAATTTTATTACTTCCTTTTTAATTCTTTTTTTTTTAAGATTTATGTTTTTGAGAGAGAGAGAGAACATGAGCTGGAAGGGCAGAGGGAGAGGGAGAGAGAATCTCAAGCAGACTCTGAGCTCAGCACAGAGACTGACATGGGGCTCAATCCCACAACTCTTTGTGATCATGACCTGAACTGAAATTGAGTCAGATGCTCAACTGACCATACCCTTCTTTTCCAATTCTAGTAACTTTTATTTCTTTTTCTTGCCTGACTGCTCTTGATAAGGCTTCCAGTACTGTGTTGAATAGAAGTAGTGAGAGTATTTAATTTGCTCGTGTTGGACCTTCCTTGAATCACAGGGATAAATCCCATTTGATCATGAAGAATGATCCTTTTAGTGCTGCTGAATTCATTTGTTCATATCTTGAGAATTTTTGCATCTCTGTTCACCAGGGATATTGGCCTATAATTTTATTTTCTATTGGTGTCCTTATTTGGCTTTGGTATTAGGCTAATGCTGGCCTTATAAAATAAGTTTGGGAGTATTCCCTCATCTTCAATGTTTTTGGAAGACTTTGAGAAGAATTGGGATTAATTCCTTAAATGTTTGGTAAAATTCACTACTGAAGCCATCTGGTCCTAGGCTTTGCTTTGTTGGGACATTTTTGATAACTGATTCAATCTCCTTACTAATAATAGGTCTGTTCAGATTTTCTGTTTCTTCCTGATTTAGTCTTAGTAGTTTGTATATTTCTAAGAATTTTTCCATTTCTCCCAGGTTGTCCAATTTGTTGTCATGCAGTTGCTCACAATAGCTCATAGTCTCTTATGAGTGCTAGAATTTCTGTAGTATCTGTTTCCCTTCTCATTTATAATTCTGCAATTTTGTTGATTTGGTCTTTCTCTTTCTTCCTTGGTTTGTCAATTTTGTTTATCTCTTCAAAGAGCCAACTTTAGTTTGGTTAATCTTTTCTATTCTTTTTAAATTTTCTGTTTTGTTATTCCTGCTCTGATTTTTATTATTTCCTTCTTTCAGTTAACTTTGGGGTCAGTTTATTCTTTTTATAGTTCCTTAAGGCATAGAGATAGATTGTTTATTAATATGGATGTTTATTGCTATGAATGAACTGCTTTTGCTGCATCCTATAGATTCTGTTATTTTGTGTTTCCATTTTTGTTTATCTCAAGAAACTTCTATTTCCCCTTTTAATTTACTCTGGTACCTGTTTCTTTCACTGGCATTTTAAGCTGTAGGAGTGAGTGTAGACAGCATTCTAAGATAAAGCACTGTCTACAAGTCTGTAGTAATTGGCCAGATGTTTTTTAATTAAATCTAGAATATGGATGTTATAACAATAGCAGCTCCTTTCATTGAGGGCCCCACATGGCAAGCACAACTCTGTCCTCCAGTCTTTCCATGGGTGTTCTATTGGACAGGTAACATATAAAAGCAACAGCCCATCAGGGAGATTAATTTGAGGTAAAGCTAATATTTGAACCACCCAGGTCTGTAGGTTCCAAAATCTGTACGGCCCTTTAATTGTAAGTAGGAGATCTTAATGGAAATGGGACAGATGCCAAATCATCTTAGAGTCCATGCCAAAGATGGGAGTGACTAATGGTGCCCTCACTCAGGTAACAGAGCTGCAGCAAGTAAGGAGGGGTTGGGGTCACCTGGCCCACACATTAGGGGAGACGGACCTTTGTACTCTGGCTTTAAAGCATGCTTACTCTATTTGCTAGTGAGGCTTGCTAGAACCTGTGGTGCTTATAGATGCATGGTAACAGTAGCCACAGTATAACTCCAAATGCAGATGGCTTTGTAAACAGGTTAAATTACACAGGAGCTACTATATACAGCTATCTGCAAATACATATACCAGCTTCCTGGTAAGTCCTTTTGAAAGCCTACCTTTCAGTCACCACTATGCTGTGTTAGAATGATTAAAACTGTAGCTTTGGCATGTCTGAGTTTTTAGAAAATTGTGTAAAGTAGGGCAAGTGAGGTTTGTAAAAGCTTAAGTCTGAACAGAAACATGATGTTAAGACAAAGAACTTCACAAGTGCAAAGTTTTTACTTTGGGGCTGCTATTTTAAAACAAACATTCGAATTAGAGTCCAAAGCAAAACAGCATAATGAGCAATCTAATTATGATGTTCTAAGGAACAGACTCATTATAGAATGGTATGTGCAAGTGTCATCATGGAGAGTCACAAATCCAGCATCTTATTTCAAGGCTCACTATGAGTGGATCTCTGGAAGAGGATGCCCTGTGTTTCCAAATATTCTCCTAAGGGGGTAGGAAGCAGGTGGCTAGAGGAATGTGATCAGCGAGCAGCCCTGCTGTCTCACAAACAAGATAATAACCAGAGGAAATTGATCAAAGGAAGTCAGAGATTGGAGTTTGGGGTCTCCGCAGGCATGTTTTGGCAGCCCTGAAGTACTGTGTCCCCCAGGTTGGGACCCAAGGAAGCACAGGCAGAAGAGAGGTCATCATTAAGGAGGGGAGATTTGGGGGTCCATTCACGTCCTGTGCTGAGTGTAAGCCTATCTGGGAAAATGGCGGGTCCAGAACTGGGCCGACCTCTCCCCTGCCAGCAGCCCCTGGATCTTGGAAGGCCCCTTCCAAGAGTGTCATTTCAGCTCCAGATAGGAGGAATAACTCCTACGCATGCTGGCAGCTTCCAGACATCAGTTGTCTGGGTTTTTCTGCCCCAGCACTTCTCCCCAAGTCTTCAGTTTGTTCCTACCCAGGATGTCTGGGAAGATAATCCCAAAGGACAACCCTCCACACTGGAGATTGTTGTCCCCGCTACCCCTCCTTCTTGGCCGCATCCTGAGCCCTGATTGCCTACTGTGGGAATCTGAACACCTTTGCCGGTCTCCTCTCTCATTACCCACTTCATCCTCTGGGAACAGCTCCCAGGCAAGCTACCTGCATGGAGATTCTCTTCTCAGCTTTTGCTTTCGGGTAACATGGAGACAGTTACCAAGGGGTGCTTGGTATAGATTCCTTGTGGCAGAGGGGGGACAGGGAAAGGGAGCTATATCTTTGCAGACTCCAGGGTTTACTGAACAGGATCAAGGAAGCATCTCAAGCCCTGAACCCCCTCATTCCTGTGTAGAACTCTCTCCATGAGGAAAGTATACTAGTGTTAGCTTCACTCAGGGATAGCAAGTTTGGGGGATATTCTGTAGTATCTCTTGAATGATTTACTGAATAAGAGATTAGAGAATTTATTCCAGAGCATAGTATGATCTATGAGTAACTATTCGCTGTTTTAAGGAAGAAATTCTTTTCTTATAGCTGTTTTCCTCCTTACACTTTTTACTCTCCTTTCCAAAACAATTGTAAATAAATTAATTCAGGGGCGCCTGGGTGGCTGAGTCGGTTACACATCCAACTCTTACTTTTGGCTCAGGTCGTGGTCTCGGGGTCCTGAGATGGAGCCTCGTGTCAGGCGGGCATGGAGCCTGCTTCAGATTCTCCCTCTCCTCCCCCTCCCCCTCTCCATTCTCAAAAAAATTTTTTTTGAAAGTCTGAAATGGGTGTTATTACCAACAATGATTTATATGGCATTTTTAAGATTTCAGTTTCCAAAGTTCACTTGTTTCTGAAGTTCATTACATAGACATGCAAAAGTAACTGCTTTTTGTAACCATGCTCAGTTCACTTATTCCAGTAATTTGGTAGATGGTGTGAGGTTTTGTGCATACACAGTTATGTTATCTGTGAATCTGTGTATGTAATTAGAGCTTAGAGATACTATTCTAATCTCTCAATGAAGTAAATTTAGAGTTTTTTTGCTACATTATCACAGACTGAGAACCTCTAATGCTGAGGATCTTAAACCTTTGAGGCATCTCTCTCCTGGTTGAACAGTTCCCATTGCTAGAAGTCTTTTTTTTTTTTTTTTTTTTTTAAATGTTCAGTTAGCCAGCATATGATAGACCATTAGTCTTTAATGTAGTGTTTCAGTGGTTCATTAGTTGTGTGTAACACCCAGTGCTCACCACCACACAAGCCCTCCTTAATACCCATCACCTGGTTACCCCATCCCCCCACGGCCCTCCCCTCTGAAATCCTCAGTTTGGTTCCTGGAGTGCAGAGTCTTTCATGGTTTGTCTCCCTCTCTGATTTCTGTGCCTTCAGATTTCCCTCCCTTCCTCTGTGGTCCTCCATGCTATTCCTTATGTTCCACTATGAGGGAAACCATCTGATAATTGTTTCTCTGCTTGACTCATTTCACTCAGCAGAATCCCCTCCAGTTCCATCCATGTTGATGCAAATGGTAGGTATTCATCCTCTCTGATGGCTGAGTAATATTTCATTGTATATATGGACCACATCTTCTTTATCCATTCGTCTGATGAAGGGCATCTTGGCTCCTTCCACAGTTTGGCTATTGTGGACCCATTGCTAGAAATCTTGTTCATGTTTTGGGCTCAGCTGGTTTCTGTTTCTCTGACAGCCATCCTAAAACTGGGAGACAGCTACACATCCCTCGGGCACCTCGGCTCAAGTGAAGCCGTTCTCAGTGGTTCCTCCCACGATGAGACCTGAGGACAACACCTGAACATTTCTATGTAGAACCTGGGCTTGAGGAAAGGTTAGCTAAGAAACCCTAAGAATAGTGTTTCTTTGGGACTGGATTTTAAAACACATGTCGTTTCCCCCACCCTCACATATGTGCTTTGTTTTTTAAAGATTGCAAAAAAGAAAAACAGGAGACACATGTATATCACTGATTATTTTTAATGATTTTGTGCTATGGTTTGACCACAGCAATAAGAACAAGCAGAAAAAGCTGATTTCATAACTAACAAACAGCACTTAGAGCAACATCTTTCTTTAAAAGTATTGCAATTACAGACCTTAGGCCTAAGAACTACATCACCATTGCTCAGTTAAAAGAGGCAGATACACAACAGTTGGAAATATTTCTCTGTATATAGCTGGGAATTATGTTGAAAGTAAGCACAAATGGCTGTTATAGACTTTAATAACTTCTGGTTATCAGAGCTCACATGAGCTACTGAAAAGCTCGCATACAGTTGTACTTTTTAGTTGGCTTCTTTATAATAAAAATTAAATGAACTAAATGCTATGAATAGTCTTGTACACATTTAAAAATAGCTTTCCAGTAGACAAAGACAATTAGAAAATGTGATTTTTGAAAGCCATGAAATGAAAAATAGCAATATACCAACAAGCACATTAAGGTGAACCAGTATCATTAACAGCAAAGTTTAAGCCTCAGTTCTGTGGAAAGGAAGCAATGGTGTGGGAACACACTTTAGTACCTCTGAGTCTAGAACATGACACTCATCTCTGATGACACTCATCCTCAAACAGTTCTCCCAAGAGATGGAACCTGGAAGGGTGGGAGTGTTGCTCCTGAGAGCAGAGAGCCTTGACTCCTCATGCCAAACCAGAACCATAAGGAGCCCCCACAGTTCATGAGGGGAGCCGAGGGTAGGGGCTGGATGGGACATAGCCTCTCCCCACCAAGATAACTATCTTGTCACGCCTTTTCAGAACAGTGAGAGAAGGGGTGACTTTTCATTCTTCAGCATTAAGAGTTGCATTGTAGAGGTGTTTTCAATGTAAGGATAATCTGTAATCGTCTGCTCTCTGGAGGATAAGGGCATGGTTCTTTTGTGGTTTTCAAAATCAGAACATAACACCACAGAGCAAAGAAAAAACGTGGATTTTACTAGAATTAATATCCTCTGGTGACACAATAGAGTGGAAATATGGATCAGATGGGCAAAATTTCACTGACTGCCTTTATGGACAACACTGGAAAGAATGAACATGCCCATGACTCAACTGTGGTTTTGGTGAAGACATGATAGGCTTTTTCCTTTTTTAGTATTAGAATATTTGAAGATAAAGGCAGAGGTCACAAAGGACACTGAGCTGGAAGGATAGATGTGTAAGAGGTGCGAAAGAACAGGCGACGAAAAACATAATCCCTAACGGCTGGCAAATCCTAGCTTATCAAGATCACCCCGAGACACCAACAGGAACGGATAAAAGATTCTTCACTTGACTGACCGATAGCTAGTTCTCTGTGAATGATAACCCAAAACAGAAGTTTTGCTAAGAGCGGGGTCATCTCCTAAGTGGATTTGTTTTTCCTGAGATACTCTTGCCCTACACACGCGTACCTTCATTGGCTCCACAACTTTAGTTTGTCAAAGGAAAAGGCACAGAGAGACTAGGGACACAGATGGCTCTGAAAGCCTCTGTACTGACCAAAGTTCTCTGCTGCTGGCCAATTTCCTGAACTTGGGCATCATTTCTATAATTTTAACAAAGTACGCACTTTTCACTGGGGCCTGACCTCTCCGGTCTTCTACAACATGAGATATCTTCTCATAAAGCAAATTCAAAAGACACTTTTTTTTTTTCCTGACTCTAACACTGGTCCAACTGAGCCTTACTAAAGAGATGAAAATGAGAAGCATCTAGTGGCAACCAAAAAGCTGTGGGATTCTTTTTGAATTATTTTTTAAAGGGTTTTCACAGCAAAGATGCAACTCTCACTTGCTATACATATGCTGGTCATAAACAGTGGCTTGTTTGTTCAGACTTCTTTCCCTTGTGTTATAATATTGATATTTAATAGGAAAATAAACTACATAGACTTTTATCTGTATGCATCCATTTGCAAATTTCCTTACAAAAGAGGACAAAGCACATAGGCATTCACAAATTCTATGCCATTTCTGTTAAAATCAGTATCTATACATTATATTACAATATTAACAATTTTTTGTTCTACCCATTGGGTAGGATATGTGCATAATATATTCAAGTTATATACAGCACCTTACAAATAAAAAGAGAAGACGGACAACTGAAAAAGCACCATTGTAAGTGAGGCACAACAAAGGTGGGAGCAGAGTGCGGCGGTGGGGGGCTCGGTTCCTGGGTCTGCTGAAGTCAGCAAGAGACCCCGTGGGGGCTTCAAAGCCACCAGCATGCAGAGCTCTTTGGAACGCCAAGGGCGACGCGACATGCGAGTAGCGCGTCCATTGCCCCCCCCGCCCCCCGCCCACTGCACACAAACAAGCACACGCAGAGAAAGGGAAGAGGATCAGAGGAAGGCAGCGCTTTCTTAGCAAGGCATTCTGACTCATACACACCAGCTTCCCGATGCAGCTGGTCTGGAAAGCAGCAGCAGCAAACGACCGTCTAACCCTGGCAGTCAATTACAAACTTGAACTACGTGAAAGACGCAGTACTTTGGGTAGTAATATCACCTCGGCTGAGATCTTGGTTCCTGAAAAATGTAAGTTATGTCGAGGCAGGAGGATTTTGCAAGGTCCTCTGGCCGGCCTCTGGCAGCTGGCCCCAGTGAGGGGAGCCTGCAAAGCTGCCGAGACTAGCTTTTGTAGTCTGGGGCGAAAGCTATTTCTTCATCTGTGACTTTGGCGGGCACTGGTGGACACCGTGTTGCTCACACTGAGGAGGGGAGATGTGCCAGCCCGTCACCCAATCATGTCATTTTATTTAGGTTCACCAAGGCCAAGGTAATCTGGGTGAACATCAGCAGAATGGAGTCTGCATCTGGCCCTTCCACTAGGATTGGGCCCTGGTAGAGAGGGGAAGTGGCCTTGGGGGGCATGTCACCATACAAAGGCTTGGTGCCAAGCATGGGTCTATGTCTTTAGTCACAGACAAAACCAAAAAGTTAACAAAAACCAAGTGTTCTTCCCAGTTCTCCCCGCTCCTTTTGCATACTGCTGAGCTTTGGAAATCTGAAGAGAAATGAATGGTATATGAGACAATATGCATTTAACGGTGCTGCTTTACATAGCAAACTTCTAGCAGGAGTCCCGGCCTAGCTAACACCAGACGGAAGCTGCAGGCAGGGAGCATGTGGGGGAGCAGCCCCCAGCCTGGCCCCTGAGCACCCCAGCAGGACCCTTCTACAGGCACTCCCTAGTCAGCAAAGCAACTGGATAGATGGTGCAGGAGGGCCCTGTCCAGGGGGGCAACTCTGCTTCTGAGGGGAAGGCTGTGATTTGGCCGGCTTCTTCTAGGTCAGAGCAGTTTTCTAGCAGTGCATGCTGTCTGAGTTCTCATTCTAATGAACATAGAATAAAGGTGAAGAAGATCAAAGGAAGAAGTTCAGAAGCCTAAGGCATGCTCATCTGTGCACCACATTCCTGCGCCAGTGCTTCTGAAGGCCTTCCAGGCTACTATCAGCCCCTGTCCTCTCCGAAGAGTTTGAGCTAAAATCAGCAGATAAATGTGAAGTCCTCGTGACAGGTCTTTTTAAGTTTTCAATGCTCTCTTCGGCTATCTTGAAATTTCTTAGGGGCTGTGTGTCCACAAGTGTATGTGATGGGGAAAGATGGAGTGCATGCTTGTCAAACTCCTTAACACTAAATTTTGGTCAGAGACACAAAGAACAGAGCAACGTTTACTTAATTACACAGTTTGTTTAGGAAAACCTCATTTGTACTAAGGACTGCTTTGGCGACTGAAGAACACAGACCTTCTGAAAAAGCAAATACACCCCTGAAGACTTGTTCCTAGAAATCGGATTCAACATACCCTGGGTTTTATGCTCCTGGAAGTCTGGGGACAGCAGCTAGATGTCACAGCTGGTTCCCGGAGAGCACTATCTCCCCACCCACTGTTCCTTTGAACAATGCAATCCTTTAACACCCTTCTGAAATAATAAACCCATCATGGATTGCCTACATCACAGGCTCCCCATCCAGACCTTTGGATCTCCTAAGCATGTGGGCTTCTTGAAGTTTGGGTCCCCGTACAAGCTGCCTCCTCACATCACCCTTGTCCCTCACCCAGCCAGCAAGGGGGTAATGTGGTATGAATAAGGCAACCACACCTTTCAAGAAGCTGTGGATCTAAATCACCTTTTCCCCATGTCAAAGGAAATGGACTATTAATTCAACTCATGACCTTGGCTTTCAAACTAATTCATCACAGAGGTCCAGCCCCAAAGACCATCAAGTCATGGTTTGCTAGGTCTGTGTCTTTAAATAACTATATAACTCAAAGGGCAATTCTCTAGGGGCCCAATAGGAAGAACCTCTTTTGAAGGACGATTCAAGTTACTGGAATTAAATAATTGCTTTGCCAAATTATTGTGAACATCTGGAAAACATTCATAAACTTAAAAGGTGACTAAGGAATTTACCAGTTTGTGACCATAGCTCATTCTTGCAGTAGGTAGGAAAAGGATTGTGCAACCATTTTGAGGAAGAGCTACAATATGGCGGGTTCACCACTGAGGTTTGGAATGATGATTAAGCTTCTCCTTTTGCATTTGACGGGACACCTAACCTACCCTGAGCCCCCACCTGTGGGGTCCTGACTGGGTCAGGTGCTAACATTCCCTTGCACAGTGAGGTAAGGTTCATGCCAAGGGGATGCCCAGCTTCCTTAAGCACGGGCCTGTAACCCAGGCAGTGAGCTGAGCCACAGGAGGGCCTAGGGCACAGGAGAGGCAGGCTCTGGGTCCAGAGAGGAAGTCTGGGTCCAGGCTCCCAGGGATCTGTCCAGTCTCGGGGTCCCAGAGGCAGCCCCAGAACAAAATACGCCTCCAAACAGGGTCTGAGGCCTGAGTGGCAACTGCTGCCCATCTTTTCTCTCTCTCCTTTTAAGAGAGACTAGATCTGTGGAGGTTACTGTGTGAAATGGATGAGTCTAATGGAGATTACAATCCTCAAAACAAAACAAAAAAACCAGCCACCTACTGACCGAGAGAAGTAGCAGAAAGGAGCCATGGACAGGACTTGCCATTCAGAACATTCTCCAGCTCTTAGCCCACAGCACAAAGTCACCTCCCTGAGAAACCACCCCAGAGACCCACAGACAGACACAAACACACATGTGTCAATTCAGCAATGAAAACCGCAGAGATCAGAGTCACTGAGCTATCATTCCAAATTCACTGTTTTACATGCAGAGGCCAAAGGGGACAAGCCCTCCCATGGCCTGGTGCTGGCCAAACCCACAGGCTGTGGCTGTCACATGGGTAAGATGCTGGCTTCCACACAAGGAAGTTACCTATTCTACATAAGAGCAAATGTTTGTAAATATCACGAATAGTGAAGCTGAGACTAGCGATATTTAAAATGAGCTCTCTGGTTGCATTGAACTACGTGTTGTGCTTTTTCTCCTGTGTGCTTACAGTCACTCCTCCCGCCCTGCACCGTTGGGTAACCACTGGGGGGTTGGGGGCTGAGGAAGCTCTCCCCAGGAGCCAGGATGGGTTCTGAGTACCGCATTCCTCCAAGAGCCCAGTGCCACCAGCAGTGATGGGTAGCGTGTATGGTCCCCGCCATGTGCTCTCACCGGCTCCAGGGGGCCTCCTGCGTGTGAAGATGCCCCTGGGGGCATCACCTGCACACTGTGGCCAGGTAGGCTGCCCCAGGGGGCCACTGGTGAGAGCCTCTTCCAGAGCCCTGACCAGCCGGCCAGGCCTGAACTGCACTACCTATCTAGAAAAGGAGAGAGAAAACGGAAATACACTGAGAAGTCACATATTCCAACAGTATTAAAAATAACCACCTTGCATTTTAAACAATTTATTGCGTAAAATAATGTATGTATCTGAGTATACTTCATGCTACAGTGAAAAAACAAAAAACAAAAAACAAAACAAAACAAAACAAAACAAAAAAACCCTAAATTACTGAAGAAACTGCTCCGCGGGAGGACGGGCAGGATTGCGTGATACCGGCTACATAAAATGCACATGTCAGGGTCAAAGTTAATCAAATATGCAGCCTAAGACTAGCAGAGGAACTCAGCAAGTCAGAAACGCTGGGATTTAGTCTTTCCTATCTTCCAATCCCAAAGTCTCCAGATGCTTCTGCGATGCACCACTATGTGAGCCAAACTCTTGCAACGGTAATGACCTCCTTGATTTAGGTAAGTTGGCATATGTTAGGCTATATCCCCAAACATCTTTTCTCGCGTGATTATGGGGAACACTCCGGGTATTCCTTGGGCCTAATAATAATCCACAGGTGAGAAGACAACATACAGAACTTCACATAGAACAGTCCCCTCATATATAAACATTTAGATAGTGCAACTTTTAAAAAAAAACACATCATCACGACACAAATTAGCTCCTTGCATTCATCTAACTTCTTCACTTTATACCTTGGCACACAAAACAGGGATTTTGAATCATATTTTTAAAACAAAATAAAAGTTCCACACCTTGGGAGAAAAAGCAAACTGGCCGATACTTCCCCACAATAATATATAATAATGCATCCTTTTTTATCAATTCATTATAAAACGGACCATTCTGGCCTCTTTCTCTGCAAAGTCTCCTTTCATAATTAAATAAATCAAACACCTCTGTGGGTTTTATTTCATGATATCTTCCAAGCATCCCTTTCTCTGTGTTCCCAAGCCCGCCCTTGGTGAAAACCAGCACCCACCCCGTCCTGACGCCTGTCCCCAAATAAACACTGTTCGCGGTCAGACCGGATGGAAGTTTGTATTATTTCAGTCTAGTCTGCTTGCAATTCCCCTGAAAGGAATCAGAAACAAAGACCACGTTTGCACATTTGGTTTTACTTCGTTGTAGCACGTGAAACAGAACAACAGCGTGCCGGGTGGGCGGAGGCAGTGCGGCCCTCCTCCCTCCTTGGTTTCTTCCTCCTCCTGCGCCGTCGCGGGGTCAGACTAGGTTCCCGGGCTTCCTGTCTTTGCCCTGGATGGGCAGCACATTGCCCCCCGAGCTGTCCTGCTGAAACGGCAGTCTGCTCCCTCTGTGGGCGCCGCTGTGCTGGTGATGGAAGAAAGAGGCGCCCGGATAGTGGCCCATCACCTCGCTGTACGTCGGGGGCGGCCCCTCCATCCTCCCGTTACTGCTGCAGGTGCTGGCACTTATCCCCGAGTTGCTGCTCGGCGGACACGGGCCCCCACTGTACGCGGAAATGTCTATCAAATCGCTGTCGAATATGGTTCGGTTGGGCGGGGCCCTCACAGATTCTCGGTTGAGTTCCCTCTGCTGTTCAGGGTCCCTGAGCTGCAGGGCGCAGGGCCCCTGGTAAGGAGGCGGCTCCTCCCCGTCAGATAGGGAGATGGTGGGCGGAAGGTCGATCTCATGCTGCACGTAGGGGTAGGTGGGCTGGAAACGGCTGAACCGGTCCCTCTGGATAAAGGATGGGGCCGTAAACCTGTCCCTGGACCTCGGGGCATACATGATCTGCAAGGGAAGGAGGGCAGGGTTGAAGACATCCGTGGCACAATGACCACGAACCTGAGGGTATCAAGGAAATTCATGCACGGTCTGTGTTCTCAGCAGTTCGAAGACTTTTCACGCAGTCCTCAAAACAGGAAACAATGGGAATCGACGATTTCGGGGTGGGGGTGGGAGGTAGTTTTCTTATTCCTTGTGACTTACACCACTCACCTTGCCAAACTACAGGTAATCTAGGATGGCTCAACAGTGGAGCCAGTGGTTAACTGACAATTTGGGTTTGATGGGAGTTACCGTGAACGCTATGTAAACATTTTCTGCTGGTTCCAGTGGAGTTCAACAGCAATTTCCGGCATTCAGTAAACAGGAATGACGCGGAAGAATGCTATGGGGGTGGCACGGCAGTCCTGTCCACCAGGGGACAGCTCTGGGCCCCCACACCTTCACCTGGAGCGAAAGGACCCCACTACCCACTCCCTCACCTATGGCTCAGAAGAATGGGGGCCCTCAGAGTTTTCATGTAAATCTAAGTATAATCACAACATATATAGGAGCATGTTGTTCTATCCATCATTAAGAAAATACAAAACAAGTGAGTTCTTTTTCCTTCTAGTTTCTAGACTTTTCCGGTTGTTTCATTCTGGATGAAAGTTTCCTGTAGTTACTTTTAGTAACTGACATGAAGAACATTTTGTACTCCAAAGTAAATACAATTACAGATTTGTTTTCCCAAAATGAATCCAAGTACTACTCTTCTTACATAATGCTCTCACCTATTCCACCAACCAGATTTCTTCTAGAGGAAAGACATGTATACAGATATAAAGATCTGTATCTCCACTGACTTCTTTCACACTGTAGTTTTCACTGATGGGCAAATCTATTGTTCTTTTAAAAATCATATTATGAAAGTTGGAGATGCATTTATAAACTATGCCCACATCTGCCAAGCCTCATTATTAGCAGCTTATGAAATCAGGTAAAGATCAGTGATTCTCAACCTGATTTCTCTAAGGAGCTTCAGACTAGCACAAATCATCTCTAGGACATTTTAGAGAAAAACTCCTCCTCACTTTTTTAACCAAAGTTACAGCTTGTGCCTTGATCGAAATGTGTTATTTCTTAATCTGTGCTGTAATACACTTAGTCTTTCCATCAATGTTCTCGAATGGTTATTCCCCACCTCCCCTCCCCTCACATGGGTGCAATAGCTACGTCCCACAGCCCACCCCCCAACCCCTACCCAACTCCTTACCTCTGAGGCCCCTGGCTGAGGCCCGGAGCTGTCTGAAGGCCACAGGCGCCCTTCCTGGCAGTGGGGGGACAAGAGACATCACAAGAAACAGTATTAGTCTCATGCAACAGCACCCAAAATCAAGGGATCACATTCCTCTTTGACAGCAGCAGACCTGTTTAAAACATGGAGTGACAAAGAACTGGTCCCTTTCACACCGAACACCTAAACAGAGAACTGTGATCACAAGGAAAAGTTGGAAGGTTTTGGTCTCAGCCATAATGGATTGAAAACAGATCTGAAATCAGGTATCTTCCAAACTCTACACCTGTGTGTTTGCAATACATTCAAAATGTCCTCAAAAGTGGACACCCGGGTCACCACCTGGATCTGGGTCAGGTCTGGGTGAATCCAAGCTCTTATTTGGAGGCCTGCCCCTCACAATGGGCACTAGCTGCCATGGGCTGGCCACCAGATAACACCATTCTGGAATGCAACCAGCTTTGCCCTAAGCAGAAGCAGAAGCAGAAGCAGAAGAAGCAGAAGCAGAAGCAGAAGAAGAAGCAGAAGCAGAAGCAGAAGAAGAAGCAGAAGCAGCAGAAGAAGCAGAAGCAGAAAGAAGAAGAAGAAGCAGAAGCAGAAAGAAGCAGAAGAAGCAGAAGCAGAAGCAGCAGAAGAAGCAGAAGCAGAAGCAGCAGCAGAAGCAGAAGCAGAAAGAAGAAGAAGAAGAAGAAGAAGAAAGAAGAAGAAGAAGAAGAAGAAGAAGAAAGAAGAAGAAGAAGAAGAAGAAGAAAGAAGAAGAAGAAGAAGAAGAAAGAAGAAGAAGAAGAAGAAGAAGAAGAAGAAGAAGAAGAAGAAGAAGAAGAAGAAGAAGAAAGAAGAAGAAGAAGAAGAAGAAGAAGAAGAAAGAAGAAGAAGAAGAAGAAGAAGAAGAAAGAAGAAGAAGAAAGAAGAAGAAGAAGAAGAAAGAAGAAGAAGAAGAAGAAGAAGAAGAAGAAAGAAGAAGAAGTAAGAAGAAAGAAGAAGAAGAAAGAAGAAAGAAGAAGAAGAAAGAAGAAAGAAGAAAGAAGAAAGAAGAAGAAGAAGAAGAAGGAGGAGGAGGAAATCCAACACTGGTTGGCTTTCAGACCAAAAACTGAGTTTCCCAAAGCCCAAATGCCCTTCAAGTGTCTTGTAACGAATTTTTTCTTGAGTTCATGTACTCATAAGGCAGAGGTAACAGGACATCTTGTTGTTTAATATCTTTTTCAAAAATGTTTGACCAGACCAACGAGGTGATGTGCAAACAGTGTACGTGATTAAGGGTCATTTCTAGCACCATGAATTTGTTTACAAGGCATCTCAGTATGCCATCCCTTTTGAACCGCAATTGTTGGCTCTTAGCAAGTGTCTGCTGGGCTATTTATTAGCTTAAGGCCTGTTACTATAAGAAAGAGAATAAGAACAATTGAGTTGTTCTTGTTGGTGGTGGTGGTGGGAAGAGATGCTTATATTTTTGGATTCCTAGGAATGTGCACACGTGACCTTGTGCTATCACTGAGCCTCCTGAAACCTAAGAACACCCATGAGATGACCTGCCAGGTAAAACACCCCTACGTCTTTGGACGCAAAGGCCAACCCTCTCTTGCTCTCTTCTGTAGGCCAGAATTCGAATACAAACACTCCTTTTGCAGCTAAACAGTGTTTGTCCAGTACATACAGCCCGTTCCTAAAATACCCATAGGACATCATGGAATCAGGGGCAAAAATATGAACAGACCCAGCTGCATTTAGAGGAAGTTGGGGCTTAGGGTCTGACTATGAAATTACGTAATGAGCTATTTTGGCGTCAGCATGGCGACAGGTGACAGAGTCCCAAGTAGAATCTAATAAAGCAGCTGACCCGCACCCATGGGCAGCCCTTCACTGGGCCTGGGCAGCTTGCCGGGAGCTTCCACAACTTCCTCTGGGTCAAAGGGAAACATTCAGTATGTTTCGAGGTCATATTGAAAACAGCATAAAAACGAATCCTTGGATACGTCTGTGACTTATCATTCTGCCCCAGCAACCCTTTCTGTCTGTCAGATGAGCTTGGTTCCATTCCTGCCCCTGCACACACTGGCCACCTCCCTGACCCGGGGGACTGACACCAGGCGACAGCCGGAGCAGGTGGTTAGCCCAGAGTTAGTTGCTGAAGGGCCACAAATAACAGCACCATGCAAGGTGACCCAGAAGCAGGGGCATGCACCTTTTCTGAAGAATGAAAATAACCATCCTCAGTGGTTTTATTTCCCTAGAAATTAGCCAAACTGAGAAACTGCCTAGAAAAGACCACACTTCGTGGTCTTGCTCCTCCCATTATCACTTCCACTTGGTGCTCTGGGACCCTCCTCTGGAGCCTTCTGGAGCCCTTCTCTTGCCGCCTTCAGGGCCACCCTCCCTTCCTGGTCTGTGCCTTCACCCACGCTGACCGAAGCTTGGGGGTGCCTCCAGCTCTGCATTTGGTTAACTGTGGGGAAGTCCACAGACCCTGTCGGGGGCATGTCTCCTCTCGCTGCAGGCTCCCTGGGCCACTCCCTCCTACCCCCCTCCTTACAGGGCCATCCTCATGGGGATGGGTCTACACCACAGTACCTCCTCCTGGAAGCTCCAGGACCCAACTGTGGGGGCCTCCTGGATTCCAGTACGGAATCCCAGTGCTGACCTCTTTGCACTGGCACTCATCAGCTTCTCCTGAAACTTCACATTCCTCTGTCACTCCGGCTCATCTGCTCACCAGGCCCCCTCAACCCCACTCTACCTCCCTCATTGCTATCAGCAATATTTTATTTATTTGTTTGTTTTTAAATATCTTATTTATTTATTTGTCAGAGAAAGAGAGAGGATGAGCACAGGCAGAGGGAGAAGCAGGCTTCCCTTTGAGCAGGGAGCCCAATGCGGGGCTCCATCCCAGGACCCTGGCATCATGACCTGAGTGAAGGCAGACACCCAACTGACTGAGCCACCCAGGCTCAGTCTCTCTGTCATTAATATTTTAACAACGGCATGGCTTATTTAACGATTCACTAACAACTCCCTGCCCCCTGATTCATTCGTTTCTACAGGACACTTATTTTTTAGGCCTTTCACCCACACAGCACATAGGAGCCCATTAAAACAATGAAATCTACAAGATGCCATGGTGAGAATGGTTAGGGTCAACAGCCCAGAAAGCTGTCATTCTAGTTCTGTGCTGGTACACGGAGAACCGAGACCCAGAAGATGGCCAGAATTCTAGAAAGCTGGATCCTGCTGGTTAGGGACCTGCCTCACTCATGTCCTCATGCCTTAACCTGCTTTGGCCACATGCCATGCTGCCCATCACCAGACTATCCTCAGTAGCAACGATTCTCATTCTGCTGGAAAAGCCTGATTATTCTGGCCCCCCAGATGAGGTGAAGTCCTTAGTCTATGATCTGAGCCCATGATCAGGGTCCTCCAAGGGGCCTGTACTATCTTTTCAGATAGCTGTGCCTAGTTGAACTCAAAGATGTGGGCCTCTTGTCTGGACCTCTCTGTTTCCTCATCTCCAAACACTAGTGGTACCATTTTCAGGGAGAAGGGGCTCATCATACAGCCGGCATCTACTCAAATGGCAGTATTTCTGGATCCTCATTATGGGACCAATTTTTATCTCAACAGTGAAGTCTCTACTGTTCCTGGCTAATGCTTGTATTATTACATGGTATTATACTTGGAATAAGCTGTGAAATAAGATAATACTTCAAATAGTTCATAAAGATTTGAGAAAAAGGAATAAAATTTTGCCAATATTATTATGCAGGCTTAAAATCTTTCACTTCCCTTACAGCTGTCCCTTGTTAGAACACCCACCAAAGGGAAGCGACACATGCATTCATTACTTCATCATACATCTACTGACTACTTCCTGACAAGGGGTCTTGATCCCAACACGTAAGAGGATGTGCATAACTGAAAAGGCCCTGTGCCACACCTTCCCATGGGATGGGGGGTGGGGGTGAACAGGGGTGCTGCACGATCCCCAAAGTTAAGCCGTCACTCCCCCACCTTGTTCCACTCAAGAAAGCATTCTGGAATGTGAGTTGGCGTGACATTACTCTAAGGATCACTTTGAATCAATTCTAGTTCATTTTTTTGAGGTCTATTATTCTCAAGTCGCTCATGTTGTATCTATTACTAGACCAATTACTTGAGACACATATTAAAACTGAGCAGGACAACACATGGGGGAATGTCACACCTCATCTAGGAAGCTTACAAGAAGGGTACTCTCTTGGGTCCCTCTCCGTATGTGCCCTCCCTTGCATGTGTGTTTCTTACTCTCTGGTTTTCCGCCTGGAACAAAGTCACTGTAACAAGAAAGGTAATGACTGATTATCTGATGACAACTGAATATTACCCAGATGGATGACACAGCTATTGACACAGAACTGTAAGGGCAAGTGAACTCTGAGTTGGGGAAAGCCCTCGGCCACCACTTTTCCATCTGTGACTTCGACAAGCTTACTTCATTTCTCCAAGTCCCAGTTTCCTTACTTGCAAAAGAAGCTTGTTCTGAGGCTCAAGTAGAGGAAGGTAAGCAAATTCCTTAGTCCATGCCTTGCACATAAATATTCAGTAAATGGTAGCTCTTACCATTATAGGTAATGGCTACTGGCTGTTTTACACAGCTAACGTGGGGATAAGTTTCAGTTATCACTTCTAAAATAATGAATTGATTGAAATTTCCTCATTTGTTTATTTACAAGACTATTCCCAAGGTGGCATTTTGTCTTTTTCAAAAAAATTGTTTTTGAGTATACCTGACACACAATGTTGCCACCACCTGTCACCAAAGGTGGCATTTTTTTTTTTTTTTAAAGATTTATTTGACAGAGACAGCAAGAGAGGAACACAAGCAGGGGGAGTGAGAGAGGGAGAAGCAGACTCCCTGCCAAGCAGGGAGCCCAATGTGAGACTGGATCCCAGGACCCTGAGATCATGACCTGAGCCGAAGGCAGATGCTTAACGACTGAGCCACCCAGGCGCCTCACAAAGGTGGCATTTTGAATGGAAACACTAGAAGCATCAGAAGGCTTAAGCAAAGTTGCATTTATCTCAGATTTCTCCAGAACCCTTCTCATAAGGTCGGGAGCTGATTCTTAAGAGGGGGCATTACCCAGGAGACCCCTCACAGCAAGTTCTTCTCCACCGCTTCCCACCACTGGGTTTCAGCAAGACCCCAGGTGCTACACAGAAGGGCCCACTAGGGCATGATCCCTGTCTGTACTCTTCAGTCATTAGCTTAGCTGACATTAGCTGTCCACTGAGGGAACCACCATAGGTCCAGACACCGGCAGAGGCTGCTTATGCCATGCACGGCTCCTTCTGATATCCTCACATCAAAGTAGGGAGGCAGAAAACAGAAAGAGTAAGAGCTTATCATGAGAGCTTATCTCTTAGATCTTCTTTTATTTGCTAAATGAAATCTTTCTGTGAATAAGTACTTCACCATTTGTCATTCTTCTGCTAATATAGTCACCGACCAGCGCTCACTCATGTTCAAGCACCTGGAGTAGGGTGACCTATTTCTTCTGAATCTGCAGAGCTGTGGGCAGAATCTGGTGTGCAGAAACGTGCCAAGGGAGAGGCTTGCCCTCATGACAGAGCCTATCAGCACAGATCCACAAAAAAGCACCCCAAAGCCCTTGGGTCACTCTGGGGGGCTGGCTGGTCATCAAGGGGTGCTACTGAATCTACATGTTATGGAAAAGGGACACAAGACAGCTCTAAATCTTGTGGGCTTGAAGACAGGTATTTTCAGACTCATTTACACTTGAGAAGTTGCTTTGTATTTTCCTCCTTTCCAACTGTCAATGAACAGTCATACTGATGGAAAAATTTCCTGTTGAGTTGAATCTGCTTGAAGCTTAAACATCTGCATTGAAGACAAAAATAATCACCTATCTTTCCAACGATTATCTTTATGACGCCAACAATCAAGATATGGTATTTGCAGACCTAGAACACAATGACAGCATTTTTTTTCCCTTTAAATCTGACCATTTGGTACATTTCAGGGGGTGGGTGGTGAGTGGGAAACTGACTTGTCTCCTTTTTACATTTTTTATTGTGGTAAAATGTACATAATGCAAAATATGCCATCTTAATAATTTAGAAGTGTGTTCTCTGGCATTAAGTACACTCACATTTTTGTGCAACTATCACAACCATCCATCTCCAGACCATTTTTATCTTCTCAAACCGAAATGCTGTCCTCATTAAACACTAACTTCCCATTCCTTCCCCTGCTGACCCCCTTGCAACCACCATTCTACTCTCTGTCTCTATGAATTTGACTATTCTAGGTACATTTTATAACTGGAATCATACAACATTTGTCCTTCTGTGGGCAGATAGACTGCTGTATTCTTTTTTCACTTTAATATCTTTATAATATCTTTAAGGTTCCTCGATGTGTCAATATTTCCCTCCTTTTTTAAGGTTAAGTTCCATTGTAAATATATGTCATATTTTGTTTATTCATTTGCCCATTGATGGATATTTTGGCTGTCTCCATCCTTTGGCTATTGTGAATAAAGGTGCTATCAACAGGGGTTTATAAATATCTCTTGAAAGCTTTGCTTTTAATTGGGTCTAAAGCCACAAGTGGAATTGCTGAATCATATGGCAATTCTATGGTTAATTTTTTGAGGAGCCAAACATACTGTTTTCCTAGCAGCAGTACCATTTTACATTCCCAACAGCAATGCACAGGGTTTCAATTTCTTCCCATCTTCACCAACACTTGTTATTTCCTGGGGTTTTCTGCTAACAGCAATCCCAAAGGGTATGATGTGGTGCCTCCTTTTGGTTTTGATTTGTGTGTAGTGTATTAAGTCAAGGTTTTCCATAGAAACAAAACCAATAGGAAACATTGATACATATATACACACAATATATGTATACATTTAATATATATAATTTAATGTATATCATATTATATATATAAAATAGGATAAATATATAATAGGATATTTATTATAAGAATTATAAATAATTACAGGAGTTATAGACAGTAGGATACTTATTATTATAGAAATTGACTTATATGGTTACAGGGACAGACAAGTCCCACAATCTTCCATATGCAGGATGGAGAACGAGGAAAGTTTGTGGTATAATTCAGTCTGAGTCTGATGGCCTGAGAAGCTGGGGGTGATGCTAAATATAAGTGTTAGAGTCCAAAGGCCCAAGAACCAGGAGTTCTGATGTCAGAACAGAAGATGTACCCCCGCTCCTGCTCAAAAAGGAAGAGACAAAATTTACCCTTCCTCCTTGAGCCTTCCAGGGATTGTATGATGCCTGCTCCCACTGGGGAGGGCAGATTATTTTTTTCTCAGTCAACTGAGTCAAATGTTCGTCTCCTCCAGAATTACTCTCATAGACACATCTGAAAATAATATTCTATTACCTATCTTGGCATTGCTTAGCCCAGTCAAGTTGACACATAAAATAAACCATCACAGTTAGTGACACAGAGCTTTTCTCATGTGCTTATTGGTCATTTGTGCATCTTCTCCGGAGAAATGTCTATTCAGGTCCTTTGCCTATTTTTAAATTACATTGTCTATTATTTTGTTGTTGAATTGTAGGAGTTCTTTATGTATATTGTATATCAATCCCTTACTAGAGATATGATTCCCAAATATTTTCTCCCATTCTGGGAGCTGCCTTTTCACTCTCTGGACAAGTGTCCTTTGATAAACAACTTTTATATTTTTCGAATTCTAATATATTTTTTCTTTCATTACCTGTGCTTTTGGTGTCATATCCAAGAAATCATTGCCAAGCCCAATTTCATGAAGTTTCTCCCCATTGTTTTCTTTAACAGTTTTATACCTTTAGCTCTTACATTTAGGTTTTTGGACCATGCTGAGTTAATTTTTTGTATATGGTATTAGATGATAAAGTTCAATGTCATTATTTTGCATGTGGATATCTAATTTTCCCAATACTATTTTTGAAAACACTGTCCTTTCTCCTTGAATGGTCTTGGCATCCCTGTCAAAAACCAATTGATAGGTGACAGTTTATTTCTGGGCTCTCTAGTCTATTCCATTGGACTCTTTGTCTGTCTTTATGCCAGCACCATACTGTTCTGTACTGTAGCTTTGTAGTAAGTTTTGAAATCAAGAATTATGAGACTTCCAACTTTGTTACTCCTTTTCGATATTATTTTGGCTACAGTTGGGGGGCATTATTTCCCTGGAGATGGCATATGCATTTTAGGATGAATTTTTCTTTTTCTGCAAAAAACCGTCATTGAGTTTCACATGTTTACACTGAATCTGTAGATTGCTTTGGGTAGTATTGACATTTTAAGAATATCAAGTCTTCCAATCCATGAACATAAATGTCTTTCCATTTAGCTGTGTCTAAATTCTTTCAGAGCATTGTATAGTTTTCAGTGTACAAATCTTTCACCTTCTTGGTTAAGTTTCTTCCTAAGTATTTTATTCTCTTTGATGCTACTTGTACATTGAACTGATTTCTTAATTTCCTTTTCAGATTGTTCACTCTTAGTGTAAAAAAATGCAACTGATTCTTGCATATTGATTTTTGTATCCTGCAACTTTGATCAATCTGTTTATTAGGTCTAGCAGGTTTTTGTTTGTTTGTTGGAATATTTAAGGTTTTCTATATATAAGATCATGTCATCTCTGAACAGAGGTAATTTTAATTTTTCCCTTCTAAAAAAAAATGCCTTTTATTTTTCCTTCTTGCCAAGTTGCTCTAGCCAAAACTCCCAATAAATACTATGATGTAATAGAAATGGTAAAAGCATGCATCCTTGTCTTGTTCCTGATCTTAGAGGAAAAGTTTTCAGTCCTTCACCACTGCGTATGTTAGCTGTGGGCTTTTCATGAGTGGCCTTTTATTATGTTTAGATAGTTTTGTTCTATTCTAGTTTGTTGAATGTTTTTTTTTTTTTTTTTTAAAGATTTTATTTATTCATCAGAGAGAGAGAGGGGGAGAGAGTGAGCACAGGCAGACAGAATGGCAGGCAGAGGCAGAGGGAGAAGCAGGCTCCCTGCTGAGCAAGGAGCCCGATGTGGGACTCGATCCCAGGACGCTGGGATCATGACCTGAGCCGAAGGCAGCTGCCCAACCAACTGAGCCACCCAGGCGTCCCAGTTGTTGAATGTTTTTAATCATGAAAAAGTATTGACTAATTTCAAATTCTTTCTCTGCATCAATTAGATGATTATTTAGTTTTTCCCCTTCATTCTATTAATGAACAGTAGATTGGTTTTCATATGTAGAACCATCCTTCCATGAGAGAAATAAACCACATTTGGTCATAGTGTATAATCCTTTTAGTATGCTACCAAACTCAGTTTGCTAGTATTTTGTTGAGGATTTTATATCAATATTCATAAGGGGTACTGGTTTTCTTTTACTGTTGTTGTCTTTGTCTGGCTTGAGGGAAATCCTGGCCTCACAGAATGAGTTAGAAAGTGTTCTCTCCTCTTCAAATTTTTTGGAAGAGTTTGAGAAGGATTGGATTAATTCTTCTTTAAATGTTTGGTACAATTCACAATGAAGGCTTCTGGTCTAGATTATTTTCTTTGTTGTGAGGTTTTTGAATATTGGTTCAGTCTCCTTACTACTTATAGATCTATTCAGACTTTCTATTTCTTCATGAGTCAGTCTTAGTAGGGTGTGTTTCTTGGAATCCGCCCATTTCAACTTGTTCATAGTACTCTCTTATAATCCTTTTTTACTTCTGTATCTTTTGGATTTTTTTTTACATCCAAAGGATACAACATTTGTCGCATTAAAAGAGAGTAATATGTGACCATGATTTACTGGGGCTTCTGCTGGGTCCTGCAGCTGAAGCCTGGTGCCTTGCACCCATGTGCACTGTGACCATGTGTAAGGCCACTCTCATGCCCCAAATCTTCTTTGTTTTATGCTCTCAGTCCAACTCTCCTTTCCATATACAGGAGACCAGAGGAAACACATTTGAAGACTGGAAACAATGAGATCTTTGCGAGACTGTAAACACCTAATAAAGTGTTTTTCAAACTGTGAGTTGCAGCCTCTTAGAGAACTGGAAAATCAATTAAGTGGGTCAAAACCAGCATTCCAAAAAACTGAAATAGAACAGATAATGACTGAGTACATTGTAAGTATTCTGCAACACTTCTTCCTTAGTTGTGTTAATGAGTATTGTGGATTACAATGTAAAACGTGTTTTTTACTGTTCTTCAGGGTCAAAAACAATCTGAAGGCCTCTGATCTAAGCCAATGATCCCTCATTTTAGATGGGAGAAAGGTGAGGCCAAAGAAGGTACACTGCTCATCAGAGGTAACAGCCAGTTTGTGGTAAAGCAAGGCTGTTACTAGATGGATATTTTGTCTTCTACCCTTCAAGGGTACCCCCAGTGAATGAGTTTATTGTATGGCATCAAATATTTGGAACTGTTTTCTCCCCATCTCAGGGTGAGAACTTCAAAGCAGAGGCAAAACTCATTTTTGATTATTCAGCAACGCCTTTACCATCTAGTAAAATATATTTTCTCTCATGTCTTCCTTTTCCTCACATAGCTTCTCACCATCCAAATGCTTTAGTATTTCTGTCTTTCCACCCTAGATGGCAGTAACAGCTTAGATGCAAAGGCAAGACCGTTCGGTATCAGTGACTGTTTTCTCCAGCATTTCCCCTCTTTCTTCCTCTTCAGGAATCCACCAGCAAACTTATCCTCCAGACTTAAAATGTCCTTCCCAACTCTACTCAGTCTAGGCACATCCCTTAAGAGAAAGACAAATCATCCAGGATGATCTGTTGGGAAGAAAAGGGAATCCTCTGTATTTCCAGAACAGTACAATAGATCATAGGCTCTGAGGAGTGAGCAGGAAAGGAGCCTCAAATGTGCCACTTCTGAGCTTGGTGCTGGGGGAGAATGAGCAATTAGACCTGGAGACAAATCAGCCTGGGAATTAGAAAGCTCAGGGTAACAGAGAAATGTGGAACTACATGCTATCAGCCAAGGCGGGCACAATCACCTCCTCTCTTGTGATATTAAGCCTAGGGACAGGGACAGTGCTTTTCCCAAGGTCATAGAGCTGGTAGGGGGATTAACACATGGAGCCAGAACCCAGCTACCTCCCTTGGCATCTTTTGATAGCCCCAGGGAGCCTCCTCAGCTAGTGCCACAGAATTAGAATAATCAAGAGAACTTTGATTTCCCCAGAAAAAATTCATACCAATTTCTAAGGGCTAATTAAAAAGAAACAAGACAGGCTTTACCATTAAATTATTAAATGCTATCGGGCCTATATAAAACATCACTAAAATCTACCTATTAAAATTTTCACCAATTTTACTTAAAGATCTGATTTTAGCATGCTTTTGTCATAATACACACCATACTCAAATGAGTTATCTTGGGAGTCTATAGATGCTCAGAACATTATTGAACTTGTCTTCATCATCAGCTTATGTTAGCAGAGGATGTTTTTTAATTGCAAAAGTAGCACATGAACACATTCTTATCACAAAAGTTCCAACACAGAAACCAGCCTCTCTTTGTCCACCTCCTCCCGTCCCAGCTCCTCCCCAGAAGAAGCCATTGGTTTGCTGTGGGACCCTTCTCGACGGCATCAGTCTGTAACTCAGACAAAATCAGTCTTCCTAATTGAGCACCGAGCTTGTATAATTCAGCCCGATCAGTCACATCATTTGTAAGATTTAACTCTAAGTGGCTTTTTTGGCTGGTACCAAAAAGCAAAGCATCTTCAGGGAACAAAGAAGAAAAAGGAAGATTTGCCATCACTGAGATACTCAAAAAAAGATATTCTCCTTGAAAGATCTCCAAAATAGGACCCTACAAGCTCTGAAGGTAATTCCAGAACTGTTCTGAGCACTGGCAACATCACTGGAGGGGCAATTTGCACGACTCACAGAGCTCTAAAAACAAATCTTGGCTATTAAAAAGACCTTTCTACTTTTGTTCTGATGAGAATCTGCTGTGTAACAGCTGTGTCCCAGCAACCTTAGCCAGTTTTTGCTAGCAACTTCCCCTCCTGTTTCTCTCACTTGAATGGAGGCAGTCTCATTCGGAAGCTGTTACAATTACCTTCTGATGCTTCAGTCAGACATACCAAAGTGTAAAACCATTTAAATGACCAGTCTGGCGGCTGGACTGCATCTTATTCAGGGAGAAACAGTTTGACTGACAATAGGAAATGTATGCTTGGAGTTTACAGTTCAGCGCTGACTGGCTTGCCCCTCGCAGTCCCTGTGACATTAGGAAATGCAGTTTCAGAGGCTCATGATATAATGAATTTTATGGGAACAAGTTGACAAGTACCCCTGGTCTTCCCAGGCAGCAAGAATCTGCCTCCCCCACAGAGAAACTGTCCCCTGCCATCTTTCATCTCAGTCCAATGCTAAATAAAGCCAGTGGCTTTCTTCTCTTTAGTCTGGAGTGTCAGAGACATGCTTATTATAACTACAACATCAAGCCCTTTAGTTCATTTTTTTCCCACCTTACTAAAATAGTTCATTTCTATTATTTTAGAAATGGTTTTCTAAATGCTTTTCTAAACCTAAGTAGAAATGAGAAAAGGCAGGTACAGAGCAGTGCACCTCTCTAGTCCCTGCAGGAATGAACTGTGTGTGTGGTTGACTTCCCCACTCCCTGCACCCTTCACTGGGCCCAGAACATAGCCTGTGGGCTTCTCAAGCACCAGGAGTTCTAAGCCCAGTGTGGTGGATTCCTGAGCTCTTCGAGTAGAGTCCAGAACTGCCTATCCTCAGGCCATCTTTGGTCCCAAGTCGATGGCCATCTCCTCTATTCTTTTGGCCACCAGGACCCAGCTGTGGAGGAGATGGCCCCCTCTGAGGATGGGACTGGATGGCAGGGGCCAGAATGAGCACATCCAGATGGACTGAAGAGACACCAGACTCTGTTGGTCCAGACATAGTTGGTTGAACTCCTCTTCTTGCATGAATGATTTTTACTTCTACAAGGAAGTTCTCTCCCATTTCTTTGGAAACCAGTGGCTCTCTTGGTCTTTTGTTTTCCCCCTTGTGATAGAGGCATGAACGCAGAACAGATTTTTCTCTAAACACAATCACCACTGTGTGAAGCAACAGATGGTAATGGCACCCTTCCCCACAGAAAGATGGGACCACAGTCTAAAGGTAAGCACTAGTCCATTCAGAGTGGCTCCATCATGGGGCTGCCAGGCACACACAGAGGCCAGTGTGGCCTGATACGTCGACTTTTCAAGAGAAGTTGTAAATTTCAGTTTTTATGTGAAATCTCCCAATTTTTGCAGTTCGATCAAGTTTTGTCAAAACACCCTGTGGGGCAAACCATACACACTGGCCACACCTTAGGGCAAGTCTGCATGCAACATCTGTAGGGAAGGACTTTGGGTGTGGGCTTCCTGCACCCTGGGTCCCTTTGGATCTCCAGAACCCGCATTTCTGTACAGACACAGCTGGGCGTGGCAGGCATGTCCTCCTTCCCAACAGCTGGGACACAAAACAAATGGCATCCTTCCAGCATCCCACTGGCAATCTCCCCATGGAGCTGGGATAGCGCAGGCGGTGCTGAGTGCCGGCTTGGCACAGCTCCATCTCCATGGGGAGGCTGAGGCCCCCATATTTTCACAAGTGATTTAATCCCTGCAGCACTTAGTAATGGAGAAATGCTTGACGTGACTCCTGTTAATTTTTTAATTGAAATGGCTGTTTTTATAGGTCAAAATGGCTGAACACCCACAATTTCACATAGTTAACACGAAGCAAAATGTTTCTGTCCCTCTGCTGTTCCTCAGGAAGTGGCTGGCCACTCTGACCTCACCACTTTCCGCTGCCCGCTGCAACCCGGCCTGTCCAGGTGGGTCACTGCAGGCTGGCAGAAAGGGCTGCTCCTGCCCCCATCACCCCCCTGCCCAGCTCCTGTGAGAGAGGCTCTGGCGACATGTGCAAATCTCTCTCAGGGCTGTGTCTGGAATACTTATGCCCCTTTATTGTTGTCCTATTACTTGGCAGTCTAAGGTAATGGAAAGGGATCTAGACAGTCTCAAAGTCCTGAAATCACATGAATCCAGGCTCAAAAAAAAAAAAAAAAATGCCAAGGCTACTTCAGGGAGAATACTTACAGGTTTGTGTCACAAAGCCACTCACTGCTCTTGGACATAAGCTAAGTATTAACTTTTCTTGTAATTTAAACCTAGGTTGCTATTTTTCATTTTCATCCAGACATAGCTGCTTCCACCAAATTGATGGCCAGTACTGCCCTGTCCCCAGGCTCCCACAGAACCGAGTCTCAGAGATACCGTGGTGATGAAGGCTGACTGGCCAGGGCCAATGCTGATTCCATCCATTCCTTTCATGGCGGGAGGGAGCTGGCACAGAGAAGGTATGCTTCCAAAAGACTCTGTTAGCGCTGGGCCTGGGAGCCCCTGGGAGGGGGTGTCATGTGAGGAAGAAGGCGTGTGGAGGAGTCATGGAGGAAGGGACCTCTGACTTTACAAAGCAAACCTCCCAGAATCAGGGTGAGCCTGACACTTGGCCCAAAGGGGCAAGTGTCCAACCAACCATTTTCCAGAAGAAGACTCTCCCTGAGAACTAGGGATATTCATGGCTATTAAGAGTCCATCTTATTAACCTTAGTTCTGCTCTTCCCTTTGGTCGGAGTGGAAAGCCCATCGATGAGGAGAGGGGTGGCTCACGTCAGGGCTGTGAGGTTTCCTCAGGTGGAGCCCAACAGCTACATGTTCAACCTCTTCCTTGAAAGGAAAACCCAGCTAGTGTCTCACCTGCTGAGATCAGGGCTTCTCCACTTCGGTGCTACTGACATTTAGGGTCACGTCATTTTGTTGTTGTTGTTGTGGGGGCTGCCTTGTGCCTTGTGCCTTGCACAGCCCTTTTCACGCAAGTTTAAGATAAATACATCTTTTCTAACATGCTCAGGAGACTTCACAGGGTTCTAGAATAAATGGGCCAGGGTCTCAGCAATGCACAGGCTCAGCAATGCACTCACCCAGGGGGAGGCTGACGGGGAGCATTAGGCACCCACAAGCTGCCAGCTAGTTGGGCACCTACGAGGCTCTCTGCGACAAGCCCTGTCCATGAGAGTGGGGCCTTCCTCAATGCCAAGTTCCATCTGAGCCCCTCAGGGGAGGAGGCTGGCTGGCACAGGTGGTCACTTCGGGATGTTCAGGGAGGGCACCTGGATGGGCAGCTTGAAACTTTCACACTGAGCCCTTGTGCCCCAGGCCACACCCTTCCTACAGTTTACAGTCCCGTGATAGACACAAATGGCCACTGGAGACCCCTGGCCCGTCCCAGGAAGACTAATAAAATGCCAAACAGAATTAGCCAGCTGGACATTGCTGAGGGTCACAGGGAGGGTCAGGGACAAGGAAACATCAGACTGTTTCTTCATTATTTTGCTCACTGCCTGGTTCGTGTTCAGTGAATGACTAAATGAACCAAGGAGGGCAGGAATGGGTTGGGGAAATTATTCCGAGTCTCAGACCAGGACCGTCTGGTCACGCAGGGGACCCCCAACACTTCCCACCATGCTGTGGGGCAATGTTCTCTTCACTCTATTGAAGCCTCAGAGCCAGCCCTGTGAGATCCATGTATAGTAACAGGTACCCTCTTTGAAGAGCGAAGTGCCTCTAGAAAAATGGCAGTCAACACCTGCGGGGACCAAGGGTTCTCCACTGTGGGACGACTGACATTTAGAGTCAGGTCGGTTTTGTTTGTTTGTTTTGTGGCGGGTGCTGCCCTGTGCACTGAAGGATGTTTAGAACATCCCTGTAGCACCCCCAAGTTTCACCTGGGTGGCTCAATAGGTTAAAAGCCTCCGCCTTTGACTCAGGTCATGATCCCAGGGTCATGGGATAGAGCCCCGCATCGGGCTCTCTGCTCAGCAGGGAGCCTGCTTCCTCCTCTCTCTCTCTCTACCTGCCTCTCTGCTTGCTTGTGATCTCTGTGAAATAAATAAACAAAATCTTAAAAAAAAAAAAAGGCTCCCTACATCGTCAAATATCCCCTATGGGGCAAAAATCACCCCAGCTGGGAACCATGCACGTAAATTAATCAATTGCTCTCCTAGTGCTGTCCTAGGGGAAGCTGCATTTCTTTTTTTTCTTTTTTTTATGTATATATTTAAATCGTGTTTTATCTCTATTCATATGTAGTAAAAGTATAGATCACATTATTACATGAATTCCCATCTAACCTCATAGATTAATTTTCCTCCCTTCTGTATTTATAATTCCCCCTGCTGACAGTAAGACATCTGATGTCCACTATCCTTGATGTATTTATATATTTAATCATCCCCTCGTTTCATACTTTCTTGAGCCATTAGAATGAAATTTGATCATAATAAAAAAGCCATAATTTAAAAGGCTGTTGTTGTAAAGCAGCCATTATAGGGTATGAATGAACTCACTTCTTAAATGTTATCTTGTAATATTATTTTTTAAAAGATTTTATTCATTTATTTGACAGAGAGATAGAGATCATTTCTTGAAAGGCGTTAGGGAAGAGAGATAGACAAAAAGGAGGCAAGACGTCTGGTTGGGGCCCATTCCTGGGCAGCCAGAAACATGGTAAGCGGCGCACACTGCTGGCTGTACTTGTCTCTGTGTCTAGAAGACAAGTAAGGTTGCTTTCTCAACCTTTCTCTTCCCTCTCTAGACTCTCCATAGGTCAGTAGTGCTAGTCAGGAGCTGGAGCTACAGTCTGAGCCTGAATAGTCTCTAATCACTGCATAAAAATACATCTTGAGTTTGTGAAACGCTGAACAGAGCCTACGGCTAAGCTGTGCAATACCCCCATTCCCATTTGATTAAGAGGAAAATTCAAGCTTTGAGAAGCAACAGCATTCAGTACCCCATCCCGCAAAGAAATAAAAAACCAGTAGAGTAGCAGCAAAGGAATTAAACCCTAAGTTGAGTGCAGCCTACGTCTCGGAACCAGGGTCCAGTTCTCAGGGTTAAAACTTTCAGACATTTATTAACAAAATTAGGCATACAGTGTGAGAGAGACATCTAGAGACACAATCTCTAGATATTGATTATCTCTTCATTTGCTGTGCAGCCCTTAAGGGGCATCCAAAAAATTACCAAGTACCTTCTCAGTTTCAAGAAATAGAGGCTCTGCTGCCCAGCAAACCCCAGAGCAGGATAGACCGGGGTGGGGTGGGGGGGGGAAACCTTCTGCCCCCTGGAAGATGGCCCCACACAAACCCATTCCCAAATGAAACAGAAGACACATTCTAAGTAAGAACAAACTTAGGGGCTCCTGGGTGGCTCAGTCAGTTAAGTGGCTGCCTTTGGTTCATGATCGCTGGGTCCTGGGGTTGAGTCCTGCATCAGGCTCCCTGCTCCGGGAAAGCCTGCTTCTCCCTCTCTCCCTCCTCACTGCTCATTCTCTTTTTCAAATAAATAAATAAAATCTTTAAAAAACCCCACCACCCTTAAATTTTCACTTTTCTGCCTTTGTGAAAGTGTTATTCTGCTGGTAAGAGTGTGACTGTGTGTGCGTACATGTCCCATCACCTGACTGGGTCATGGAGCTCACCATCTGGGGAGCAGAGCCATGGGCTGGAGCTTAGCCACCGTGGACGGAGGTGGGGACAGCAGACGCAGCCAGGTCTATGCTGAGGAGTGGAGGCAGGAGCCACCTCATCGATGCGAGGTGAGTCACGTAGAAGAAAGGTGATCCCCAAATTAAATCTGAGGGGAACACAGAGGTCAGTGGGGACCCAGGCCAAACACAAGAAGGCAGTCTGAGTCCCAGTGTGCAGTGACTTCAGATCCCCTGGGGAGTGGAGCCCAGAGCCTAAGGCAGGGAACGTGGGTAAATTCCTGGCAGGTACTTCATGGAAACTTGAGGGCTGCTTATTGATGGCAAGGAGTGAGGATGGTTTTGCCTCCTTCCTCCAAGGCTGGCGGTCAGCATTTGCATTAAGGCTGAGGCAAAGCAGTGATGGCTGATCCTTCTGCAGTTCTGAAAGTGTTGCCAAGAGTATGATCTTCTCTCTATCTTCTCTCTTTCACCTCTGGGGAATGAGGTGTACTGTGTTCCGAACTCTGGAAGAATTCATTCTCTCCTTCAGGAGACAGAACTTTAGGGGACAGAACTGCCCCTATACCACAGTGGGGAATCTGGAGGCACCAGGACACCAGTGTTGGGTGAATCTGGACCCCTCGAGTACCAGACTGCTGGGATGACAGGGGGCCCGGGGCCCCCAGGGAAACTGTGGTGGTGTGATGGAAATCCTGTTAGTGGGGCTGCGGAAGCTCATGGGCCTAACCGGGGACCCAGAGAGATAAAGGCAGGAGACTGCAGCACACAAGGGAAAGCAAGAGGGAGAAGGGGGTTCTTTCTCAAGACTGCTTCCGGCAGCCCCATCCCTTCCCTCACCCTGCCCCCGCCTCCCACAGACACAGAACACCCAGCAAACCTTAGCTCCACCCATGCAGACAGCAGAATTAATGGGTCACTGAGCAATTCTGCAGCCCTGATGAAGTGTGACCCAGCCCTCCCCTAAGGGTCCAAGGGCCCTGGGTCCAGCAGCCACTCCACCACACCTGCCAGGACAGCTGCACCCCCACACCTATGACGGCCAGTTATCAGACCCCCGTGTCCTGCACAGGGACTAAGTATCACGAGGAGCTGAATAGCATGAGGGGATCCTGCCTCTTGCCCACCACCACAACCAAGAGTTTGTAATTGCCTAAACTCGCATTCCCAAGCCTCCTACTGAAGGCTTCCAGAATCACGGATTGTCCTAGCAGCTCAGAACAGAAAGTGCCAGTGGCCTTCGGTCTCCTGGGTACAGATCATAGAGCAGTTCCACTGAAAACACGTTTTATTTTCCAGAGGACGGTGATTAAGGGCAAGAAGTAGCCAGAAACCCTAAAAATTACAACCCAACGAGCCTTACCGTGGGCTGTTTGGGGAGTCCTCTGCACAATCCAACCCACCTTGATCTCCCTGAGGCGGCCCCGAGCTCCTGCTAGCCCCCCACTGCCCTTCTAGCTCACCCACACCCACAGCGCTGCTGAAGCCCCGGGGCATCTTATGGATACAGGTGGTGCTGCACGGGTGCCCTCCTGATCCCTGGAACATCTCCAGGGCCGCTTTTAAAAAACAATCTCCATGTAACAGCATGGGCGATTTAGTGAAAGAAGCCAGACACAAAGAAGCACCTCCTGTTGGATTCTTTTGTTAAAAATATTGTTCAAAAGCAAGCGAAAGTGATCTGTGCTGATAGCAGTCCAGGCAGCAGTGACCTCGTAGGGGGGGCATACCTAGAAGCAGGACCCGAGGGGGCTTCTGGGGGCTGTCATGTCACTCTTCTGATTGGGGAGTGGTTACATTCGGGGTCTTCGGGTGGTGAGAACTCACCGACCTGCAACACTCACAACGCCCGTGCTTTTCTTGAGTACAGGAAACTTCCATAGGGTGTTTGATGCCTGTGGACCACCGTGGGCTGATTCAAGAGGGTAGTCTGCTTTGTGGCCCTTGCTGGTACCCAGCCTCATGTCTGGAGCCTGGGACAGAGGCCTGGGCGGCACAGAGAGGGAGAGGCTCAGGCCCACACTTACCGGCTGCAGCCCGTCCTCCTGCCTTCTGCTCTGATTCGGGCGGTTGATGAAGGACCGGGTGGAGACTTTGTAGTGATTCAGCAGGCAGACGATGACCACGACCATCACAGTGACCACCACGACAATGATGATGATCTGGGCAAACTCCAGCTCCGCTGTGAGGGAAGGGGAAAAAGCCCGTGAGCCACATGCCCCTTTGTGCCATCACCATTCTCTGAGCAACGCGACCACCAGGCTCCGGTCCTCTCGGGGACCTGAAGAAAGAACTCTTTTTCCCCAGGCCTGCTGCTGCCCGAGGCCATCGGCAGACCTTGACAGCATAATAACATTTGAAGAAAAAGAGACCTGGGCATGGGGCTCTTGCCAATGGACCTCTGGTGGTCAGGCAAATGTGGTGCTCAAACCTTGTCTTTGCAAATTGTGTCATTAAGCAGGGCCTTAGGAAAAAGTATTCTTGACTCTACAAGACTTCTAGAGGTGCTTGACCCCATCCCCACACGGATCCCGAAGTTCTAGCCCAGTGTGCATGCTAGCAGGCATGTGTGCAGCTGCCCAGGCTGTCCCTTCCCATGAGCAGGCAGGCCCTGGAGGGCTGCTGCCTCTTGGGGTATGAAAAGCTCCAATATCTGAACTCTGTTCCTGCTGGATGGCCCTGCCCCCAGGGGAGGTAAGAAAGTCTGCCAAAACTGAAGCTGCTACTTCCAGGGTAATCTCTCCCGGAATGTTAAACCCATCTTTATGGTTGAGTCACGTTTTCCAAAGCACGCCCACGCAGGACCCCCACAATACACCGAAGGGAGAATATGTTGATAAAAAGCTCTAATTTCCTCTGCTCAGGGCCTTGCCTTTGGAAGTGATTTAGAAAACACATCGCCCCTGTCCCCAACCCTGCAGGCACCATATTTTATGAGCCGTCAGATGCTGCATTCCTGAGACGGCCGTTACAGAGGATTTCCTGGCTGCCACCGACACACGCGTCAAACTCCAGGACAGGGCCGGGGAGCGACCTCTAGAACCACAGCACCCTGAGTCGGCAGTTAGAGCTGGGGGATTCAAGCCCTTCGGTTTTGCAGAGAGGCAGCAGAGGCTCATTGCTCAAGGTCAAGCCTAGAACCCACGTTTCCTGCTTTCTGACTTCCAGCTCATGGCTCTGTGGAATGTGGCCCACTGGTTCCTGGGAGTTTCCCCGCACGGTGAAAGGAAGTGATTGTGCAGGGGGGTCAACTTAAATGGGGAGAGTCTCTGCGAGACAGTGGAAGAGCGCACACAACTTTGTTGTGAGGTAGGGAGGAATGGGGTGACTCTTGTAGAGTCATTAAATTCCCCTTTAATGAAGGGGAAGAGAGAAGGGAGAGCTCTGTCAATTGTGTCCCTGCCTGGAGCCTACAACACACACCCATGCATACACCCACACATACACACCTGCACCCCCACATGGGCTTACAGCAGCACACATGTACGTGCATGGGCGTAGTGCATTCGTGCACATCACACGTGTATGTGGATATACATATGCACACACACACGCCCTCTTGCTGTAGACCCCAGGCCAGTGGAGAGGTGTTCTCTCTCTGTGCACGGGCCCACACCCAGGATAATGCAGGAAGGGTCTCAGTAGCACCCTCCCCTCAGGGTCTGCACCTATAAGCCCCCACCGTTCATACGCTGGAAACAGAGAGGCTAGAGTCGGCATGGAGGTAAACCAGCGGGTGTTCCTGGACTTCCCCGTGTCCAGTCCTGGAACACTGCCCTCCACGCTTGCCCATACGTACCCAAGGGACAAAGATGTACAAATGTGCTTGCTGGAGTGGGCTGGACGGTACTTGGCGTGGGGCCTATAGTGGGAGTGGCCTGGATGTGCACCCTGGAGCACGGAGAGCTGAGTGTGAGGGAGCTGAGCTGCTGGGCCGATGTGGTGAGTGGTTGAGGCCAGGCAGTTTTGCCGGGCACAGTCCTAGTGGGCAGTAAAAGGCCAGATCCCATGGGCATGGCTGACTCAGAAGGCTCAGGAGGCAAAGCCCTGAGCAGCTCTAGAAGCCGGTAGTCAGCAAAGCCCTGGTGCTGTGCTTCCCACCTCATCCCCTCCACTGGCATGGCTGTCATTGTTCTGGACACCCTCTGAAGCTGTGTGGCTGATCATCAGGTTAAATCATGCCCTGGACTTGACAAATGTTATCTTTTCTCAAAAAAGCTTCATTGAAGGGCGCCTGGGTGGCTCAGTTGGTTAAGCGTCTGCCTTTAGCTCAAGTCAGGATCCCAGCGTCCTAGGATCCAGCCCCATTATCAGACTTCTTGCTTAGCAGAGAGCCTGCTTCTCCCTCTGCCTCTGCCTGCCACCCGCCCTGCTTGTGCACTGTCTCTCTCTCAAATAAATAAATAAATAAAATCTTAAAAAAAAAAAAAAAACCAACATAATTGCTCTATAAACATGGAAAGAGAGGAAAATGATAATTACAGTGGGGGCACTGCACAAAGTCTTCAGGGGTTAATTCTTCACTGGGAGGATGTCTTTCTAGGTTATCTTTTCCTGTATACAGAAAGCTATGCAGATAACCATTTGTGGCAACACAGTCAAATTGTATTTTCCATGATTCTATGGGCATTTGGGGTATATTTGTGTTTTGTTTGAAAAGGATTTTATTATAAAAATAATGAAGACTTCCTTAAAATGTAAACAATACAGAAGGAAATAGTGTCTGATGTAAAAGTCTCCTTTGTAGGCCTGTAGCCCTCCCTGACCCCACCCAGCCCCACAGTGTCCTGGGGGACAGCACAGTTCACCTGTTGTGTATATCTGTGCATTTGCCTATTGAATAAAGGTTTTCTTCTTTTAATGAGTGGAATCATTGTACAAATACATTGCTTTTTTTTCATTTAACATATTACAGACATTTTCAAACAAGAATATATAAAAACCAACCTCATTCTTTATGGTGGATGTCTAGTCCAGAATACTGATGTACTGGAATTTATACTCTCCAAGTGATAGACGTTTAGGTATCTTTTTTCCCATTAAGATCAAAAGATTGTGTATGCATGTGTATGTATGTGTGAATTTGAGTGTTGACCCACATTTTGAGTATCCCTACAGGAAAGATTCCTAAAATTGAAATTTCTGGGTCAAGGACATATTCTTTTAAATACTGATGGCTACCGAGACTCGGCCTTCGGAAAGGTCTCTTGCCTCCCACACTACTCAAACACTGAATACTCACCCTTTTCATTTGCACTAATCTGATGGGCAAAATATATATCTTGCTTTAAATTGTATTTTACCAATTACTAGTAATTTTAGATCTTCCCTTGTGAATATTGGCAATCTGTATTTTTTTTTCATAATCACAGTCGTTCATACTAGCTTATTTGTCATTTTCTCATTTATTGGTAAGCAGCCTTGATGCATTAAGACCACAAAGCTTTGTTACATATGTTGCAACTATTTTCTCCTCATCTGTCACTCACTAACGTTGCTGTGAGTTTATGGAAGATATAAATAATTTTTATGTCATAGAAATACTACTTTTTTTCTTTTATGGCTTCTAAGCTTCCTATTTGATTAGGAAGGTCTGCTCTAATAGTCTAAAAATATTTTCCCTAAGATTTTTACACATTGCATTTTTACATTTAGATCTTTGTTCACTCTGGATTTGATTTCTTTTGGTCTGAGACAGCACAAAGAACATTTTATATCATCTGAAAGGCATGAATCTTCTGATCTAACATTACATTAGAAAGTTCATCACCAGCAAGAGTACAAAAGATCTCGGTTGTGGGAAACAGTGTATGGAATCCCTTTTTTAATTTTTTTATTTTATTTCATTTATTTATTTATTTATTTATTTATTTAAAAGATTTTATTTATTTATTTGACAGAGAGAAATCACATGTAGTCAGAGAGGCAGGCGGAGAGAGAGAGAGGGAAGCAGGCTCCCTGCTGAGCAGAGAGCCTGATGCGGGACTCGATCCCAGGACCCCGAGATCATGACCTGAGCCGAAGGCAGCAGCTTAACCCACTGAGCCACCCAGGCGCCCCGGAATCTTTTTTTTAAAGGGGACTAGCAGCTCTGAGGTTGCATTTCACCAGCTTTCATATCAACATGCTATGTGCCATGCATGGGCCCCACGCTGGCCCTACTGAGGAGCCAAGGCCAGGCAAGCCCACCCCACCCCCGCTACACACCCAAACTTGCCGCACTTCCTCCTGGGGCTCTGTGCTCCTGCTCCGCTTACACTCACAGCTCTCCAGTGCTTTGCTCTCAGGAACCCTCTATCCTCTTAAAAGCTACTGGTAACTCCCAAAGAGCTTAATTTGTATGGGTGACATCTACTGATATTTGCCATATTTGCAATTAACACTGAAAAGTTTAAGAATTTATTCATTAAAAAAATAAACTCATGTTAACGTATATAACAATTATATACACTATTTCTCAAAACAAAAACTTAGTGATAGGAGCGGCACGGCTTTACCCCTCTGCGCATGTCTTCACGATATATGCCTTAATAAGAGGCAGCGGGATTCTCTCCTCTGCTTCACCTTCAATCTGCTGTGACATGTTTGTTCGGTTAAGATATATGAAGGAGATCTGGTTTTACCGACCACTGGAGACTGGGGTCTTAGAGACACCCCAGAGATCCCTGCGCCCCAGCTGGAGAAATGGTTTAGACTGATGGACAGCAGGCACTCTAGTACAAACACTAATGGCCTGGACTTCTTTTTTTTTTTTTTTAAAGATTTTATTTATTTATTTGTCAGAGAGAGAGTGAGCGAGAGCGAGCACAGGCAGACAGAATGGCAGGCAGAGTCAGAGGGAGAAGCAGGCTCCCTGCAGAGGGCAAGGAGCCCGATGTGGGACTCGATTCCAGGACCCTGGGATCATGACCTGAGCCGAAGGCAGCTGCTTAACCAACTGAGCCACCCAGGCGTCCCTGGCCTGGACTTCTTGGGGATACTCCAGTCTCCAGGATTTGAGATGTGGTCAGAACAGCTGTTGGGCCACTGTCCTGAGCTTTCATGCCCAAGGACAGCTACAACAGGTGCACCTACGCAACACAGGACACACAGAGACCGCAGCGGGGTTCCTAGGCTTCGAAACAGTGTGGAACTCGCCTGGGTCAGGGCAAGGGCACAGGCTGGCAGGAGCTGGGTTCCCAGGGTGCCACTCACTAAGGCAAAAAGCCTGGTGGTATAGCCCAGCTGGCCAATCTGGGTGACAGAAGTCCAATCAGAGCCTCGGCTACTACATCCCGTGGGCCAGCATGAGAGGCAGCCCTTCCTGCAGGGACTGGCCTGGGTCCCAAAGGCCACTGTCCTAACAACCAAGTCCTAATCAGACACAGGAACAACGACAAGCACGGCAGCAGCCAGGCAGCCCCTGCTGCAGTCTGCAGTCACCTGCGGTGCTCCTTGGAGCCTGAAGCGGAGCCCCTGGGGACCGAGCTGCGCGCCTCAGCAGAGCGGCACAGCCCCAGTCAAATGAGCAGCTGACCTTCACTTTGACTCTGGGCAAATACATAGTCAATAAAAACAGACTGCTTTTTCAAACGTCAATAACAGGGAAGTAGGAAGGTTCTACTCTCTTGGGGGCTAGAAGTACTCCTCCAAGAGGGGTTCAGAGAATTCTCAGAGTCAAAATTGGAACAAACAGAGTGAGTGAGTTGTCTTGGGGACAAGCACGATGATGTCCAGACTCCAGAGACTTCTGCTACTGATTGCCTCTCCCATCAAGACAAGGGTATGTGAGCAGGCCCTCTTCATATTTGCCCTCCCACACCCTCTCGTCCTTTAAACAGGAAAATTCTACTAAAACATGCCTCCTAAAAGGCAAATTAAGGAAAGACCCTACCACTCTAGGATAGCAATAGCCTGGACACAGTAGATGGGAAACCCAGTCCCCCTTCTCTCACTCCATACATCGTGCAATAATGGTGATAGTGAATCCTGTCTTTTCCTCTGGCATCCTAAACCCTTCACTCCTGCATGAATACTGCTCAGAGGCAGCTGGGCAGTGTTTTGCAGTCCCCGGATGTGGCTCTGTTGCCAATGGCCTGATTTTATGCCTCAAGAAAATAACTCACAGGACAAGTAAAAGAAGCTTTCCAGGGGTGCCTGTGTGGCTCAGTGGGTTAAGCCTCTGCCTTTGGCTCAGGTCATGATCCCAGGGTCCTGGGATTGAGCTCTGCATCCGGCTCCCTGCTCAGCGGGGAGTCTGCTTCCCTTCCTCTCTCTCTGCCTGCCTCTCTGCCTGCTTGTGTTCTCTCTATCAGATAAAAAAATAAACGCGTCTTAAAAAAGAAAAGAAGCTCTCCATTAAGAAAAACAAAACAAACCTTGCTTTCTCACTTCCGAATGTGAATACCAGATGAAAATCAGCACACCTGTTCTTCAAGGTGTCCAGTTTCAAGATTGCTCTACTCCTGATCTCAACCACAGACCCTCTAGGGGCTTCTGGGGACTTTAGGTAGCAATTTCCTGTACTGCACAGTCAGGGCTCAGGCAGGCTGAACACTCTTTGCTTCTTGCTGAAACCACCATCTCTTCAAGGGAGCGGTCCCTGGCCACCTGTTTTCCCACACGTGTGTGCGTGTGTGTGTGTGTGTGTACCAATTGCTTTGCACGTCACTGATTCCTCTCCATGGTGCCCGAAGCTTGGGAGGCCCAGGGTGCCAAGGGTGTATATACAGAGGTACGGTGTGACCTGTTACCCACCCTGTAGGAGACTCCTTCGACGGGCCTTGAAGAGGCATATTCTTCAGACAGGTGCATGCATGCTTCCTAAATCAAGAGGCACCCAACTCTGTGCCTAGGAGCAATAATCTATGCACAGAAGCGAGCCAGATAACAGCTGAGACCTGGCACTGCCCTGGGACCTTGCTGCCTCTCCCCCTCTCCCCCTGGTCTGCCCACACCTGGCCTTACAAGATGCTGTCTGTTTTCTTACGGTCGAGGAGAGGCAATGTGCGATGGTGCTCGGAAAGGAAAAATGCCAGGGATTCTGGTGGGAATGGGGTAGAAAGAGGAGGCTAAGGAGAGAATGAATTCTGGAAGAACAATTAAAAACAAAGATTAAAAAAAAAATCTACAGTAATAGTAGAGTTCTGAGAAAATAATGGTATATTTTAGGGTTTCCAAAATTTCATGTGCCCAGTTTGGACTCTGAACGCAGCCCACGGGTCAGTTTTCCTTGATTCCGGTAGAGACTGACATCCACAGAGGGACGCCAAAAAGCAATCCATGCGAGAAAATAATTTTAGGCCACAGTCAAATTTTCACACTCCCCCTCCTTTCATGGGGCTGTAGTTCACGATGTTATAATGGATGAGTCATCGCAATCCAAACACCAGAAATTTTATAATAAATTTAGCCTAAAACTTATAGGAAGGCATCACAGCACCTTATTTTATTACTATGAAACAGTGACAGCGATGATGGTGATGATGGCATCCTTCTATTTTTATAGAAACATCCCCAAGAAATGCCAGGCCGTGCAGTAGAGAATTACAAGAAAGGAGGAAACTGTGTGAGGCCTGTTGGTCTATTCTCTGGTTCAATGGAGAACTAAACTGACTCATACTAGAGGCATGAATGTCTGTACTATTTTTAAAGAACTCTGGGGAAGCGTGGTTCTACCACCTTGGGTTCCTAATATAACACTCATTTCTATTTGTGGGAAGGTTAACACCATCTTCCACTTGGTCTTTCCTCCATTAATATATCATCCTTCCCAGGAGCCCTGTTTTCTAGATGTTTCATTATAAAGCTCCAGATGTGTAATTTATGCCCTTACGGACCCTAAAAATGGGGTGGGGGGGCAAAGTCTGAGCCTCCCCTCAGCCCTCTCCTTTCACCCAGCCAAGGAAACATCTTGGCAGCCAGCATTCAGGAAAGTTGCCATGTAGAATACTGGAACGCTGCTTAAAAGGCTGAATGCTTGCCACAGATCCCTACACATCATGGCAAAGGGCCTCTTGCAGTCTAACAAATGACAGCACTCCACTTTTCTCCCCAAGTGCTAGAGTCCCTTGGGAATACAGAGACTGTGGCTAGCTGCCACCCAGGCTTATTCTGGGCAGCCCCTCTCTCCCAGGAGCTTTCCTAGGTCTCTACCATGGATTGGGCACAGCAACTGAGTATCTGCCTCTCCTTCCTCTTTGTTCTCCTGGGCACAGGGGGTGTGGTGAGAAGATGGCAGCCTTGGAAGGTGTCTTACTCTCTCTTTATGGCTCTGTGACACTTTTAAAGCACTGAGTGTTCCTAAAGGCTAGTAAATCCTTTCCCTGGTCCTACCGAGACTGGGCAGAGGGGGCAGGAAGATGGGTGGGGGCAGGAGTTGGAATCTACATGGACCATGATTGCCTCAAGGTTGTGAACTGCTTGTTTAAAAATACTCTTGGAGACTTTAATGGCTGAACGAAAATTCACACTCATTAAACACCATGATTGAGGGGGGAAAATTGAGCCTGTTAGATGAATAACTTCACAGCCTGAGGCTCAGAAGGCAAAACAGTAAAAGCTATAATCATAATGATTAGATTATATATTTTGAATGTTCTTTTTTGAGTGGGTTGACTCTTCCAATCCAACCTATAACAAGTAGAACGAAGGACGGGGAAAAGAACCACCCCCCAGAGACAGGCTAATGTGGCTTCTCCTCCTAGGCTTTATCTTCCTTAAGAAGCTCTTTCCTAACTACTTGATGATGGCTCCCTTTGGAGGCTCCCGGAACCCTGTCTGTCATAGGACTTATCACTCATAGCGCCCATTTTCTGGTCTTCTTCATCATGGACTCATCTCTGGGATAGTACCGTGATCTTCTTTAGAATCCTCAGGAGGCAGCACACGACTCACACAAGGTTTGTGTTCATTTTAGATAAACTGCTAAAGAAATCCGTAGAAGGAAGGGTCTTAGTTGCCTAATCTGCTTTTAACAATGTCTAGCACAGAACCATAGTCCACCAGACATTTCCTAGTGACTTCAGTGATGAAGTTTTCCCAAAGATTTTCATAGTTCCTAAAAATTGTTTGACTATTACTATTCTAGGCAGTGTGGACTGTCACTGGAAAAAGAACCTTTTGGTTGCTATACATTACCTGTTTACAGAATCCCATTTCTGTTAATATATGTATATAAAATGTTTTACATGATAATAAATGTGGGAAATGATACCTGCGATCTCTATGAGGAAAGATGAAAGCAGAGTGCAGTCAAATGGCGTGGGGCTCTGGGGCGCCTGGGTGGCTCAGTGGTTTAAGCCTCTGCCTTCAGCTCAGGTCATGATCTCAGGGTCCTGGGATCAAGCTCCACATTGGGCTCTCTGCTCAGCGGGGAGCCTGCTTCCCCCTCTCTCTCTGCCTGCCTTCTGCCTACTTGTGATCTCTGTCTATCAAATAAATAAATAAAAATCTTTAAAAAAAAAATGGCATGGGGCTCTCTGAGCAGAAGGTGTGGCCCACACCTGCCTGCCCCGGGCCCAAAGCCAGGTGCCTTTAATGACACTGGCAGGCAAGGAGCAGTGAGCAAATGAGCTGACTGACTACTGAATCCCTAGAATGTGGACACTGCGGGTCCATCCAGCTAGAATCACATCTTTTTAAATGACTACGGTCCAAGCATTCATTCCATACAACTTTCCCTCATGCATTTTAGAATCTAGAGTCTCATGATCTCTTCAGAAAGAAATCTAGCTAAATATGTTCCAATCAAAGATGATTGACAGGATTTTCTGAAAACACAGCCGAGGAGTAAGTGTAATTACAAACCTTTTCAAAGTCTATCCCTCCACTGCGTTATAAATGGGAAAAAAAAAAAAAAAACCCACATACATAAACCCACAATTCCCTCTATAGGATTCATTTAAAATCTTCCCCCACGCCACCCCCACATTATTAATTTAGGTAAACGTATCAGAAACATATACAGATGCACAAGTCACCGTTTTCTTCACATTTAAGAGCAGTTTCTGGTTTCTGAAAGCTCCCTAGCTAGCCGCCTCTGCCTGTCTCTCACAGTCTCTCTCTCAGAGTCACAGTTGGCTTTTCTAAGGTCTACTGTTACTAGACGGGTGACCTGAGAAACAACCCAGTAAACCACCCACATCCTGAGAAACACATCTTTTCTTTCAAATGCTGTTTGCAACGACTCAGGGTGGGAAAAAAAACAACCAAAACACCCATGAGTCTAGCAGTGAGTAATAGACCTTCCGGGGATTGGGGGAGAGCTAGTCTCCCATATAGAATGTTTTTGAAAAAACAAAACTCCAAAGCAGCAAACCTGTGTATTTATGTATAGCATCTCCAGCAGGAACAAACTGATTGCAGATGAGAAAGAAGACGAAAAAGCCTAAAGTACATCTTCCCCCAAAGAGTCGAGCCCTGAAGAGTTCTCAGAGCGGACAGACCCTTCTTGGGTAGATACAAACTTCTTGAGAAAGAGCTTCTGCTCTTCTCAACTCTGTCCTCAGCCCAAACTCCAAGAACCACCACCACAAACCCCAGAGAACAGGCATCACCCGCAGCTGGCCTTTGAAAGTGTACCTTTTTTCAAGAACGGGTCTTTAAACGGGGCCTCCTTCAGTGTGCTGTTGTTCAGGTGGTCTCTGGACATAATCGGGTCCTTTGCGAGGGGGAGTCCAACTGTGATGCAGCCCCCCCCCCGCCCCTAAGTTCAAAGCATCCCTTCGGCTTCAGGCAATCTCCTCTTTAGGCAGCTCAGAGCTGCAGTTATAGCCAGCATGGGGTGTGAGAGTGTGTGTCTGTGTGTGTCTGTGTGTGTGTGTGTGTGTGTGTGTGCGCGCGCGCTTGCGCTTCTGTCTGTCTGTCTCTCTCTCTCTACTGTACCAGTGGGGCCCAGCCCAGGTGCTAAACTCAAATGCCGTGGCTCTAACCGCAGACTGTGGCTACCAGTTGGTTACCAACGGCCATCCACACTAATCAGGAGCTCTGCGGCAGGAAGCCGGTGGTGTCACAGAGCAGGTTAATAAGTCCGGGGTCTCCGATTGCGCTAGCAGCTGAACACCCAGTGTTGTCTACAGCAACGGACAGCAATGACTCGTCTGTATGTCTCACATTTGGCCTCACGTGGGACATGTTAGGCACACAGACAAGCAGAATGCAGATAGACTGCCTTGTTCTGTTGCATTCAATAATCTTTTTAACAGGTAACTATCAAAGCTGGTAAGGCAGAGAGCGGGGGGGTGGGGGGGCGGATCTACAAATCTCAATGCGGTATTTCTTCCCTTGATCCCCAATAGAAGCTTTCAAGGTTGGAGAAATGCAGAGAGAGCTTACCCAGGCAGCTCGTGCAAACGGGTGGGGGAGGCTTAGCTATTCAGGCTTCTCCCTGTGGAGCCAGCTTCCAGAGCACGTCCTGGCTTGAAGTGCCCACAACGTCTCTCACACCAGGAGCCAGGCTGCAGGCTGTTCCTCGGGGTCCTCCTCTCCCCAGAGTCTCTCTCTAACTGATGGGAGCAGTTCACATAGCTCTCGCGGTGAAGCCGTGCACTGGCAACTGGCAAAGTCATAACCACAGCAGGAAACACTCAGCTTCTCCCCCTCCCGCTCTCACTTCCCCGCCAGCCCTTCCCCTTCTCTTCTCTCCCCTCTGCTTCTCAAAGCAGGGTGGCAGAAACACACCCACAGAGATGTTGTCAAGTCAGGACTCTGCCCTTCCTACTAGGCGGTTTTAGTTTTATGAGGTTCCGAAATGAGAGAAAAGCATCCGAATGGTAGAGCAGAGACAGCTCTCAGGAGGGCGCTTTTTCCGGGATCATTTTGTGCAAACCGCAGTCTCTGTCTCCCCCAGGTCTAGGCGGTTTTTCGTAGGTGTGTGAAAACACCTCCAGTGTATTCTGATGCCCCTGGGGTTGCGTGAAAAGACTTAAGAGAAGGCCGTGCGTCTGCTGCAGCACTTTTCAGAAAAATCACAGCGCGGCCACAGTGAAAAGGACAGCACGCTGTGGTAATGTTGCAAATAACCCCAGCCCAAGCCCCCCTCTATGCCCAGAATAGCCTTTGTTTTTCCTTGTTTAGGAGAAATAGCAATGACATGTGGGCCACAACAATAGTTTTGGCTGTAGGAGGAGTTGTCAAAGCAAAACGAAAACACCGTTGGTTACCACCAGCATTAGAAACGAAGACAGTTACGTCAGCAGCCCGTCCCTGCTGTCGGCCCCCGGCATGTCACCTGGGGCCCACAGCAGTGTCCTGGGCCTGAAGTCCCCACTCGGTCCTCAGGTTGGCCAGAGGACATCCTGATTTCAAGTTTGAAATACTGGGGGAGGGGGCAAAAGGGAAGGGAGGGAACAAAAGAATCATCAAGAAGATTTTTCAGAGATTTCATGTGGATAAAGGAAATGGGAATTTCAGCAAGAAAATTAACAGTTGCGTACATTTGCATGTGCCAGTCAAGACAGCCTGATTTTTCTTGAGCAATTTCCAAATTTAAAACATAACTCTCCCCTCTTGTTCTACTTCCCCTCCCCGCCCCATGTCACCTCAGTCAGGCTGGGTGAATGAAGAGGGTGAGGCTCTGGAGACTGGGCTGGGGTGTGGCCACCAGGGCTGGGGACCCTCCTCAGAGAAGAGCCAGCATCAGACAGCATCAAGCTTCAGAAGGCCCTGCTGGTCTTTGGCTCTCCTTTGTCCCTACAGTCCCAGGTCCTTGCCATCTGGGGGTGGCACTTTCTCGTCACAGGATCGTTCCGAAATCAAGTCCTTAAAAGAGAATGTTCACAAGATTGCCTACGACTGCCACGAGGGTCCATTTTTTAAAAATTAGGGATTTAGTATCATGAAAATGTTAGTCAATATGATGAAAGTCCAGTTCTGCCACTTATTAAGGATTATACCTGCATTTTGAAATGGTTCCAAATAGCCCACTTTGGGGTTCAACATTAGGAAAGAGGCCTATCAGGTACCCAAAAAAAAAAAAAAAAACCCTAACACATTTTTCACCTTTAATGGCTGCATTGTATTCCACTCTGCCTTAATACACTTATTTTGTTTGACTGGCCTCCTTATTGCTGTCTATTCAGGCAGGGAGTCGCTTGGGGGGAGGGTGGGGGGGGGATCAATCTTATTTAAACTCCTTGTTCATTCTGTTTAATTGTTCTTGACGTTAAATCTATTTAAAAATCACTTTCAAAGACTTTGACTGTATGGATGCGCCTTGTTTTCAAAATGTTGCCCAAACCACACACTGGACCCCACTGTGGGCTGGTGCAGCTCTCTGCTGGATGGGAGCTGCACTCCTGGTTGGCTGCGTGTTTACCCCAGCCCCCCACCCTCCACGCTGCTGGCTTAACACCAGCATGTCACCAATCTTCAGCATCCCCTAAAGGCTAAATCACTCCCATGGTGGCCTTATTTTTGTTCTTTTTCTTTTGAAGGACTGGCCTGAGGACTTTGGGAAGAAGGCACAGAGGTCAGACCGGGGATACCCAGAAGCCAGGGGTTTGTGCCCTGATCAACACCTCCTTCGAGCTGGCCATGATGGCATGTGAGACACTGGGGCTTTTTAATTGATAGGTGCCAAGATTTCTCTTCCTTTAATTCAGGGAAAATGGCAGCACACACAGCAGAAGGGTGTGGGAAGAGACTAGTCTGGGGAACAAAAACACGAAAGTAGGAAAGAGTGTAAAAAGCCATTTGCATGTAAGAATGCGTTCCTCCCTCCTTGTCTTTAAATATGCATCTTTCAAAGGAGTACTCTGATGGGCTAACGGCTTTTGCTAGTAGTTAAAAAAAAAATGTCCCAGGGCTGTATGTGGTTTCCCTGTGTACATCAGAGGCCTTGGAGATGATGCAAGGAAGGGTCGCCTATGATAGACATTTTCACAGGGTCTGTTGACAGCAACAAGGACCTGAAGAGCCTTTGTCTGCGTACACCTACTCTACCAATATCTTCAGGTTTCCTCTGTGAAGGCCTTCATTTCATCAGTTCATCTGACAAATATTTACTAAGTGGTTCGAGACCTTCAGAGGAAATACGGTGGACCTCGGATGTAATCTGACAGACAAGCATTTACTGTAGGGCTGAACTTGTCTTGGGGGCTATGTGTAGGTAGTTCCTTATTTAAGGAACTGAACAAGCTCTAAGGATTGGCTTCCAGCCCCATCTGAATGGGACAAGCTGAGGTGACTGGAAGTATCTGTGACCTGAATGGCCAAAAGAGATAGCACAGGGCAGGAGATTTTAGATCAGGGGCTACTCAGGGCTCATTAGCTTCAGAAACTACCTCTGGGTGTTAGAGGGGTGCTCCGCTATACAGAATCTTTCTCTGTCACATATAACCTGGGTTAGCACTTTGCCTGGCTCCATCCTTGGCTTTAATCACCATGGGCTCCTTGGCCATGCCCTGCCATCTCTCCCCACCACTCAACAGGTACCCTACTCACAATACAAACTTTCACAGATAAATATACCATACTTTTATAATAGTACATATTTATAATTTTTACTTGTTTATGTTAATATTTATGTTAATATTTATTATTATTTATTTTTATTAAATATTTATATATTAAACTTTATTTGTAATTTATAATATAAATATAGTCATACTTTTATAATGGTTACATAGCAGAAAATTAGCATTTATAAACATTTTTAAAGATCTGTTGTTGTGTTCTAGGCACTTTCAAGTGCCGTGTATCTGTTTACCTTCATGTCAACCCTGTGAGGCATGTTTTCTTATTCTTACTTTCTAGAGGAGGAAGCTGAGGCTCAGAGAAGGTAAGTCCTTTGCCCAAGGTCAAATTGGCTGCTAAGAGGCAAGCTGGGATTCTGGGGTCAGAGCCCTGGGCAGTCTGACTCAGAAGTTCCTACCTAGCCCACTCTGCTCAATGGGCAGTGAACTTACAACGATCCAAACTAAAGGTCCCTGAATGAACTAAAGTATCTCAGGAGATCGATGATTGGATTTTTAGAGCCTGACTGCCCAGTTCCTTTTAGGCACTAACATGCAAGTCCACGTTAAAGATCCTGTATCTCCACACATTGCCAGAGGCTCTTGGATCCATTTTATGTGTCTTGTATACTTGTTAATGTGACTCCTGTTAAGAATCAATGGCCCTGCCCTTACAAATTCCTATTCTTTGAGGTTTATAACTATGCTGTAAAATTCTGCTCTGACGTGAAGTTTTCCACATAAAAGTTAAGTCCTGGAATTTGGCCTTTAGAAAACAAAACGGTTTATTTTCAGTAAGTTTGCAATGCTTTAAGTCATGAATGAGGATTTTAAAAGAACGCTGACTCCTGCAGACTCAAAACATAGTAACGGTTTGATATTTATGGACATCAGCCTATGGCATGGAATAATTTGCTAATGCTTGCTTAGGGCTTAAAAATTGCAACAGGGGGGCACCTGGGTGGCTCCATTAAGCACTGGACTTTTGACTTTGCCTCAAGTCATGATCTCAGGATCATGAGATGAAGTCCCACAGTGGGGTCCGTGCTGGGCATGGAGCCTGCTTAAGATTCTGTCTCCCTCTCTCTCTGCGCCCCCACCTCTGGCTTGCTCATGCTCTCTCTCTGCCTTAAAAAAAGAAAAGAAGAAAAGACAAGACAAGACAAGAAAAGAGAAAAGAAAAGAAAAAGAAAGGAAAGGAAAGAAAGAAAAGAAAAGCAACAGAAAGGTTTTTCTGTAGGAATATGAACACTTTGCATATCCTCCAACCACAGTGCTTGATACCCCATCGTTGCTGGTAGAAATGTCAGCAAATATAAAAATATGCAACACGATGGAACTAGCAAGCTGACAAGGTGGATTAAAAGCTTATTAAGTAAATTAGTCTAAATTGAATAGCCTTACATAGCTTCCTAATATGCAACAATACCCCCTGTATTAACAGACTTTGGCATTTATCTTACACAGTATCCCTCCCACCATAATATTTTTTCTTCTAATGGAAAAAAAAAGAATTATGTATTATTCTACGTTCATGGTGATACAGATTTTTATAATGGCGAAGCTACTCCTTACTAAGTGAGTTACACACCTCTGAAAACTGCAGCTACTCTTCCAAGCCCCAGAAAAAAAAAAAAAAGGAAGGCATTATGAAGTTTTTATAGTGGCTAAAATCCGAGGCCAGTTAGACCCAAGTCGGAGTACCAGTCCTGCCGTCTGACTGTGTCAGCTTGAGCTAAGCCTCTGCTTCCTCAGCTGTAAAATGAAGCTAAGAATACCTGTGCAGGGTGCTTGGAGGACAGACCAAGATGTCATCTCTGAACTCTTGCCCCTCAAACTGGTCCAGGGAACTTCAGCATCGGTTAGTAATGCAGTATCTTGGATCCTGCCCTGGACTTATTGAACCAGAGTCTGCATTTGAACAAAAACCCCAGGTGATTCACCTGCACATCCAAGTTTCTTCTGATACTTTGGACTCATTCAAACTCCTCATTCGGATTAAATGAGCAAACTGGGGCTTGAAGAATTCGTGACTTGTGCACACCACGCAAAGGAAATGAGGGTAGAATCCAGGCCTCCTACTGAGGGCCCAAGCAGCTGCTACTCAATAATGATTTTAAACAGGGGTACTCCACATGCATGCCTTTGTGTGCGCATGTGTGTGAGATCACACACTGCTCTCCTGGGATAAAGGCAGGGCCTGGTACCACAGGCCAGGTGCTTCCGGCCGTCGTCCCCGCTGGTGCTGATGGGCTGACACTGACCCACCCACACCTCTTAGAAAAAGTAGGAGGGGTACACACTGTTGTCGGGGCTCACAGTAATGGTGAAGCTAAACTAGCTTATGTTAAAACAGTCTCTGGTGTTGAAATACAATTTCTAGGCTATTTGGCATTCTTCATAAAAACTCTGGAAGTCCTTGAGGACTTCTGGATATTATATGTTAAGAAAGAGTTCTAATTTTGCCTTCTGGAAAAACTCAAGTGCCATGAGCAGACTCTTCTTAAAGACAGAATTATGAAGATGCCCTCAGTCCCCTCCATGAACATGGCCCCGCCATCATGTCCTCCCCAGCCTCCCTGATCCCTGAAAGAGACAGGTACCAGGAAATTCAGAGTCTTGGCACTGCGGTTCTGGAAACAACTTTCTACTTTGGTTGCACGCATTCTTCCAGTGGCCCCTCCCAAACGGTTTTCCTTCGCAACAAGACTTATGGATGGTGCCTTCGTGAAACTGTCCCGTCATCCTCGAGGGGAAGCCCTTTCAAGGTGTCGGAGAAATGCTCTACTCTACCCTCTTCACATTTCAGGTAAAATATACACATATTCGACATAAAAACACAGCAAATACTTTAATGTTTAAAATATTCAATGTGGTTATTCAACAAGATATTTTATTTTGCTTTTCAAATATATGATATTTCTCAATTTTGTCTAAATGCTAGAAGGCTAAGTAACCTTCACAACTCAACCTATTTCTGGGCAGACCATAAAAAATAAGCTCAAGGTGTTTACAGCTCAGATTTTAGATACTGGGATTCCACTCCTGGTTCTTGACCCCATAAGAACTTTAACCCCTTGGTGATGGAAATACTATTTTCATTTACACTTTACTACAGGCAAGCATTGGGCATTCTTACATACATACAGTATATGACACAATATATGGTCTCTATATTTGGTATGTGTTATTGCTAGTTTACTGAACCATGCTGTGATCATTATTCTTGAGGATTCTAAAGCATGGTCTCTTTTCAATCACAAGCATTTTTTGGACAATCTGAATTTGGAGTAGAGGCGTGGGCTATTGTCTCTGGAGCTCGTATTTTTCTTGCTTATAAATTTCAGGATGTGTCTGGGCAGTTCCAAGACCTTTAGGTTCCTGGCTTTAGTAAAAGGATTAATTTCTTCAAAAGTTGAGAAAAAGTCACAGCACATTCCAGAGTTTTAGTTACTGTTTTAATGTGTATACTAAGGTGAACACGAGAAAAATCACAGGCTAAAAGTTAATCCAAAATCACATCAGATTGATATAACTACACTCAGTTCTCATCCTTGACACTTTCAGGCAAACCTAGCGTACCCACGCTTTAAAAATTAGAACCACTGTTCTCTGGTATCAGATCACCCTTGAAAACACGAGGTCAATCCTCATTTACGTCAGAGCTGAGCACTCACTAAATACCAGTCACTGTGAGGAGACAGGATACAAATAAAATGGGGAACTGCCTTGTTCATGACATCCCTAGTTCATCCTGAGCAAGAGCTAGAGAAATAGTGAGAGTGGCAGGGTGCTCAGTGAGGAGCAGGTGAATGAATGAACGAGCAAGTAAATGAGGGTCCTGTAGGAAGAGGGGTTCTTAACCTACATAATAACACTAATAGTTAATACTTCTACAACACTTATCATGTGCCAGGCAGTATTTCAAAGCACTTTACTCATTTACTTAAGCCATTTAATCTTCACAGGTAACATGAATACTGGTTATTTTCCCAACCCTACAGATGAGAAAACTGAGTCACAGAGAGACTGTGTCCAATGTCACACAGCTAGTAAGTAGCGGTGCCTGGACTTGAACCAGGAAGTCTCACTCCAAAATCTATTCTTAACCACTAATCAGGCTAACTCTAAATGTGACAGGTCCAAGGAAGCCCCTGAACCAAATCCTATTTTTTTAGAAGGATCTTGGGGCACCTGGGTGGCTCAGTTGTTAAGCATCTGCCTTTGGCTCAGATCATGATCTCAGAGTCCTGGGATGGAGCCCTGCATTGGGCTCCCTGCTTGGCAGGAAGCCTGCTTCTCCCTCTCCCACTCCCCCTGGTTGTGTTCCCTCTCTTGCTGTGTCTCTCTTTGTCAATAAATAAATAAAATCTGAAAAAAAAAAAAAAAAAAGAAGGATCTTGATAGGCAAGCCCCATTTAAAAGATTCAAGGAATGAATTAATTCTCTGAGGCCAAGGCTCTTGGAAGGGCTGACCCAACACAGAGACCATTTAACTCTACTGTCTGAGAAGGAAGTCGTCACATCTCAAGGTAGACACTGTTGGAAGCAAACTTAATTGTACCTTTGGGCAATTTTTCTTTTAGGTTAAACTAAACTTGTCCTCCAGTAAATTAAGGCTATTGTCTTTTATCCCTTTCCTTTCTGGGTGGGGCCGGGGGAGCTCTGAAAGGGTGAAGTGTCTGGTTCTATACTAGTAGTATAAAAAGGTAAATAAAAGTAAATGTAAATATTTATAAAAATCAGAGTTTTCAGGGACGTCTGGGTGGCTCAGTTGGTTAAGCATCTGCTCAGGTCACAATCCCAGGGTCCTGGGATCGAGTCCTACATCAGGCTCTCTGCTCAGTGGGGAGCTTATTTCTCCCTCTCCCTCTGCCTGCTGCTCTGCCTACTGTGGTCTCTCTCCCTCTATCAAATATATATATATATATTTTAAAAAATATATATATATTTTTTTTAAATAAAAAAAAAATATATATATATATATATATTTTTTTTTTAAATCAGTTGTCCAGAAAAAAAGCATTCCATCCTTTTTTTCTCTGTCTCTAGCTTGTTACATCCATAGCCCTTACTTTTCTTTCTAATTTAAAATTTCTTTTCATTTAGATTCATTGGAACCTATTCTAATATTGAAAATTGTAATGTGCTTGAAGGAATTATTCAGTGTAATATCTTATTCATTTGTGAATTGAAAAGGACTGAAACTGAAAGATAATTTTTAAGCCCACTATAATGTCAGTCAGATTTCTTTGTTTAAAAGGAAGGATCTTTCTACAAAGGCAATGAAATCACCACAAGGAAATGTGAATAAGGTGTGCACATGAGGCCCCTGATTAGCCAGAGATAATGAAGATCAATTAGGTTTTGAGGATATCTTGCCACTGTGAAAACAGGCAGATACCAAAAAGTTTAGGAGAGTGGGGACTCAGGAGTACCTTTCATGTGAATAAGGTGAAATGTGGTCCTGTTTTTATAAAAAGTGACCTTAATCGAGTCTGTTGCTCTCAACAATAGGCACCCAAATTAGTAAAGCAACAGACTATAATAAAATAAAGTGGCAATAATAAAAATGGTTGGAATTTCCATAGGATGAATGGTTTTCTGGCAGAAACTCAATCATGGTTATACAAATAAAACCAAATTTTAAAAATTTAAAGGCCCAGAAATGGTAATGTTGCAAATGTCTTTACAATTATTTCCCCCTGTTATGTACTTGATAGAAAAACTTTCTGAAACTATCTATTTACATTTAACCCTCTTAGAAAGTAGAACTCCTGGCCAAGGCTGGCTCTAGGATGGCAATTTGGTCACACAGATAAAACAGGAAATGGAGAACCTTGATCAGATTTCAAGTAAATGGCTCTTAGGTCTTAGGCTACATATAGGTTCTCTCCGCAGTCACTATGTCCGAACACTTGGCCTTAGCTCCTCCTAGTGGGGTTGAACCCTGGACAGGAGGCCAATTTCTGGTGCTGCCTCTACTGTTGCCCGAGATTGCCATTAGGAAGCCTGTGGAGGCTCAGTCCCCATATGTTTTCTCACTTCACTGCTGGGACCAAATTCCAGTGTTCTGCACAATTTAGTCCTTCAAGGCCCACACACAGGATTCTTAAAATATCTGCATTCCACCTATACTATTATTTATTTAATGGCAACTTTTAACTGGACTTTTAAAGTAACTCATTTGAAAAAATTTCAACCTCTCTTAATTAATATCTATGGTATCACAGGTTTGATATGCTAGGGATTTTTTGGTGACGTATACTACTAAAAATTTACAGCAATATTAAATTTGAATATAATCTTTAATACTATTTATAATGTAAAAGAAAAATTCTTACTGTTGCCCATTTAAAAAGAAATGCTTGCTATACAATTTAGTTTCAGTCAATTATTTAAGAAAAAGATGATTTATCTACATGTATGCTACAATATTTCTGAAACTGAACATATTTAAAATAAAATATGGGAGTGCCACTTCTAAAATAGTGGGGTAAGGAGCTCCATGGTTGGAGAACCTGGGTGGCTCAGTGGGTTAAGTGTCTACCTTCGGCTCAGGTCGTGACCGCAGGGTTCTGGGATCAAGCCCTGCATCAGGCTCACCGCTCCACAGGGAATCTGCTTTTCCCTCTACCTCTGCCACTCCTCCCCCCACCAGGCCTGTTTGTGCTTTCTTGCACTTTCTCTCTCAAATAAATAAGATCTTAAAAAAAAAAAAAAAAAAAGATCCATGGTCCTACTCTCCAGAAAAATAACCAAAAAAGATTATTAAAAATTAACCTTTTAAAGTCTCTGAAAACTATTTAAGGGGCATAGAGCAGATTAAGAAATATTTAGGAGCAAATGAAATCCAAAGAAGGAGGGGAGGGACAACTGGTGGCTCACTTAGTTAAGTATCTGACTCTTGATTTCAGTTCAGGTCATGATCTCAGGGTCAAGAGATCAAGCCCTGCATCAGGCTCTGCACTCAGCATGAAGTCTGCTTGAGATTCTCTCTCTTCCTCTGCCCCTCCCCCAACACACATGCTCTCTCTCTCTCTCTAAATAAATTTTAAAAGTCTTAAAAAAAAAAAGGAGGGGAATAATAAAGATTAGAGCAGAAAATAAAAAAATATAAGTAGAAAAATAGAGAAAATCAACAAAATCAAAATTTAGTTCTTTGAAAAGATCAACAAAATTGACAAACCTTTAGCAGACTGATAAAGAAAAAAAGACTCAAGTTACTAAAATCAGGAACAAAAGAAGCAATGTCATATTACAAATATAAAAAGGACTATAATGAAATAACATGAACAACTGTATGCCAACAAATGAGATAACTTAGATATAATGGAAGGATCCCTAGAAAGGTCCCTACTACCAAAATTGGTTCAAGAAGAAATAGAAAATCTGAATGGACTTATAATAAGACATTGAATTAGTAATTTTTAAAAAGATTTTATTTATTTATTTGACAGAGAGCAAGAGAGATCACAAGTAGGCAGAGAGGCAGACAGAGAGAGAGGGGGAAGTAGGCTCCCCACTAAGCAGAAAGCCCGATGTAGGGTCGATCCCAGGACCCTGAGATCATAACCTGAGCCAAAGGCAGAAGCTTAACCCACTAAGCCACCCAGGCACCCCTTGAATTAGTAATTTTATAACTTCCCACAAAGAAAAGCCGAGGCCCAAATGGCATTATTGGTGAATTTTTCCAGAAATTTAAAGAAGAATTAACTTATTCTTTACAAATTCTTCTAAAAAACATAGAACATTTCCCAACTCATCCTATGAGGTAAATATTACCCAGATAACAAAACCAAAGACAAAGACATTATAAGAACAGAAAATAACAGGCCATATCTCTTATGGAATTAGATGAAAAATCCTCAATAAGAAACTAGCAAACCAAAATCCAGCAATATGTAGGAAAAGGTTACGTATTATGATGAATTGGGATTCAGTCTAGGACTGCAAGGTTGGTTTAACATCCAAAAGTCAATTGAAGTAATATACCGTATCAATAAAATAAAGGACAAAAATGACACAATCATCTCAAAAGATGCAAACAATGTGGTACTGGTATTAGGTTAAGTATGATCAGTGGAACAGAGTTCAGAAATAAACCCTCACATTTATAGTCAATTCATTTCGGACAGAAGTGCCACAATCAATCATTGGGAAAGAAGAGTCTTTCCCACAAATGGTGATTGCACAATGGATATCCCCAAGCAAAAAAATGAAACTGGATCTCTTTCTCGACCATACACAAAAATTAATTCAAAATGGATCTAAATGTAAGAACTAAAACTATTGTGTTTTTTTTTCTTTTTTTAGATTTTATTGTCAGAGAGAGAGAGAGAGAGAGCACAAGAAGCAGGCAGAGTGGCAGGCAGAGGCAGCAGGAGAAGCAGACTCCCCGCTGAGCAAGGAGCCTGATGCGGGACTCAATGCCAGGACCCTGGGATCATGACCTGAGCCAAAGGCAGCCACTTAACTGACTAAGCCATCCAGGCATCCCTACTATAAGGTTCTTAAAAGAAAACACAGGAGTAAATCTTTGTGACCTTTATTATGCAAAGCCTTCTTAATTATCCCACCAAAAGCACAAACAACAAAAGAAAAATAGATATACTGTATTTAACAAAATTAGAAAATTGTACATAAAGGAAACATGAAAAGACAGCCCACAGAATGAGAGAAAATTTCTATAAATCATGTGTCTCATTATATATCTAGAATATATAAAGAACTTTTACAACTCAATAATAAGAAAGACAATCTAATAAAAAAAAATGGACAAAGGATCTAAATAGACAATTTCCCAAAAAGACATACAAGTGACCAACAAGCACATGAAAAGATGTTCAGCATCAGTGGCCATCAGGGAAATGCAAACCAATACCACAGTGGGATTCCACTTGACACTCATGAGGATGACTATAATCAAAAGGCTGACAATAAGAAGTACTGGTGAGACCGTGGAGAAATGGAAACCCTCATACATTGCTGATAGGAAAGCGAAATGGTTTGGCTGCTGTGCAAAATGGTCTGACAGTTCTTCCAAGTTAGACATATATTTACTACATGACCCAACAAGTCCACTCTAGGTATATAACCAAGAGAAATGAAAACACGTATCCACACAAAAACTTCTATAAATGTTCATAGCAGTAATACTTGTAATAGCCAAAGAGTAGAAACAGCTCAAACGTTCATCAACAGGAGAAAGGCTAAGGCTAAACAAAATTCACAGAATGAAACATTATTCAGGCATAAAAAGGAATGAAGTGCCGATACATGCTAACACGTGGATGAACCCTGAAAACCTCATGCTAAATGAAAGAAGACCGTCACCAAAGACCACACACTATATCAATCCATTTATATGAAATGTCCCAAACTGGCAAATCCATAGAGACGACAAGTAGATTAGTGGTGGTCTAGAGTTGGTATCTTGGGAGAAAATGGGGATGACCATGAACAGGTATGAGGTTTCTTTCTGGAGTGACAAAAGTGTATTCATTGTAGTGACGACTGCACAACTCTATGAATATACTAAAAACTACTGAGGGGTGCCTGGCGGGTTCAGTGGGAGCATGCAACTCTTGATCTCAGGGTCGTGAGTTTGAGACTCACTCAGGTACAAAGATTGCTTAAATGAATAAATATATTTAAAAAAAAATACTAAAATATAGACTTTACATGGGAGGGGTATTGTATGGTATGTGACTTATATTTCAATAAAGCTGGAATGATAAAAAAAAACTATGAAAATAATATTGTTTTATGATTAACAACAATTGCTAACAATGTTAATTTTACTAACATTGATAAGTTTTGTATTTCCAGCTTTAATAACTCAATGAGCTTGCTTTTGCAATTTTTACTCTCCACCATCGTTTGCAAGCACCTTTCTAGGTATGACTGATGCTTATTCTCAACAAATATAAGCTTAACCAGAATATAATTATCAACATATTTTTCCTCTTTAACATTACATTTTGAAAAACCAGAAACATCTATCAGAATAATAAAACATATAGATCTGAGCAAAACATTGAGATAAATTTGCAAAGTGATTACAGTTTTTTAATCTCCTCACTAGTATTTCAACATGAGTGTTTTCTTCACTAACCAGTGGCTCACAGTGGAAATAAATTAAACAGTATTGTTTGGAATAAGGACAAGTTGAACCTCTAGCAGTCAGAATCACCGTGGTGTCTGGCAGTGTCAGCCGAGTGCCAGACAGGCAGAAGGACTGAGCCAGGAGCCACCTCCTTTAAGCTCAGTTCCCACCAGGTGAGCTCTTGGGTACATGCTCTTGTGTGTAGGGGGTGATTACAATCGTGTACATGTAAATATATGCAAATGTTAAATGAGGATGCTGATGGAAAATCAGGATAGAAAAACATTTCAGAAGAAAAAAAATTTTTCAGAGGCTGCCCAAGTTTCCCATCCCCAGACTCTTCAGCATTTTCTTCTCCCTTCTTAGGCTACAGGCCAGACTCCTAGGTGCAGACTGAGCCTCCCTGCTACAAATGATCACAGAGCATCTCCTCTGTAACCATCTCTGGCAAAGCACTGTGAGGAAGAAGAGAAATCGATGCCCAGGTCAGCTCACACAAACCTCACAATCTTGCTTGTAGTGCAAGGCTGCCCACCCCCCAAAGGCAATTAAAAAATGTAAATAATATTATTTTGCAAATAGTACTTCATATATTTAAAAATACTTCTACATGTAGACTCTCATTTAGTACAATCAGGTTTTAAGATGTAAGTCAGATAATAAATTCTTGAGATTACTAGAACCTGGAGTATGGGGTTGACTTGGTCAGTTAAGCGTCCAACTCTTATTTATTTTATTTTTTTGAAGATTTTATTTATTTATTTGACACACAGAGAGAGATCGCAAGCAGGGAGAACAGCAAACATAGGGAGAAGCAGGCTCCCCACCAAACAGAGAGCCTGATGCGGGCCTCGATCCCATGACCCTTGGATCATGACCCGAGCGAAAGGCAGACGCTTAACCAACTGAACCACCCAGGCACCCCTAAGAGTCTGACTCTTAATTTCAGCTCAGGTCATGGTCTCAGGGTCATAAGTCGAGCTCCATGCTGGGCATGGAGACTTCTTAGGATTCTCTCTCTCCTCGATCTGCCCCTAACTTCCCTCTCTAAAAACGAAAACGAAAAAAAACCAGAACACTGAAGGGATCACAACATTCATTATCTTGCCTTGGAAAAACCATACAGCTACACTCATCATTGTGTAAGATTTTTTTCTTTAAAAGGGCTAAAAGCCTGGTTGACCACATAGCATCAAGACACCAAGCTTAGAAGTAATAATATTTCCCATACACTCTACAAATAATCTTTTTTCTTTGGTCTACAGCAGATCTTTCTATAAAGCCTGTGTAAGACAGGTCCCTCACTTCTCTGATCATGATGTTATCCTTTCTGTGGCCTTCAGAGAGAAGGGAAGCGGCACTGTTTTTCAGGTCATGGGTCCCAGTCTATTAAGCCAGTCAGTGCCGCAGACGGCATGCCACCAGCATTTAAAGAAACAGAACAGAATGGAAAATACTAGAGTGCCAATGGCAAGGGTAAGCACCGTGAGAGTTTATCTACAATAAGGATAAGCACAGTGAGAAGGGTGTTTGGGCTCTGAATGCATGTATCCGTGTTTTTCACTGGGTTTTGGTATAACATGTATTTCTCACTGGAGATCAGAGTTCAAAAAAATTTTGAAAGGCACTTGCTGAAAAAGTAACTGACTATTCAAATCTGTCATTTCTCCCCAATTAAACAAGGTGAATCCTCTTCCACAAAATTCCAGTCTTCATCGGGAACATAGGAGTAATACACTAATGAAGGTCTTTTGGAGGTTTGTGGGTGTAATTCAGAGGACTAACACAGGCACCCCAGTGGAGGTCCTGGGCTAGAACCTGACCCACACTACCTGCAAACTGTGTGACTCTGGATTAGTCACATAAGCTTCTTTAGCCTCGGGTTCCTGATCTGTGAAATGGTCATCATTACTGCTAAATGCCCTAAGGCTGTCATAAAAACCAAATAAACCAGTATGTGTTTAAGTGGCATGTAACTCAAAAGCATGCATTATTTCTCATTGGCCTCATTTGCAAGTGACAGCTGAGTTCTAGATTGGCTCCATTGTTCACAGTCCTTGAATTCAACTCTGCACATAATTCTTCAGAGCAGCAGTGGTTCTCAGCTGGCTGCAGATTTTATCACCTGGGTGTTTTACAAATACTAGTACCTAGGCCTTGTCTCAAACAGACTAAATCAGAAGCCTGACAGGTGGGCTTAGGCATCTGTAATCTTTAAAGCTCCCCAGGTGATTTTAGTGTGCGGTCAGGGTTAAGAATCACTGTCCTAGACTGGATTACTGCTATTATTATTCTTATTTTAAAAGATTCCATCGGCTGTCTTCCTCTCTCTCTCTATGCTCAGGCAGGCAAGCATTCACGAATATACACACACGACCCTTTTGAAATACATTCCTTTACATTGCAGCTGACTTCAGAAAAGACAAAAAACCAAGGCTGATTTACTTAAACCTTTCAATTCCTCCTCTAATTACCTGGTAATGTTAAACGTGAAACTCAAAATCTTTGACACCAAACCAGTTTATAGAATAAAAGTCTTAACCTAGACAAATTATCACCTTGGGTATGCTCCAGGAAATCCGCAAAGAGTTTTTATTTATATGGCATTATTTTAAAATTGTTGAGAGGGAGAAGAAATGGAATTCTACTGTGAGCAAACAAACAAGAGGACATGATTTGAACTCTGGCTTTTCTCTTCCAGATGTTTTAATTGTTCAGAGATAGGAAGGCAGCCCAAACTCCCTCATCAAAGGCACTCAGACCCACTCGTGATTAATGGTGTAGAGCCTCCTGCTCCTTTTTATTCAGACCTAAAACAAAGTCTGAAAACAAAAAGCCCCAGGAGTTCCAGTGAAAAGACAAGCATCAGCCTCAAGGCCACCAACTCATTCTGCTGTTTGTTCTTTTCCATTTCATAATAATGGGACCTCTGGATTGAAAATAATAAATTGGTCTTTCAAACTAGTTCTAAATATAAGAGGCTTTATAAATTTAAAAATCCAAAGTTAGACTAAATCCCCAGTACAAGTTATCAGCAAATACTTCCTGAGCTTTAATTTCTTTTTAAATTTTTTTAAAAGGATTTTAGCAGACAGAGAGGCAGGGGGAGAAACACCCACCCCCCGGGGCATTCTCTTGCAGGGCTCCATCCCAGAACCCCGAGATCATGACCTGAGCCAAAGTCAGACACTTAAACAATGGACTGAGCCACCAGGCACCCCCTCCTGAAATTTTCATGTGTTTGCAGGTGTGGTGGGTACAGAAGGACTAGTCACATATATCGAACAAGATGGGGCACCTTTTCAGCCAGAATTCCATGATGGTTTAAACTATTTGTAGAGATTATAAATCCTGCAGATTTTAAGAGGAAAAGAAATCAGAGAGGGCTGTGTGGTCAAGGGGGTGTTATGTCAGAGGTAGCTCTCACTCAAGAAGTGTGGCCGCTCCAGGGACATGCCAATTTTTAATCATACAAATCAGAACATAGAAGAGGTGGCGTGCCTCCATGGGTGATGTTTCAGATTCTGGGTCATTTACATTTTTTGCTACGCATGAGTGAATGCTCAACATACGTGCACGTGTGCACACACCCCCCCCCCCCAGTACCTGCCTCATGTCTTTCCTTGTTTGTTTTCTATTTTACCCTTGGAGGGGAAGCCCAGTACCCCACACAGGTAGGGATTTTTTCCTCTGTTCTTCATTCCTTTTTCTAGTTGACTCCTTTCCACTACACCTTCACCTCCTTTATCTCATCTGAGATTTCCTTAATTTTTTTTAAATTTATTTTATTTGACAGAGATCACAGGTAGGCAGAGAGGCAGGCAGAGAGAGAGGGAGGAGGAAGCAGGCTCCCTGCTGAGCAGAGAGCCCGATGCGGGGCTCGATCCCAGGACCCTGGGATCATGACCCGAGCCGAAGGCAGAGGCTTTAACCCACTGAGCCACCCAGGCGCCCCATGAGATTTCCTTAATTCTTAAGACATCTTTCCTTTTCTCCAATACCCGTTTTCTTCCTTCTCTAAGCCTCTCTTCCTTCTGACTTTTTCTTCCTTTCTAGCTTCACTATGTGAAGTCTGATCCATACCCACAATCTAAGACCTGTTATGCTCATAGCAACCCCGGATGTAATGAGCCTGCCTGGGGAAAAGACAGACCCCGGCTGCCAGCACAGATGCAGGAGTCCCGGTAACAGAGCTATGGGTTCTGTTGAAGCCCAAGCCAGAGCCAGCCACCTTCCCTCTCTGCAGCTACCTTGACCCAACTCTTCCTTGAACTTCTGGGGTCTGTGTGAGCGGGCCTGGCTGTGCTGTCACAAGCTGTCCTCAAGGAAAAAACATCAGAATGAGCCAGGCTGTCGGAATAGCCAGAGGGAACAACAGCCAAAATAGAAAAAAAAATAAAAATTAAAAAAAATATATATATATATAGTATATATATATTATATATAGCTCCTGCAGAATCCCTCTGGGTCTCCACCAGGAATGTGCCAACAAAAACAAGCCCCTTAAGTCTCTCGGATGAAGCCGAGTGTGTCACAGAGGCCTGAGCTCCTTTTCCACACCTTGCGAGCCACGCACAGCAGACAAAAACCCAAGCTGAGGAGGGCGACATGCGGTGGCTTTAAACTGGGGTTTCACTGTCTTTCTCCTAAGGCAGATTGTTCTATAAAGATGAAAAGATTCTGGATGCAGGTGCTAACAGTAAAAGAGAAGAGAGAGGAAAAAAAAGGGTGATGGATGATTTAGCTGAGCTTCCTGAGTACACAAACAGCTGAATGAGGGCACTATAAAACATAAAATCAATGTTTGCTGGACTCTGGGATTAAGAGAGCATTTCTTCTAAAATAGGGTCAGCTTATTTCCAAGGAACCAGTGGTGATGAAATATTCTTTGGGAGGAGATTATGTTGGTAGCGCAAGAACAATTCAGTCCTAAGGGCGCAGAGGGAGCAAGCCTAAAATATGTCTTCCAGAATTGAAGCTGCTGATGGAAAACACCAGGTGAGTCTGCTGAAAACCAAACCATGGGGATAAAATATGCCTTTTTTCTCTTCACCTGGTAAAGTGAAACAATCAGATACATTATACTTTTCTAAAAAAAAAAATTCTAAGGCAAGGGAGGTAACTGACATTTTAAAAATAATGCATTATTTGGATGATATATTTTAAAATATATTCCTCATTGAAGCCCCATTTGTTAATTTTTTTTAATATTCTGATAAAACAATAAAGGATGATAATCTGAAAATTTCAGAAAATGAAGAAGAAATCAACATACAGACTGATTTCCTAGCCTCTAAAAGTTATTATTTTATCTATAAAATCCCTGTGTAAAATGTTCGTCTCCAACTAGTTCACCCAGAGCAAAGAAACTTCAAAATGATATTCAAACGGGGAATAAAAAGGAAGCATGTGCCAGGGGTGAAAGAGAAGGCACAGGTGCATGCCCGAACGCAGTGAGACCACTTCTAGTGTAAATGTCACCAGCGGTTTCAACCTCACGCAGAACGAGTCTATCTTCTCACAGTATTTTCATCAAGCTCCTCAAAGTTTCAGTGAGACGGGAGGACAAGTAAATCATTCTTGTGAAAACAGTATTTCATAATGAGTGATGTTGGACTGTGTCCCCCTCAGCAACGTACAAAATGGCACAACTTAACAAAAAACCTTTCTGAATTCCAAACATGAGGTGTTCTTGAGTCTAAAATAAAGAGATAACTGGTAATTTAAAGGACAACCATCCAATATACATGAAAGAGATCCAAGGTCAGCTCTTATTACTCGAAATTATTTGGGGGCTAAAGTTTTAAGGTTGAAAGTGACCTTGGTTTTTTGTAGACACTACAGAGCTAAAGAACTCGACAAAGGATTTGAGGTGCCTAAACAGGATTATAAATGAGTAAAGGCTTGATCATGAACAACAGTTCTTAAGTACTAGAGAAGAATAACCCCACTGTGTACCTGACCTGAGCAGTGGCCCTAGAAAGGCTCCGAGGACCTACAAATGGATACAAAAATCCATCTATCCAAGAAAGAGGTTATTCTGCAAAACCTAGTATCACCCGTCCACTGGTGATGGACAGAGGTCTCCCCAGGACAGGGAAAGCAACTGGAATTGTTTACCCTCTGTGTCTTGTAAACTAAGCATAGACTCAGGAATGACCAGATCTTCAACTTGTCCCTGTAGGTGGGCTAAGAGTAAACATGGGTTTTGCTGTGAAGGACGATGAACCGTTGTCTGTCAATAAAGGCCAGGACAGTGTGTTTCCCATATTCCACGCACCTAGCCATGTGCCTGGTACCTGGTGGGCGCCTACTAAGTATATGCAAAATATATAAGTGTGAGACCACAGACAGAATTCTGGAATGTGAGGCCTGGACAGTGGCGCTCAGAAACTGTGGTTCCTGGACCAGCAGCATCAGCACGAGTATCACCTGGGACCCTGTTAGAAATTCAGATTTTCAGGCCCATCTCAAATCTACCTAATCAGAATCTCTGGGTACGGAGCCAACAATCTGGGTTTTATGGAGCCCTCCAGGAGGCTGTAATGAGGGCTAGAGTTTGAAAACTACTGACCTAGGGAAGGGGTGGCCCGTAAAGACTGAAATCTCCAAGAAGAAAATGAAAACACACAGAATATTTTGATAGTGCCAAGTTCGTAGGCAATCAGGTTTCCTTTGGTCTCTCATTTCCCACAACGGGACTGCCAACCCCTTCTGTTTTTTTGGATTAGATGCAGTGTAATGCTATAGAAACACACCCACAGACAGGTCCACCCTAATGTTTTAGGCACTCCGACTGCTTCAGATGGAACGTTCTGAAAGTTAGGTCCTTGAGTATTTTGGTATTTGTGAGCACACATGGGTGTGAGTGTGTAGGTGTGCTGTAAATAAACATAGAATCACAAAGTGTACAGTATCTTCAACTGACCTATTCTGAAAAAAAGAAAAACCATATGATGGGAAACAATTTCCTTACGGGGACTCTTGTAAAAATCACAATCTTATTACATGTACACTCTGACTTCCAGTGAGACCACAGAGAAAACCAAATACCATGTAGGACCAGAGAGCCTCAGGGACGCCCTTGCCTACACAAGAGAGCCTTCCCTCTTTTCCCAAGTAGGGCCTCTTTTTGATACAGTTTTACTTACTATTACTATTTTTTTTGAAATCAATTATTAAAAGTTACTATTATGACTGAATCAATTCCTTCTCTCTGGAACATCTCTCATGTCTGCTCACTTTCACAGGCAGGTCTAATTTTTTTCAAGAATTCCAGAGATAAACATGTGGATCGTTCTGTATTTTGAGTTTCCTCAATTTCCATTTTGACTCAGCATTCATTTTCATCTGTCATAGAGCATCTAGAACTTAGAGCCAGGTTAACTGAAGTGAATTTAAAAAGAGAACATTGAGTCAAAATATCTTAATGATCAAAAGAAAGTTCCTTTTCTGAACATATCATTCCCTCCTCCACTCTCCCCCACTAGATGTTTCTCTGGCTGAGACAAGTTCCACCTAACATCATTTTAAAACCACATGAAGGGCACAGGAAAACTAAGGCCAGGAGGGCATTTAGGTGCTAGAGGAGGGAATGATAAATAATGCCTGGAGGGTTGGGTGGGGGGGAGGGGAGTAGCTTTCTACTTTAATTCTCATACATGCATTTTAGGTAGAGCAACTGGCCAGTTCCTCTTTAGTAATTATTCTAATACATTTCATAGTATTTTCATGAGACTGTGTCTGTTACGTAGTTTTTAATTCTGTCACATCTGAAGTATATAAAAAGCATCTGTCTATTAAGCCCTTCCAGATAAATCCCCCAAACTCCCCGCCCTGGCTTCCCTCTCTAGCAGATAAGTGCGTAATATGCAATGGAGAACATTCTGAAAAATTAAACCTTTTCTTATCAGAAGTCATTCTGCAAACGTCCTACTTGAAATCTTTAGGTCTTAAAACATTTAAATGAAACACAGAAACATTTTTTCCTACATTCTAGGCTTGAAAGATAATTCTCCTTCGCTGTTCGTCTTATTTCCTCTCCTGTTACTTTTCATCGTCTGCTAGGCCTCAGCTCAAGTGATCCTCTTAAGAAAGAAAGAAAAAAGAAAGAAAGAAACCCAACAAATACACAAGGAAGGAGATGTTATATATTTAGGCGGGGAAGGAGAAAGAGGAGAGGGAAGGGGAGAGAGGAGGGAGGAGAAACTGTGTGTGTTTCAGGGCTCTGAGTCTGTCCTTCCAATGGGACAACTGCTATCATAATCTGACTCATTTGGCTCGTAGAAGAAAGACAAATACTGTGACTCAAAACCCTTCTTGGTTTCTGTTCTTGACAAGGTACTTTTCTCAACTCCCAAAGACAGTAATTTCAGCCTCTGTGATTTTGCCACACTTTCAGCTTTCACTCACTTTAATTCATCAGTTAATCCAGTATTGGCTAGCTTGTGCCTGACAAAATATTTTCGATCAGCTTCTTTAAGGGAAGAAGCAGGGAAAATCTGAGGGTTTGGTGGACAAGTCCACTTGGGAGGTAGTAGGTTTATAGACATTAGCTAAATTTCAGCTCCTCTAGCTGATCTGTCCCACTGACTGGGTTCAATGTTGAGATATTTTTCTTCCAATACAGGGCTTATTATTCTGTAATCTATTATTAGGAATCTGCAATCTCCACACAATTTAACACCAGTCTGAGTTAAATAACAGATATTTTAGTTGTTGTAGCAATTGTGCTTACATTTGGAGAGAATCTGGGAGAGCAGCTGTCTGCATCAGTAAAATTCATCACTAAAATTAAATGTTTTAATTTTCCTAATGGGCTTCAAAGGGGGAGGGAAACCAAATGTGCTTTTGAAAGATAATCTCCTGGAAGAGGAAGTCTGTATGGAGGCTTAATCAAATCTGGGGCAGAGAAGTTAGGTTGCCAAAATTACTAATCATCAAAACGAAACTTCTCGCTCATTAGTGCATTAATACGTGCGGACACCCTTCACCTGGAGTGAGCCTCTAATCCTTGTGGTCAGGCACAATCCTTCTTCTCCCCTCTCTTCACCTTGACCTTAAAGGTTCTAAAAAGACCTCTTCTAAAAACAAAGCTCAGAAGGCACTGTTATTTACCACCGAAGAGAACAAATTAATGCAGCCTATAGGGTTTATGCCAGAATAAAGAGAGCTGGTAACAGATTTGTTCCTGATGCATTAGAAATGAGACCCTGAGACACACTCTTGCTCTCCCTCTCCAGCAAAGCTGATGCACTGACTAGACAGGTAGATATTAGGTACTCAGGCTGTCTGGATGCTATGGAAATAGCGTCGAGTGCATTTGACCATCGGCAACGAGGCCAGACGGGTATGAGGCTCATTCTTATTCCAGCCAGGGAAGGAGCCTCGCCTGCTTTCCCCTTTTCACTGAAAGGCTGCCGTATTTGTCAGCTCAGCCGTGTGTAAGATAAGCTCTCTCCTCGTTATCTAGTATTTCACCAGGCAGGAGAACCAAAGGATAAGGACAATCTTAAATGCCCACGTAGGCAGGAAAGCTGGAGCGCCGTTGGGTTGGGCACAAAGCCTGAAGCCTGGACTGGAGGAAGTTTACGGTGGAAGTTAATCACTTCATTTGGAAGGAAAGCTCTAAGGGATTTGGACAAATGATTATGATGTATCCTGGCTAGAGAATGAATCAGGAGACAGATCTTAAGGCACTAACTGCAATATTACCCTTAGATAGGTTCTTTAATTTTGTCCCCACTATATGCTCTTACCTTAAATTTCTCCTAAATTAAACAGAACTAAAAGAAGTGGAGGGGGCGCCTGGGTGGCTCAGTGGGTTAAAGCCTCTGCCTTCGGCTCAGGTCATGCTCCCAGGGTCCTGGGATCAAGCCCCATATCAGGCTCTCTGCTCAGCAGGGAGCCTGCTTCCCCTTCTCTCTCTCTACTTCTGCCTACTTCTGCCTACCTGTGATCTCTGTCTGTCAAATAAATAAATAAAATCTCAAAAAAAAAATAAATAAAGAAGAGGAGATACATAACCATTGGTCCAGAGTTAATGAGGAACAGGTTTAAGTAGAGATCACTTTCGCAGCCATTCCTCCATCCAACAGTCCATCTTCTTCTTAAAGCTTCATGAGTACCAGACACAATGCTAGTCACTGATGAGAATGAATGGACAAGTCTGTGTTCTCAGAGAAGCCTGGGGGCAGGCAGGGCATGAAGTGATTGTTACAAACCAGGAGGCAAGGACTGTGTACAGATATTACAGCCCACAAACGGAGCAGATAGGAAGTACCTAGCCAGTGGGAGGAAAAGAGGGGTGGGAGAAGGCTTCCTGGAGGAGGTGGCCATTAATCTGAGTGTTAAGGGATAAGTAATTATTAGCCAGATGAAAGAGGGACAGGGGAAGGGTGCCAGATTCCAAAGGAGAGAGACTGCCATGAAACCAAGGCTTTGAGATGGCAAAGAGCTTGGTCTATCTGGGGCAACTCTCAGCAATGTGACATGGCCAGGGTTTTGTGACCAAGAGGCTAAATAAGGTGTGTACAGACTCCAGACCCTGTGGGTGGGGGGAATCTACTGAAGAGTATGGGGTTGTGTGATCCGGCTGGGGGCTTCAGATCAACAGAGTTCTATGGAAAATGGGCTGTGCGGGAAATGGAGGAGAGGAAGACAGGGAGAATGGGTTAACAGGACTAGCAATACTCCAGGGAAGAGGAGATGAAGACATGAGGCATGGCAGTGTGGGAAGCGTTGGCAGGTTGTGGAAGTCCACCGAAGTACAATGATAGGACTTGGTGGGAGAGGAAGAAGCAGGGGTCCAAAAGGACTCCTGGTTGTCAGAGTGTGGCATAAAGGGGTGACAAGTTCAATTCTCTTCGCTCCGAGCATAACATTTATTAAGCCCAGAGATACACCAGAACCGCAGAACTGAGAGGAGCCCCAAAGAAAGCCACAGGCAAAGCCAGGAAACAGTGACGAAATCTTGCCGGCAAGACCGTGAGGCAGCAGTACCTGCCTCAGGGTGTGACCTGCTGCTGGACTTCCGTGATGGCAGAGGTGGCACTCACAATGACCCAGGCGGTCCTCAGCATGTGGTGGGCATCTGCAACTACTTATTAAGTGAGCAAATGCGCAAAAACCACATTTACTCATTTAACAGTGGTCAGGCCACCTGGAGTTTTACTCTGTGTATCTTTGCATAAATAATAATGTCTCTTAAAATCTCATTTCTCAGTTGAAAGTGCTGATAATAAAATGTCCCCCCAACTATCTTAAGGCGCAAACCACTTTCTTTCTGGAACTCTAAAAAAACTTGCCATTTCTCCAGCTTACTTAGGTTCCCAGGTCAGTTTTCTAGAATTCCTAACTAGATTCTAAGCACCTGAAAGGCAGGGCTTGGCCCACATCCTTCCCAGAGATCTCAGCATCTAAAGGCGTTCACTGAACACATGGGAATCCGGAGGACAGTGCTAGCCCAGGGCCCAGGACCTGGGTTTCCTTCAGTGAGGTGGCTATCCTTTCTGCGCCTTAGCCTGTCATCAGCATAACACAAACATAACACAATGTAACACAACATAACACAAACACAAACATTGTGTCCTCTACCCTTCTCATAGAGCTGTTAAAAAAAAAAAGAGAGATCGTACAAAGGAAGTACTTTGACATCTTAAATTATGTATGTTTATGGGATTCAGTACAACATTCACAACTAGAGCAGCTAGACTTGGGACAGCAAACAGCCCACTTTGAGTAGCAGTAAGCCTCAGAAGAAGAGCTATGACTCCCAACTGTCTTCCAGTACAGGTGAAGTAATCTTAAAAACAAAAACAAAAACAACAAAAAATAAGAGAGCTCCTTGGCAGAAAATGTATCAGGGTTTGATTTAGACAAGTGTCAAGGCGAAGTGAGGCCCCTTGAGAGGTAGGCCGTCCTGGGGGAGAGCCCAGCGGGGAGCTGATAGGAACATAGGCCCAGGCTGGTGCCCCGCTGGCCACCAGGCTGTCTCTGGCATTCAACCCACTGGGTTTCTTGGGTCTTGAAACCCCCGTGTGTCAAACGCCTCGTCACACCACCCACTCACAGGAACCAAGGCAGACAAAGCAAAGGATTTGCATATATGCTCTTCTCCTCTAGGCCTGACTGCTGGTCTTAGGATAGGCACCTGAGAAAGAATTACTTTCGCTCTGATATAGTATGCTCAAGTTAATTCACATTCAAAGGGAGGTTGAGATGTCATTCTTTGATGTGCAAAACCATTATGCTGCCCACCGTGCCCACTCCGGGCTCCGTCCGCACAGTAACCCAGCACAGAACGGATATGGATACAGACGCAGATTCCTCCCCTCTCCTTCTCTTCCCAAAAGCTTCTTGCCCTTTAGGCAACTCGAAGGTCAAAGGGCAAGGGAACTAACGGTTTGGCGCCACACGTAGTGCTAAACCATTTTATGTCTTTTTTTTTTTTTTCCCCGTTTACTTTTGCCAGGAATCACTCTGCACACTTTGAGAGAGGGAGATACTGAGGAGGAGCAGTATGTGACTTGGCCAGAGACCCATGGCTAGCAAGGGACAGTGACTCCAACCCTCCAAAGCCAAGCTTGTTTCAGTTGCACTAAATCATGAAAGGATAGATGCATTTTTCAAGAAAAGCCCTAAATTATCAAATGCGGTGATCTGCTCCCCACTAACCTCCCACCACATGCATGCAGATACCCATGCACATACAGGCACATGAGCAGACATGCACACCCATGCACACCAGTCCTAGCAAGCGTGGCAGCTGGGCTCAGACGTCAGCGGGGGGCTGGGAGTCCTCAGCCGCTGGCTACTCACACACCCACCAAGACGGGTTTGCAGTTTTTATTTTTAACCACTGGGTAAGTGTTTGGGAGCCAATCGAAACCACAGAACTAAAATTACCAGGTTCAAATTGCTGGACAAAGTTTAGAAAAGGATGAATAGAAAATGAATGGTAGACAAAACAGAAGCTAATGCGAAGATGCAATTTTATGGCTGGATGATCTCTGGTTTCTTTTTATAACGGCACGAGTCCCTTTTTCATGTTCCCAGAGAGAGGGCTCCAAAGAATTTAGAAGAGTCTATCCAGAGAAGCCAGAACGCAAGCAGCTCAGCTGTTTGAAATATGCTAGACTGTCTCCAGACAGTTTACTAGGGAGACAGAAAATGAGAGACAAGCCTCTGTAAAAACTGCCTCACGAGAAGAACAGATCAGCAGAAACGCATTACGCAGAGCACAAATCCAGGTATCTACCTCACAGTGATGCTGTACTATCCCCATTTCAGAACTAAAAGCTCTGTGCTGGTAAATAAAAGGTGAATTCGTACTAATTAGGCGATGCCGCTTTTCTCTTTGCCAAGAGCTCCCTTTGAAAGAGAGCTGTAGTTCGTTTAAAGACATGTTATGGTTTCATAATCCAGGAACACATAAAATCCTTAGTAACCCTTACTAGGTCCAGAGCTCTGCCCCTCCACAAGACCATGATCCGGTCAACCAGGAGAGGAGATGAAAGGTGTTCAGTCCCAGGAGAGATTCGGGGGTGGGGACTGTCACCTCGTGCTTCTGTTAAGCAGCTGCTCCAGACTAATAATCATCCTCAGGTTCCAGAAGAGTCCTCCTGGCAGCTGAGGTCATGTTCCTGTTGTCATTTAAGCTTATTCCAAGGGCATCCTTGTCAGCAGCAGCCAACATTCACTGTGCACCCTCTTATGTTGTTTGGGGGATCCTGGAGAACTCAGCAAACGGAGACGCCTCCCTGAGCTGGAGGATTCGTCCTCCAGCTGGAGAGATAGGCCTCTTACACCCCAGGGCATGGAGAGCCTCAGGAACTGGAGATGACTGCAAGGCCTGGGGACGGTGGGGAAGCTTGCGGGAGACTGAGCGAAGGACTGGAGGCGGAGATACACACAGCTGTGCCAGGGGCCAGGCTACATTGCTGGGGCGGCCGGGAGGGAGCTCAGGGGCCTGGGGTCTGGTGTGGAACACCTCTGGGCCAGGAGCTGAGGCTCCTGAAGTCATCCTGAGGAAAGGTGTCAGTAGAAATGAGAAACACATAAGCAAAGAATGTGTGAAAAGCACAGCACGGATAAAGTAGATTCATTTACAGCTAATGCGTGGTGAACTAGGGGAAGGGAAGGGAGAGCTGGGAGAGGCTTTAAGAGGGAATACTTTTTGGGACTTCGCAGCTCACGGTGAAAAGGGATGTGGCACAGAGAGGAAAGTCTGACTCCTGCCAAGTACATATGGCCCCCTGATGCTGTACAGACAGACTGCGTTCCAAAAATACACACGAAAGTCATTTGGAATTGGGAACTAATTTCTCTCTAGAAAAAAGACATCACCAATGGTGGGCTGGTGTCCAGGATACCTCACGAAAGTCTCTATAATCTATATGTAACCTAAATACATGCTAGAAGTAAAGGTAGCATTTCAGCTCCATTGTACATAGAGTCTTGGGTGACTTTGCCTGTGGATCCAAATCCAATGTTATCATATCTTCATCGGTTTAAACTTCAGATTCAGGATGATCCCAGGAATAGCTGGACTGTACCGGCAACAACCAGCCACGGCAACCATCAGCCTCGAGACTGCCCCTCAGCTACCATTCTTTCAGCCATGCCAAGAGGTCCCTCAGGTTGGGAGAAGCTGGAAAGCCCTGGGCTCAGTGAATGGGGAAGAAGTGATATCCTATTAAAAAGGAATTCACCCACTTAAACACTTGCCATATACAACCAGCTGACTACACATTAAAAAAAAAAAAAATCAAATGGCCAATGACGTATTAATTACTTCTTTTGTATTTTCCGGATACTTCTCACATTCAAAAATCACCACTATCATTTTAAACACACACTATTCCGTCACCAGCAACTTAATGGTCCACTGTGACCCTTGACTCAAAAAAAGACTTGGACATCTTTTAAACTGGCAACTTTATTTTCGTGGATTCTATTCTGAGCTATTATATTTATCCTCGCTGAATTTCAGCCGGTGTTTCATCCCATCAAAAACAGAAAGTTGCTCCAAGCTAAATAGATTCCAGTTAATTAATAAGCCAGCACCCATTCAGCTGCTTTCCCCGTGATCTGCAATACATACCCACAAACACTAGGTGTCACTATTATTTCTCTCAAGGGTTTCCGTGCCTTCTTCCTTTGAAGGTTAAGACTTAACCTATGTCTCTTCTTTCCTCTATATCCCCTCGGGTTTGCTCATTCTCTGGTATCTAGAACCATACGTAGCAAACACTATTTGGAGGAGGGCAGAGAAGAACGTGATGGAGGTAGTGGAGATGATACATAGGTCACAAGGTGAGACTGGAAAGGTATTCTTATCTCCTGGGACAAGCAGGGTCTCAGATTACTTTATCTACATTGGGGAATATTTTCAAGGTGTTCCACAGGAATATAAGTAGCTATTAAAATCAGAAAATAAATAGCCAGGAAATCATTCATCAAAACGATGATGCAACCAATTGCTTTATTTCAAACATGGCACCTAATTGAGTCTGCAGCAGGTACTTCAGACTGAGAATCCATGGATGGGGTTCAGGGGTGTGCAAACCCCATAATTATACATGAAGCTTAGTGTAATTTCCATTTTTCTGAGGTGAGAGTGGTTGGTCTGCGTTACGTTCTCAAGGGCTAAGAACCACAGATTATTAGAGATGGATCCCCCCCACTTAATCTCTTGTCCTACCAAAAAGGAGTGGAAAAGCACTGACCTCCCCCTCCTCACTCTCACCCCAGCCTCATTCGGGTGTGGAAGGTATGCAGGTATACAATTTTTATCTTTAAATCGATAAAATCTCGACTTTAGAGATACCATCAGAAGAGCCCATCCGTGATTCAGGAGCAAGTAAAAATTTCAGGATAAAGCCATGCTCTGTCATTATTGCTTTTTTTTCCTTTTTTTTTTCTTAACCTAGAAAATAAGAGTCCATTTTCAGGTAACCTGATTTTGTTTTCTTAAGAGGTTATGCCTCACATAGTCAAACTATATTAGAATTAGCCCACAGCAAATCAATTTGCAACTGATAATGCAGCCGGTAGTTTTCCTTATTAAGGTTCCATTTATTCATTAAAGAGGATTTGTATAACGCTCGAGATACTATGCACAAAAGCTCCCTTCTTCCTTCACTTTTTCTCTTTCTCTCCCTATCAGTAAAAAGGAATTCACAGTTTAGATTTTAGAGAATAAGAATATCTTCATTTCTTATGTTTTCTCCTAGGATTTTTCTTAAAGGTTGCTTTTTTTCCCCCCTAATTACAATCAACAGAATCGTAACTCACTCTGGTCATATTTCTAACTTACCACATTAAAAAAATGGGCCTCAGCTGAGCAAAAAAGCTTCTCACTGGCATCTCTAGGTGCTGGAAAACCAATTTCAGTACAAGCCCCTCTGAAACTCAGTACTACAACCGCATAGTAGTTAAATCTCAGTTCTCAAAGGCTGGCGACCACGCGTTTTTTTTGGTCCATGACACAACTATTGAAATATTTGAAATACCAGTTTCATTTCCCAAAGTAATCATATTTCTTTCCAGTCAATGCAGGCAGGGAACAGCATGCCCAAGAGTTTACTTTCCCATTATGAATCCTGGTCGTGTTTACTATCATATCTGCTTCCAATTGCACAGGTTGAAACTTGCAGAAATAGGAATCTAGTTTCATGTAAATTCAGACACTTAACGAAAAGGCTAAACCACAAAGCAAAACAGAAATGTCACCAGGATATTAAACACACAGAACTTATTTGTTAAATGTCAGGGCAAGATATCCAATAGTATTTTTTAAAATTTATGCTAAGGATTCTTTTCTGCAGAAAACAACATAGTGTTTTGCTTAATGGGGTCAGTTCTTCTTTCAAAGCCAGGTCCTTGCTGCCTCCGAAGCAGGAGGTTTCACTAAGCGGTGCCCATGGCCCTCCTCTGGGCCTCCCTTCTGAGATCCCAACACCACGCCGTGCACACCCCTCACTTCACACTCCACCTTCCACTGCCACCAGACATCCTCTTGCTACTGCCTTCAGTCATGATTTCCCTCATCATGTGTCTTTTGTCCTCTCACCCAACACATCTTAAAGCTCTGACAAAGGGCCTAGGATAGTGCCAGAAACAGGCAGATAATCCAGTCTATTAAATGGAAAGAGGACGATGAGGTCTTGATCCGACTAACCCTAGACAGCAGTTATCACCCAGCTCTTCAGTGTAGTTAAAACAATTTTTGATTCCAACCAGAAAGGTTTAAAATCAGAGGATCAGCATGTGATTCAGTGAACATTAAATGATGGGCTACAAACTAAACAAGAAATTGGACCAGGAATCTACTGTCTTGACACCTGCAATAACTTTTGGGGGACAAAATAGCCTCCTCAAAGACTGTTTTCATAGTAACCCTCCCTTTAAAACATTTTCTTTGAATTTCTCGGAGTTTTTCCTTTCTTTTCTTTTCTTTTTTTTTTTAAAGATTTTATTTATTTGACAGAGAGAGATCTCTCTCTCACAAGAGAGAGACTCACAAGGCAGAGAGTCAGGCAGAGAGAGAGAGAGGAAGGGAAGCAGGCTCCCCACTGAGCAGAGAGCCTGATGCGGGACTCGATCCCAGGACCCTGAGATCATGACCTGAGCTGAAGGCAGCGGCTTAATGCACTGAGCCACCTAGGCAACCCGGAGTTTTCCTTTCTTTAAAGCAAAATCAGTACTCAGCTGGGGAAGGAGACAAATGGGACGATACAGCCTCTCTCTTCCTTCTAAAAAAGCTTTGTGCTCTAAGGAGGCAAGACACCCAAAGGGAAGGGTCTCTAGTACAAATACTCTCACCAGAAATGCAAACTTCAGGCTCGGGATTCTTACTTTTTGGCTGCTGTTTGGAACCCAGTAGAATCTGATTCAAGAGCAGCAGGAAGGTCTTTGTTTCTAAAACTTCACAATAATCTGTGAGGAGGTTCTGAGAACACTTGGCGCACTGGGACTCCCTTCTACGTTCTGCATTTCAGAGGGCCACCCAGGAGCCATGGTCTGGGAAGTGCTCACAAGGAGCACCAGAGCCCCATCAGCATCAATGCCCAGGACCCCAAGACAGCAAGGACGGTGAACCCTGAGATGGAAAGGTGTGAGGACTGCACACTTTGGACAGGCCACCTTTCTGGAGCACTTAGACACCAGATGTGGGTTGGGGAACAAAGACGAACAGAACATAGTTCCTGCCCCAAAGGAGTTAGCACTGTGTTGAGGAAGGTGTCCAGCTGGATGGGTCACAATGTCACAGGGCTCTAAACAGCACACTGTGGAGGGTTGAGGGAGCAGCCTCTCTACCCGAGCTGGGGACAGACAGCTGGCTTCACCCAAGACCTGTAGTCCGGCCATGTTCTCCTTGTTTCCTGAGAGACTTTCTAATAATACAAATGTAATCAAGTAACAGGTAAACCTAACAGACGACAGAACAGTTCTTATTAAATTTGGTAATAGTTGGATGGACTTTTGCAAATCTGGTCATCTTGAAGCCTTCTTAATTGTCAAAGAAGAGAAATGAGCATTATAAATGACTGCCAGTTACAGTCTTCCACTAGCTGATCAAGAAATTAGGCTTCCTTCAATGTCTTCTCCTCAGCAGGCCAAAAGGTCTCCATCCAAGACTACGCATGAAGCCCAAAGACCTCAGATTGGTTCCAGATGTCAGCCTGGAAAAGATGCAGCTTCTGTTTCATGAAGTTCGTGACCCAAAAATATTGAGATGAGGACATGAGACGGAGCACATCAACTACAAAATATCTGGCTCTTCTCTCCTACAGAAGATCTAAGCCTGTGCTCTCATCTACATCACCCGAGAAAGCTCTAAACATGGGAAACTGAATTTATCACCAGACTTGCACCCTCAGTTGGCTTCTCTGACAATATTCCGTCTATCAAAAAAACTATTACTCTCCTCTCTTATTGAACAGAAAATGAATTCCAATTCAATGTTCGTTTGCTTAAGTGTATGTAAGTAACACACATCTCTTCTCATGACCTCTAAGTCCAGAGTACTCCAAAGATCTCTATGGAAAAACTGAGAAAAACTTAATAGGAGAATCCCTGTTAAACAAAACTTTCCAAAGCAACAATTCCTTGAGTGGCACCCTTCCCAGTGTCCTGTAACAAGCACCCTACACAGGAAGGAGGAGCTCCATCCATACAGCAATTCCTCATGCATCCCACACTCACTGGGGTCTTGCAAGTCGTATTTGTGCTATTCTGTACCCTCTATCCTCCTACTATTAGGACAGGACAAGGCAAGTCCTACAAGTAGAACACTCATCCCTAGTATTGGTGAAAACTCCCCATTAGGGGGGTTCTTGTGACAATAATCACTTCTGGATGAACAGATAAGCTACCCTAAAACACTACGTACTGTTCAGCAGGGTGTAGTGGCCCTAACTTAGGTAAAAGACAATAAACTCTGGGCACTGAGAAACATTAGCATGACTTACAGGCATGACGTGGAAATCATACAACTCTGAGCCCATCAACTTTGCTCCCACTGATTGTTCCCTTCTCTGCCTTCCTTCTGGGGTTTCTTATTCTATGTGCACTGAAGCACAACAAAAGACTTAGAGAGCCTCTTGACATGGACTGAAGGATCCCTAAATCTCAAAAATGAGCCAAAAGTCTGAAGAGTTCTCAGAATCTCCCTCTGTCCCAATCCCAGGTCTGCAAGCACTGCCATCTACTTTCAAATCACCAGTCAGAGTCCAGGAGATGAAGGAATTCACAACTAACATTCAGCCACTACAGGATGACAGCCGGCTCAGAAGGTAGCCAGAGGGAGGATGTGATGGGGGCTATTTCTTCTGGTACTTGAAATCCATCATAAAAATCTGTAACTTTTGGGGAGCATGGGTAGCGCAGTTGGTTAAGCATTCAGCTCTTGGTTTTTCCTTGAGTCGTGATCTCAAGGTCGCGGTATCGAGTCCCACACTGGACTCCGCACCCAGCGCGGAGTCTGCTTAAGATCCTCTCTCCCTCTCCCTCTGACCCTCCCCGCTGTGTGTGCTCTCTCTCTCTAAAATAAATACATAAATCTTCAAAAAACACTGTGGCTTCAAAACCTTTTTCACTGTACCCCCCAACAGTTAAAACACTGGCCCAGTCTAAAAAAATGAGTCCTACATATTTTTTGTCCATCTTTGCAATGATTAATGAATTAATTCCAGTCTATGAATCATCGTTCTACTTTTTGTTCAGAATTCTAAACAACACTGGCACGTGAGCAGTATCAGGCAACCTCAAACTACCCAAAAAGATCATCTACAACTTTAGAAGAACACATTTTCTGTGACTTTGATGAAGATTCAACATAGGTGCTCATCTCACTGGCCACCAGAGACAACAGTGGGCATGGAAAGGGCATGGAAGAGGCATGGCTTCATGGTAATCCCCACACATTGGGGCTGTGGGTGGAGGTGGCAGAAATAGTACTTGTTTAGGGAGTCGTGTTCAGTTTCCTATGCTTTATATGTAGGGTCCTTGGAGCCACTGGGAGCTTCAGGGAGGCAGAAGCTCTGTTTGAATTTAGTGTCTCAGCTTCTGACAGCTTTCCGGAGGAAAGAGAAGATATGCTTACTAACTCCACGCTGCAAAAAGGCAGCCCAAGACCCTATTTATGGTCACCATGGTGTGCACACCTCAAAGCAGTCCTGGGCACAAGAGACCGCTCTGACCCTATTTACCTTTCCACGTGCAACATCAGGAGAACGTCCTTTAATTTACCTAGAGCTACGCTGGTCAGTGGCATATATCCACTCAGTAAGTGCTCAGCCAAGGCCATGCCACTTCCTCGCTGCCAGACTCCTGCCTTTCTTTACTGCCCAGCAGTCAGGAAGGTGCCTGGCAGAGCCCTGAGAGTGCTGTGAGCTCTCCCATTCTCCCTGAAGACTTTGCCTCTCCCTTGCTCCCAGGACAGCTAATGTCTGGGCTCCCATTTAGCAGCCGTATAAGCAACAAACTTCAGGACAAGGTCATTTCATCCTGGACCACGTAGGGGCATTTTGAGAAGACCCTATCCTGGGGCAGAGCTAACACACACACACAGAACCCGACTTCCACTTCCTATTGTCCAGACCCTCCGAATGGTCATATGCCTGTAATTCTTCGTTGTATGATGCGAAGTACTACGAGGGTCAGTTTGCTGAGGAAACTAAAATGTCATCTTGTATCACGGCCTTTTATCTTGGCTTCAGTTAAATTGAGACCATCTTTCCAGGGCTTAATGGTCTTTTAAAAAGAAGAAAAAAAACCCCTGCAAAATAAAATAGAACCATCACCTCCACCAAAATATACTTCTGAAGCCCTGCAGCTTAATTGTGATGGAGATCAGCTGTCTAGCCTCACTTATGCATAACAAAGAAAACAAATAAATAAAAATAAATACTACCTTATTCTTCCAGGGGACGTTTAATACAGTTCAACCAAATTGTTGGTACAATTATCAGTTATTCTCGAAAGAGAAATTAACTCAAAGTAATGCTAATCATTAGCACAGAAGGCTTCAAAAAAATACTTCTTCCTCCCAAGACATAAAAAGAGATTTCTTTTAAAACAAGGTAAACATAAGCAGAGTCTCACTTATGGATTAGATTGGTTCCCAAAATTCAATTATAATTGACTTATCCTTCAACTGATAAGGATTTTTTTCTACAGAAACAAGTGTACAATGTTTTACTCCTTTGAAAGCTCAGCTCTAGTCTGAGCCCCTGTGTCTGTTAGGAGGAGAGGGTGGCCAAGAGAGGGCAGAGGGTTGGGAAAGAAGCTTCTGGAGCTGAGCAGCTTAGGGTGAAGGTTTCAATAGCAAGGAAGAGCGAAGAGGATACTTCTGCAGCTACTACGTGCCAGGCTTCTTAAATGAAAGCCAGTACCTAACATGAGCATCTCAAGACAATAGAGTCCCTCACACTGAATTACTGCCACAGCTTCTCTTACCTTCCTACAATTTTTTTTTTCGAATGATGCATTTGCTCCTATTAATCTGCCAGAATCAATTCATTCATAAAATGCTTATACACTTAGTGCCCATGAAGAGAGTTAGACTGAGCAGAGGGTGTAGAGTGAGAGAAGCTATCATCCCTTACGACCTAAGTACTTGTCAAGCTGGGATACAAAGGCCTTTCCATGTGCCCTTTTATGACAACTGTGCAGACTAGGTATGCATATACTCACCGGAGAGAAGAGTTTATCCAAGCCATAAATTTAAATAACTTGACTAAGAAGTAGTTAGACCTGAAAAGTCAGACCTAATGGCCCTCTAAACACATGCTCTGTCTACTGCAACCTGTGAACCTTGAACTAAGGTCGTGTGTGCCATGAACCTCTTGCATTAATTCCTCCCTCCCCTTCCTTCGTTAGTAAGAGGGGGGCAGTGCCCAGCCTCGCTCACTGCCAGGTATGGCCATATGATGACCTTCCAGTCATGAGACATTCACAGATGTGTTTTGTAGGATTCCTAAGAAGGATCCTCAAAGGAAAAAAACTGAGCATAATTTTAGACTCTGTTCTTCCTCCATGGTGCAGCCTGCAATATGGATATCATGGGTGGTGTTCCAGCAGCGATCCTAGACCATGAAGCAACCTCAAAGTTGGAAGCTAAGTTCTGGGAGAAGGGCAGGGGGTGTGGAGCCAAAAAAAGTTAAGTGCTGGGCCCAGGACTTAGTGGAGTCGCTCTACCATTCTACCAATGCTATGCAAACTCATCCAGAATTTTTTTTTTAAGATTTTATTCATGTATTTGACAGAGATCACAAGTAGGCAGAGAGGCAGACAGAGAGAGAGGGAAGCAGGCTCCCCGCTGAGCAGAGAGCCCGACGCGGGGCTCGATGCCAGGACCCTGAGATCATGACCTGAGCCAAAGGCAGAGGCTTAACCCACTGAGCCACCCAGGCGCCCCCATCCAGAATTGTTTTTAATGTGAGGGAAAAAAATGCTTGTGGTTTTAAAGCTCTGTAGTCAGGTATCTGTTACTCACAATTCCTAATAGCTATACCCAAAATAATAGCAAACCATTGCTAAGAAACCAAGACATTTTCTTTTCTTTTTTTTTTTTTTTTAAATATTTTATTTATTTATTTGACAGACAGAGATCACAAGTAGGCAGAGAGGCAGGCCGAGAGAGAGAGGGGAGGAAGCAGGCTCCCCGCCGAACAGAAAGCCCGATGTGGGGCTCGATCCCAGAACCCTGGGACCATGACCCGAGTCGAAGGCAGAGGCTTTAACTCACTGAGCCACCCAGGCGCCCCAGAAACCAAGACATTTTCAAGCTAGCGTTTAAAAGCAGTGGTCATTATTTTGTTAATCTCATTTGAAAACAAGTAAATATTCTATTATTTTTGGCAAAAAAAGTTCTCTTAGTTTTATTTTAAAGGGAGAACCTTCTCTATTCCACCAACATAACAATTATGACCAGTAAGAGGAATAGAAACCAGGAGAGAAAATTCATTTGCATTCAGGAGAAAGAGAAAAAGGACCCCAGAGAAAATTCTTGGTTTGGTGTTAACAGTCTCAAATCTTCAGAGAATTTCAATGCTGAGAAAAAGGCTTTTAAAAGCTGTAAACAATTTGAGAGTTTTTATTCTTATTTATTCTTATTTTATTCTTTTGCAAAAGTATAAATTCCTTAGTGTTCCTGCAATGCCAGATGAAGACAGTGTTTCTGTGAGCAGGCCCTATGGGGACAGCCAAGTGTGCAGTTCCACTTCTGAATAACTATGAAGTTGAACAAAATTAGCTAGAAGAATAATACATTATATGTTAATAAAAATAATTTTTAAAAAATTAGCTAGAAGAGCTTCTATGCCAATAAGCCCACGAAGGTAAAAAGCCCTAACGGGCCTCATTCTGATCCATTTACAACAGGAATTTCAGGCAATTCAGATACCTCTGAATTAGTAATATACGAGGTACATACTTTTCTTCCCTAAGTGTGTTCATGTAAGCTGCATCCATGAAGGTCTACTGTATCCACAGAAGTGCACATCGTAGCTAAAACAGAGAGGCTGAGGGATGCGGGAAATGATTCATACTTGAATGAAATCATTCAACAAACCATAATAACAACATGAGATGAGGAAAAGGTTGGGGAGCCCCAAATAGGAATAACTATGAGAAGTGTTAAGCTGTGTTCCTTCCCTTGTAGGATGTGGACAGGACTTGGGCTTAGATTCTGCCTAGCCTCTCCACATTAGCTGCGTGACTTTGGCCAAGGTACTTAACCATGCTGGGCTTCAGCGTTCACTTCTTTAGAGGGATACTGAATTGATTAGATTTTCAGCACAGTACTTAGCACGCAGCAAATGTTCGGTAAATCTAAGTACTTCTCACTTTCCATGACACTTTCATATCCTTTTGGATAGAGGCATATAAATAAAACAAAGCAAAACTACACACACACACACACACACACACACACACACACACACATATATACACATATATTTAAATCCTCCCTTCTTTCGGTGGGGGAGACTCATGTGTCAAGGATAGTATATATAAAACCATAGTACAATACTACATTAGTTATTTTCACGGGGCCAAGACACACCTGTCCATCAGTCCATCATTTAACACTTTCAGGGCATGCCAGGAATGCTATTCCATTGGAAACAAAGAAAACTCAAGCCCATCATGCCAAGCAGAGGACAAATACTGGGTTCTATTCTAGTACTATACTGACTTTTAAGGGACAGGGAAGAAAGTAGCCAAAGAACACCTTGTTCACCTTGATCAATGGCATTCCCTATAATGGTTTCTAAACTGACTGGAGGTCCCTGCCTGAGGCCCTTCAGTCTTATCCACCAAATGGGTATAACTACTAAAGCCCCATGTCCAAGACACCTGTCCCTTCCTATCACATGCCATGCTGCTGGGAGCAAGTGGAGGTGTTTCTGTATCTCCAAAAACATATAGTATTTTTATTATAGAAAGTTCATGACTCAGATTTGCTGAATGAAGGAAATGATGATGGACATGTCAGAGTGCAGCACCCAAGGCTTTTTTTTTTTTTTTTAATGCTGCGTATAATGTCATCCTGTTCTTCAAAGCCACATCTGATCAACACTGATGGAATGCTTCCCTCTGGTACAAAGACAAATCCTTTAAGGCTCCATTCGAAATGCGCAACCCAAGAAGTACACAGGAATTCTGTCCTAGGGGCTATGAAAACGGAAAATACTAAATTTCCTCTGTTCATGCAAAAAAAATAAGGTATAGGTATAGAATTCTGCTCTCCGTGAGGCAACCACTTCTTTCCTTCAGCTGAGAAAGGTTCTGTTCATTGCATGAACTACAATATCATCCCCTTTTGGTTGTTTGCCTGTTGATGAGGGAGTGTGAGAGGGGAGAAAAGAATGAGTATTTCAGTACAGCTGGGCTGGCTCCCTCCATAGGCCCAAGACCAGGTGCCAGGACAGCCCAGCTGTGAGGGGGCAGCTCGTGCCAATGTCACGACCCGGCTACTACAAGAGACTGTTATTTCCTGCTGCTGGCAGACGGCAGGCCCTGCCTGTGTGGCTGAGGATCTGCAGTCCCCCTCTGTCCAGCACCCTGGAGGGCTGCCCAGCTGTTCTCAGAATGGCACTGGCGGGCCCGGACTCCAGCTTGGTGTTGGATATAGCTCTGTTCCCTTCTGCTGCTCAGGCCCCTTGCCACACAAGCTGTAGGCAGCCGTCTGAGACCACAGAAGACACTTTCTTCAACTATAGCAGCTCTGGCCCCACCCCTCGGTATCCCTTGCTGGCCCGTTTATTATTAGACAACTGGTAGACCCAAGAGTCCATGCATTACCAAAGCCCTCCGAGACACAACTAGCTGGGGATGCTTTTTCTTTTACGGGGAATCATAGTCACACAAAGCCTATTTCTGCAGTGGTGTGGCTTTATTTTATATTAATACTTTGAGTTCAAATCATGGTAACATGCGATTTCATGGCCTTTACTTTTCAGACAAGGGCCTAGAGGGTGAAATACGCTATGTTCCAGAGTAGTAACAGACGTAACTGACACGTGTGGAGCAAGATTCACTAAAAATTCCCACTGGCTGAGCCTCACTTTTCATGTGTCTCTTCTTGCTTTGTCTTTTCTCTTTTTGGCAGGGGGTAGGGGGATAGTGTGGGCAGAGGCGCAGAGAGCGAGGGCTCTTCAGAGGATTCAGGAGATTTGAACCTAAGTTTTGCCAAGCCTAAAGAATAACATACACCTGGGCTCTTCAATGACCCGACAAGCTACAGGGAAGTTAGCAAGGGAAGACTGGATGGCGGCTACCGTACTGAAAGAAAGCCGGTTCCTAGGCAAACTGCCAAATCAGGAGAAATGGGAGGTGGTGAGGAGAGGGAAGAGACAGCAGGAGCAGAGAAAAGGTTGCTGGGGCCCCTCCATGTCCTTTACCTGCTGTGGTTAAACACGGACTTAGTCCCCAAGAAGGTTTTAAATTTGAGGTGTGTGTGTGTGTGTGTGTGTGTGTGTGTGCACGCGTGTATGTGTTTGAAGAAAATGGGAACATACAAATAAACTGCTGACATTCTCAAAAACACAAAAACCAAGGATAGCAGGTGAGGAAAAGGTTCTCAGAGCAGGCCTTATCAGGGAAAGACAAGCAACCCCAACCCTCAGGGACTGGCCCACTTAGCAGAGGTTTGGTCTAGAAACAGGAGGGAAAATTGCCAGAGATTTACCTTCAGACACAACAACTGCTGTTTACTTCCCAAGAGGACTGCTAGAATAATAGCCACTTTCTAATCCAGAACACTATTCTGTTTAGGGGGGTGGAAAGGGAAAATACAATTTCTGTAACTACCAACAAAAAGCATAGGAAGTGGAGAAATCTGGCAGTTTGAAAAAATGCCCTGGCTACGAGGATTTAAACCACAGCCCAGACAATTATTGATGGGTCTTGAAAAGCTGTCTGTATAAAGATCTTAGAGAACAGAGATCTGTTTTGTGACTTTTCTTTCTCTCATGGGCCTGGCTTTTGATATGCACTTAAGTATTTCCTGATGTATGAGAACTATGGATCCTTCTGTTTACCAGCCCAGTAGGTATGACCATCTATCCCTACAGGCCTGCTAATATTACTACGGTCAAAGCCTGCTGTAAGGAAGCTCTGCATCCTGTACTTCTTTGGTTCAACCGAAAAGAGTAACATGGAAAAGCCACAGAATATGCCATTTCTATAGACTTACCTATCCCTAATTGAGAAATAGCTAGAAAACTGGTAGACTCTTTTACTTCCTTCCTTATGCCATATATCTAGAAAACTCTTCTTGTGTGAACAGATTTTGGGAGTCAGAACACCCAATAGTCACTGACCAACAACTCTTTCAGTTGGCCTACAGTCCAACCATCCAGAATCCAGCCCCTCTTCCTACTGCCATCTGTAGGCATGGCTGGAAAGGTTTCCATCGGGGTGTTTGGAAGGCATCTCTGTAATTCCACCCCCCATTCAAATTTAAAACAGATCTAATTACCAACCTTAAAATGCGCTATGGATTTTGGTTTAAAGATTAATTAGGTGGGGACGCCTGGGTGGCTCAGTGGGTTAAGCAGCTGCCTTCAGCTCAGGAGTCCTGGGATCGAGTCCCACATTGGGCTCCTTGCTCAGCAGGGAGCCAGCTTCTCCCTCTGCCTCTGTCTGCCATTCTGTCTGCCTGTGCTCGCTCTCTCCCCCTCTCTCTCTCTGATAAATAAATAAAATCTTTGAAAAAAAAAAAAAGATTAATTAGGTGTTGTAAACATGCTCATGTTACCAAAAATAATCATTAGTTATCCCTAAAATCTTTGAAAGGTATCTGTCATCCTCAATGATAAAAGTATCACTTTACTAAAAAAAATAAAGTAACAAGAAATAGAAAGCCTTCAGGTATACCGATGGTAAACCATCAGTTCTGTCTATCCCCAAATAGTCAGAAATGGAAAATGGAGGGTTAAGTCTCTTCCTCTCCTAACAAAGAACTGTACTAGTTACACTAGATCAAGCAAAACAGTCTCAATATAGAGGGTAACAGTTGGTTCAAGTTCTACCTTCCCTTCTCAGTCTGATCTATTTTAAGTCTGCAGCAGAGGAAACTTGGCAGCTGAATATTTCCAAAAGTTAGCATGTCACTTCCCTACTTCAGATCACAGATGAGGGCATAGCCTGAAAAGTACAGAGATTCCTGGGGTGGGAGGAGGGCAGGCGACAACCCAGAGCTCATAAGTCTCATAAGTTCATCAATAGCCTTTCCTGAAATTTTTTTAAAATTGAAATGCATTGAAAATAAATTTAAAAGAAAGAGCCTAGTTAAATGGGTGGGGAAATGGGACAAGATCAGGTTGAACTGATTTAGGTCAGCAGAGCTGGCTGAGTTACAAAGTCTCAAGGTAGCCATTCTGGGTCTTAGGGGTCAAGGATGGTGGTGTCCCTGACAGTCCCTCTACCAAATACAGTGTACATTCTCTTTTACTCTCCTAACAACCTAGATCTACGTACAAAGTAGGTATGATTATCACCTTTTTGCAGATGCAGAAATGGAAGCTTGGAGATATTATGTAACTTGCCCCAAGACACATCTTTTAAAAAGAGATGAAGCCATGATTTGGGAGCCTGAATCCACTTACCCCCAAAGTTCTCAATCTCTCTGTGATCCCAGAAGTGAAGAAGGTCTCTGAAGTCAGATGGGTGAGTAAAACGGGAGCTATAGGATTCGTATTGGATATTTTAGACTTTCCACTTTTTTCTTTCTTACTATTACTTATTGTTAGATATCTTTCGTTTTTAAGTTTTCTCTAGTATAATAATACAACAACTATTTACAATGACAAGGGGATTCGATAATCAGAAAATCTTCCCAGTTCAGTTTTTCCAAAATTAATGTCAGATTCACAGTGCATCCTTCTTGCACTGTATCACTAAAGTAAACAAATATATATTTTAATGCCTCATCTTTCACAAGGTCCAAAAAACACCAATATAAGTCTCTCATCAAGTAAAGGCAAGTTTCAGGGTATGTGCTTGTGAATGGGTGTCCTCACATTCCTGATTTCTATGAACATATTTCTTGAACTATAATCAGGACACCACTCATGATGATGAAGTACACTTCCAACAAATAAAATGACTCCTCCGCTCATCAAGTATCTCAGCTGCAGTGTTTAATCACATGGCAGGAACCATCTATTTTCTCATATATTTCTCCTCCTTGAAAGATCTCTTAATTATCTCATTTGCTCTGATATAAAAATGGCACTCAAAAATTTAATTACAAGTGCAAAATCTTAAGGAAGAGTAAAGTCGCGTCTACTATTGAGAAATTCTCAAAATTCCAAAGCGTATGACCTGAGGAGAAAGAACTGGGTAGTACTCTAGGAAAAGGAAAGGACAATAAGATACGTTAACAGATGCCATCTTAAAAAGGGTGAAACAAAACTGATTTTTGACACGCTGTCTCCCAAAATAATTTGAACACCATTCACGTTGAAGGATAGATAGAGTGGAGGGTCCCTAATATCTACTTGGGATATTTCCTGAGGCAGTAAGAGCTGGAAACTGAGAAGGTCATGTGACATATCACAGCCATTGTAGAAGTGAGAAAACAGAATCAAAACTCTTTGGAGGGGCGCCTGGGTGTCTCCATGGGTTAAGCCTCTGCCTTTGGCTCAGGTCATGATCCCAGGGTCCTGGGATGGAGCCCCGCATCAGGCTCTCTGCTCAGCAGGGAGTCTGCTTCCTCCTCTCTCTGCCTGCCTCTCTGCCTGCTTGTGATCTCTCTCTGCCAGATAAATAAATAAAATCTTTAAAAAACAAAACAAAACAAACTCTTCGGAGACTTTCCTAAGGTCCCACAGGTTGTATGCAGAAAACCGAGGAGGACACTCACTACTTTCCTTTATTTCACACAGGTCTGAAGTTTCTTTGTTGAGAGTGCCATAGTTGGGGGTACCAACTGGCTCGTGTTCATCTGCAGAGTCCTCAGTGGGTGATTTCAACCACAGCTCTGCAATTTATTTCCTGTATTTTTATCAGCCACACCAAAAGAACTACTCCTCCTTCTTGAACACTCAAAACACTTGAAATTGGAGACTTCTTTAATGATTATTCTCAAGATAAAAGGCTGAGGTTGAAAGAAGAAGCCTAATCTCATTAAGACCCTTTCATAGACAAACCAAGATGAACACCGATTTCTGGTGGGAAAAAACTAAATTCAAAACTCAAGGATAAAGAGGAAGATTATTGTTTTCCAAATCTTGTCACTCAGTGACCCAAAGATCTTTGAGTCACTCAGAATTCTACTGAGTCATATCTGAAATCCAAGTCACTTGGTATCTTTGGAAGAAGTGTTAGCCCCACTTTTTCCCACTGGCATGGAGACTAATATTTCAGATGCGGGTCTCTTCTAGAGCTGGCCTAAGTCAGGGGTCCCAGCCTAGGAAGTAGGAAGCTAGAATACACTAGAGTTTGGAGATTGTGTCAAATTATCTGTCACTTCCAAACATTTGTTCAGAAGCCGCAGAGAAAAACTCAGCTATCAGAGAGACGCTTAGTGACTTAGGTTGTTACATATCTTCCTTCGCAGTCTCACTTACAGTCTTTTTCGGGGTGTAGCTGGCTCATGCCAATAGATACAAAAGCAAAGGGACACTCTCGTAATCACACCCCCCACCCCCGATGGGGGCTTCCATTTCCTAAAAATAATTTCTTGGTTCCTTTATTTGTTTTGAACACATAAATTTAGAAAGAAAATACAAAAGCAAAAACAGGAACTAAGGAACTAATATGGAAGATTACCCAGAAACACATGAAATTCCTGTGGGTATCTTTCAGCTAGCCAATGAGCATTTACTTTGGAGGCTCTGTAGGTACCTACCCTATTAGAAATAAAAATTTGCTACCCATACCACAACAAGTGTTGCCCATTTTTCAGGTTTTGCCTACATAGATTATAGCTTTTCTTTTTATCGCTACTCTAATGCTTTATGCATAAGCTGGGTTGACTGTGGCCAGAGTGTTGGGAGAGAACGACGTCTTCCACAAGTGTTCCTCTTCACATTCCCTTGATAACCTGCCCCTTCTGGTCAGAGAAACCCACATTAAAATGAAAACACTAAGGCTGGGTGTCCCATGGCACCCTGATCTGGGCCTTGGTGGGTCTCCCATTAATGTCTTCCCACTCCTTGGTAACTCAGATCTTGTTTTCTTCTGCCAGAGTGACACCTACTGGAAAGTATGTATAAATGCAGCCCATTCCCGCAGTACAGTCCTACTCAACATTCTCCCTGGTCTATTTTTGTTCAAGGGTAACAATTTCAACCAGCTTGGATAAACACAGAAGTTGTGTGACGTGGAGATAAATTTGGCAATGGTTGCTTAGGAACTGACAACAGTGCAATCAATAGGCAGTTTCCCAGAGCACCCTACTCCAACACATTCTGAAGTGCCAATCAAATCTCCAAAAACCATTCATTATATTTTGGTAAGTAAAATTTCTTTATATCTTGAAAAAAATAATTTGATTTTGGTTTTGTTTCCAATTTTTCCTACTTCAAATTCAAAGCAAATAATGAAACTGTTTATCAAGAATTTGGGTATACAGGCGTCTGTCATCAGGGTGCTTCAGCTATCATTCAGTTGTCATTGCTTCAGTTGTCATTCCATGACAAAAATGACGATGAGGAGGAGGAGGAAGAGGATGATGATGATGATAGTGATTTTGAGAATTATGGCTAATACATATATAGTTATTTCTATATGCCAAATACTAGGTAAATGTCATTTCTTACCAACTTCTAATCTCCCTATAAAAAACTTTGTCTAAAGGTAACCACATTTAGATATTAGTTTTTGAGAAGGTCAAGTTTAGATTAGTATCTTTTTCAAAGTAGCCCAAGGTCTAGTAATTGATTATTATTTTCTTAAACCTGACAAACACTCTGAAACACCCATGATTTTCATGGACTAATTTTCAGAACAATACGTTGATAGCTATCTACACTTATATTACAGAGTATTGATCACGCTTTAAAGGGTGGTTCCCTGTAGATGAGGGGGAAAAGAATCACTCTACAGTGGAGAAATCTGACAAACACTACCCTCAGCCAAGTGATCAAGGTCAACACCAATAGCCATAAACTGCAGTATAGACCCTAGATCAGATGTACAAAGACTAGGAGGTAATCAACAACAATCAATCCCCCATCATGGAATTTTCCCAAAATATTCCAACTTCTCCCATTGGCATGTCTTTCTCTACTAGATGAAATTCATTCTTCCTGAAATGCATCCCCCTACCTCTGGAAACCTATTTACACTAAAAAAACTGGACTCATGTGCACCAACTCCATGAAGCTGTTCTTGCTCTCTATGTCAGAAGTTATTTCTATCTTCTTGTTTATCTGGATCTTTGGTCTAGGCTCACAATTCCTCTTTTTAGAAAAAGCCTATCTGGGTTCAAGCAGAGCCAAGCAAGATGCATCCTATGTATTTCATATGATGAAATAAGCATATACATTCCAGGTAATCATGGGTCCTCACTGGATTGTAAGGTTCTTGAAAGAAGAGTCTACATCTGTTTAATTTCTGTCATCTCAAACTCACTTATTTCCATAAGGCCCTGTAGCCTCCTACTAACACGTAGAAATGACAATGACCTATCACAAGGATGGAACCTCTGTTCACGGAGAATGTTCTCTGATTGCCTGGAAATGATAACCAATAGTCTCAGAAATTCAAAGTGACAATAAATAACTTCTTTTTAAATCAAGTTTCCAGACATGATTAATTCTACAAAACAATATCACTAATGCTAAAGAAGATGGGTTTTATTTACCCAATTTATGAATATGCAAATTATATCTCAGCAACTGACTAGCAGGGCAGAAATGTATTCAAAAACTATCATTTGTCTCATGCTTTGGTGGATAATAAATCTAATGTTTAACACAGACTCACATTCTCTCTATAATCATGAAGTCACAAGAAAGACACTGACAATCTATTAAAACAGAATGGGAGAGAAAGATTTGCACACAGAAACCTTCTTAGAAAATAATACAAGTCCCAAACAATTCCCAAGCTTTAAGTAACCATCTAAGCCCCAGTCTTACTCCATCTATAAAATAATTCAATTATATACTGTATAAACTTCTTTCAATTTCTAATTCTGTGTCTTTGTCTAATTATAGTGAATTTCTTTGAGGCACACCTGGTTTATTTAATAGGACAGACCATGAATTTTTCAACTCAAAAGCCAACTGATCTGCATTTCTTTATACACGAAGGTAACACCTGCTGTATACATTATAGAGCTACACAACAAAATTTAGACCCTTAGAGTTTGCTATCTTCTAGCCCATTTCAAATGCAAATTATTTTCAGTAGCCCCAAAATCAACAATTAATCTAATACTGCATTCCACAGGTGAGAGAACATCAAGAAGTTTCATCAGAAGTAATCTAGCTGAGTAACTTCTGAAAACAGAAAAAGAAGAGAAAGAGATAAGAAGGAAGGAGAAGGCAAGGTGTGATGAATTTTACCGCTGTCTTACTGCACTTAAGATTTTGTAAACCAAATGATAACCAAGTTTGGTATATAAATCCAGTTATGGATTACAATTAAAAGAAAAATTAACTGAAGTCCATAGTTTGTCTATATTTCCTTATTTCTTTTTTTAATTAAATTTCTAAATTTTTTTATAAACATAAAATGTATTTTTAGCCCCAGGGGTCCAGGTCTGTGAATCGCCAGGTTTACACACTTCACAGCACTCACCATAGCACATACCCTTCCCAATGTCCATAACCCCACCATATTTCCTTATTTCTTTTAACATAATGTCCTTTTTCTGTTCCATGACCCCATCCAGGATACCCAAGTACATGTAGTCACCATGACTCCTTAGGCTCCTCTTGGCTGTGACTATTCCTCACATTTCTCTTGTTTTTGATGACCATGTCATTTCTGAGGAATACTAGTCATATATTTTGTAGAATTCCCCTTGATTGGGATTTGTCTGATTTTTATCCCCCCTCATTATTAATGCTATGAATTTGGGGGGGGGGGGAAGGGCAGAAAAACCACAAAGGCAAAGTGTCATTTTTGTCACATCATATCACAAGAGTACATACTGTAAGTATGACTCATGATGTGGATGTTAGCATAGATCTCCTGGCTGTGGTAGTGTCTGTCAGGCTTCTGTACTGTGAAGTTACTCTTCTCCCACTCCTCTTTAAACTCTATATTTGGAAGCCAGTCACATGCACACCTCAAATCTAAGGAGTAAGGAGTTCTGCTCTTCCTTTGTAGAGGTGAAATACTTAAATAAATTACTGATCACCTTTTGAAAATATGCAAAAATGGAAATGACTAACTAAATTATTTTTAATGGTCAAGGCACTGAAATTTAAATTCTGTTATAATGGTGTTATAATGTCATAATTCTAAAGAAAATGCTATAAATGTTACAATGTTATAATTCTAAAGAAAAAAATAACATTAAAAGGCAATAATAGTTCATTGTAGCAAAAAATTAAGTAGGTCTATTTGAAAGTAACTTTGGACCCTGAGTCTTTGGTATCTAGACATTCATGTGTAAATTCTGTATCTCCATATTCTACCTACACATTACCCTTTTTGGATTATACCTGATCATATAAAGGTGAAATGTTGACAGAAAAGATCCTTTCTCAAGCTGTATTTTAAATTAAATGCCTGAAGTAGTGCTACCAAAATATACAATGATTTTATTTAACATATACGGACTTCTGGGCACCTGGGTGGCTAAGTGGGTTAAGCCGCTGCCTTCGGCTCAGGTCATGATCTCAGGGTCCTGGGATCGAGTCCCGCATCGGGCTCTCTGCTCAGCAGGGAGCCTGCTTCCTCCTCCTCTCTCTCTGCCTGCCTCTCTGCCTACTTGGGATCTCTCTCTGTCAAATAAATAAATAAAATCTTAAAAATATATATATACGGACTTCCTGACTTAGAAAAACATATAAAAACAGCTTAACTTTTACATACCACTTATATACACTGCCATGGGCAAATTTTGGATTTTGACCATAATTTGCAAATATTTTTATAGGGGAATTATATATATTTTTTCAAACAACTGAAATATAAAACATTTACAATAATGCTTGCACTGCCTATGACTCATTCATCAATCTATTGATTCATTACCATTTATGTATGGAGGGCCTACTGTGTGCCAGAAGAGAAAAAAGAGAAAAATAAGGTAGTTATATCATCTACTCAAGCAAAAGATAGACAACAAATGGGATAATGGGATTAAATTCCAGCTATATAACTAGAGTAATTGGAAGTAATAAAACCCACTAAGAGATAAAATGATCTAGGAAGGAACATCCATATAGACAGAGCCTTGGATGGTAAGATTCAATAACTTAAAAAATTGCTGTACAAATGGCAACCTGACTTGCTCCCAGGTCAGAAACCGCACTCATCAGAACAATCAGACTTGCCTTGGTATTAATACCAAATGGGGAAACATACTCAAAACACATATCACAATAGACTAGTGGTGGGCCAAAGTTATTGTTTTTATGGAAGGGACAAAGACTATTGTCAACAATAGAAATGTAGATTAGCCAGTGTGTCTGAGCTGGTTAAGATTTAGGATAATAAAGGTATCAAAAAACTAAAGATTCATTGAGTTCCATGGCTATTAATGGGAATCATCCCCTGTTCTTGGCACAGTTCAGGGAACATAATGTTTCAACTTCTGAAAAGGAAAAACTGATGTTCAAATCATTATTTTAGAGGAAACAAATCCTTTTCATTTAGGATTTTTGTTAACTCTGTAATTGAATTTATTTCTGTGTTAAGAGGCAGTTTGCAGACATATTTTGAGAGTACCATTCTTTAAAATCTTGTCTCATATCTTCACATGCTTTTCTGTCACTATACCCAGTGTCCAGACACCCAAATTAAGTACTGTAAACCCGGCAACAACCAAAACGATCCTTGTGCCTTAGATAATGTGTACACAAGTTCACAAACACGTAAGTGTACAAATATTTTCAACAGGCACCAAACAGACCTTTATTTGTGGATAAAAATATTGATGTTGCTAAGTGATAACTGAATAAATCATCAACTATAGGTCTTTTTTATTTATCTTCATCTATTTCCTACTCATAAATAATTTTAACACTGTTCTAGCTCTGCACATATTTAGACTCAACCAGAGTGTCATATTTACTAAAAAATACATAATAACAAAATACTGACCACTTATCATTTTTCAAATCCTTCCTTAAGACTATAGCAAGGATGGGTAAAGTCTTAACTAATGAAATAATAAAGAAAATAAATGAACCTAAAACAAATAAAATGATTATGATTAGTTTCAACCTAACTATAGGTCCTTTTTTGCATAGCAAACCCTCAGTTTTTCTTAACAAGAGAGAAATAAAGCTAGGTAAAGAAAATCTGGGAAGTCACCAGAGAGGGAGAAAAACCAGGAGAGACTCTTAACTGTAGGAAACAAACCGAGGGCTCTTGGAGGGGAGTTGGGGGATGGGGTAGTTGGGTGATGGGCATTAAAAAGGGCATGTGATGTGATGAGCACTGGGTGTTACACGCAACTGATAATTTATTGAACACTACACCTGAAACTAATGATGTACTATCAATTGGATAACTGAATCTAAATTAAAAAAAAAATAATCTATAGGCAATCCCAAATGGAAACTCAGTAAATAACTGCATGCACATTCTCTACTAAGGCGGCCAATGAAGAGTGAAACTGGCGGAATGTAGGTTCTATCACCTTCTCCATACCTTCCAAGCACCTTTAAAAAATCAAGACATACCAGGAAAAGGGGAGTGGAGAGCAAAACTCCCCTAGAAGCCACGAGGACAATCAGCTAGCTCCCAGGCATTAGGAAGTAGTGGGATAAAGCGCAGCATCTGGCTTCCAACCAAACGCCCAAACCAAACTGTGCAGAGAGCACAGAGAGGGGCAGAGTCAAGGAAACATGAACATGAACACGAACACAGGCTGGACAGTATCATGACTTCTCAGGGGCTAAAGGAACCAGGGGCTAAAGAAATCTTGAACGTATTTTCAAAGATGTGAAAACCAAGGTCTAGAGATAGTGCATAAACCCCCCAAATTTGTCTGAGGCAGAGAAGACTAGGGCGCATAAAATGTGAGCAACACCTTTCAACATGCCCTCCCCACAGTGCTGGGCTTCCAGGATGTCAGCAGCTATCCACCTGCACTCCCACAGCAAGGAAGAAGAAGGGTTGTGGAAAAGGCTGCCAGACAACTGAAGAGACATGGGTTCTTGCCCTGTCTCACTCCAACAGGACTGGGATGCTTGCTTGGTCTCTCTGTGCCTCACTTGGTTGATCTGCCCTCTTCCCAAGTCCAAATGCATTGCAGATCTGGGGCTTCTCAGCCTAATTGTGCGAGCGACTTCTTTCCCATTCTCCCTGCTTTCCTGCGTGGCTAGGGGCCTTCAGCTGTCCCCTCCTTCATCAGGTGTTCTGTGATACTATCCTGCCCACTACTCTAATATCACTTCTCCCCTTTTCATCAACTTTCAGCTACTTTCCTCTTCCTTGGGTCACTTTCACTCTCCCTGCAAACATAGGGCCACCTTCTTGCTCTCAGCTCTATCACATATGGTCTGTGACAGCTGAGGCTTCAGCTGCCTTGCAGGACTCACCCTTCCCACTGTGTCAATATGTGATTCTGGTTCAGTAGCATGACACATAAGAGTTTGTACATAGGTGAAACATAAAATGTGCTCTTTGTAGAAAGAAACCAGACAGGAACACTTAATCTTTATAAGATGAGGGTGAAGGGAAGGTCCGTGCAGCTGTCCCAGGTCTAGGTGGGCCAGCCCCTGTTATTGATTAGCCAGGCTCCAATGCTTCTTATAGGGGGATGATAGACCCTGCTTTAGTCATGACCACTGGAGGTGAAGTTGAAAATTGGGTGCTGCTACAAGTTTTAGGAAGTGGTGTTAGGGGTGATGACATTCAGAGACACACAGAAATCGCTGGCATGGCACCTGGAAGATAAAAAGTACCAACTGCTCTGCTACCTTGTGATCTAGAAGTTAAGTCTCTGGGCACAGATGGGGAACTAGTGTTCACACCACACACTACCACAAGGAGGGTGTGGCTGAGGATAGTACGTCAGATGGTCCCAACCCAGGGTGGTGGTGTCTGTGCATATCAGAGGGGGCTCAATGGAGGCAAAGAATGGGACATGCCAAATAGGAAATCAGTATTGGCTGGACACTGAGGAAGGGACTCCTACTTGACACAGGGTAAGGAGACAGACTCTGGACATCACTTTCAATGTGACTCAGGTTCTTGTCCTTCATGAGAATCTCTAGAACACCCCTAGATTTGGGCAGCCACCAGGGCTCTATCAGCTGGACCGCTCTGATATGCTTGGGCTTACACCTAGACTTGTGATTAGCTCCTGGTTCTCTAATTTTTTCTTAACCTAATGGTGACATGAATCCTTGTGCAGTTGGTATAATTTAAGTATATTACAGAACACTGCTCAGTACTACTCAATATTTAGAGGCACGTCAACATAGCCAGTCTAATCCATCACATTCAGCACCTTCCTTACCACTGGTGTCAGGGACATTTTCTCTCTTACTATCACGGTTTGCTTTCGTAATACAACTGAACCCAGCCACATTCTACATGGGTGAGCACGAGCTTATTCCAAACCTTCTGTAGTTCCCAATATTAATTCTCTCCACAAATCCACTACAGTTTCTAGGTTTTTTATTTTATTAATCACAATCTGCATAACACCAATCAGGTGAAGATGTTTCTTTCTTTTTATTTATTTATCTATCTATTTATTTATTTATCTATTTACTTACTTGGAACACATGCCTGAGAGGTGGGGAGGGGCAGAAGGAGAGAGAATCTTAAGCAGGCTCCACACCCACCATGGAGCCTGATGCAGGGCTTGGGTCTCGTGATCCTGGGATCACAAGCTGAGCCAAAATCAAGAGTCGGAAGCTCAACCAACCGAGCCACCTGGGCTTCAGGTGAAGATTTTTCCTATGCTAGTCTTTTCTTTATTATGGAAGTTAAGCAATTCCATGAATGAAAGCATTTTCCTGTTACATGTGAAGTGAGTTTCTGCTCAAGGTTCTGTATTTTTTACACTCCTCATGAAGCCATCCCTTGTCCTACTGAGTACTACGACATTTTGTTGGAAACTTTTTTCTGGTACTTGTCATGTTCTAATTTGTAATAATCTGTTTTCTTCAAGTCTTATATAAAGTAGAAGTAAGCCCATTCAAGACAGCAACTGTGTCTGATTTCTGTTTCTGGACAAGGTCAACATTCGTTCCTGCCTGCCCCCTGCCAAAAAAAGTTTGCTGAATAAAAATGTGGTAGTTGGAGGATGGCAGTAGTTCAGAATGACCCATGAAGCAGGTAATATCATCTCCATGTTATAGAACAAATACAGCTCAGAAAAATCAAGAAACTTCCGTTCCCCAGGCTACTAAAGTGGTAATGCCTAAATCTGAAGCCAGTTTCACTTGAAAGCAAAGTTGTCTTCTTGACAACTCTGCTGTCCACTTCAGGAGAAAAATGAAGAAAGCAAAAGCTAAAAGGCTAGAAGCTGTTATATTCCACAAATGAAAACAAGAGAGTCCTGTCTGACCCCAAGCACTGTTTGTCTGGAACGCAACATGGTCAGGGGCAAATTTTAACTCCTTCTCCTTTTTCTCCCCCTCCCCCTCATCCCCCTCCTCTTCCTCCTTCTCCCTTTAAAACTTGTTATTCTTACTGAGTTTCTTCTTTCTGGTCTTCTACCAGAACTCCAAATCCTCTTCCTTCAGTAGCCACAGTCTTTTATTTTATGTTTCACTCTCATGCTCAAATACTTAGGTTCGGTTCCCTTTCTTTAGACATGTAAAAACACAATTACATATTTGTTCTTCAAATTAAATGCCTCTGTGAGTAAAATAAATTTAACAGAACCATTTGGTCTTTTAGAACCTTATACATTAAAATACCATGACCTTAAGCTCCCTGACCAGGCCTTCTAGAAGTCACACCTCACCTGTGACCTGGACCCACTCCCCTGATCAGTGCTGATTCCTCAACTATGTGACTTTCGTGGTTGCTGAGAAATGAAGACAGCTGTTTTCATTATGGTTTTAGCCTAAACAAAACTCCAAATTCTTATTAAGAATGTTTAATAAAATCAACAGGGCGTTAAAAACTGCCAGCAGGGAGCTTAGCAAATTAGATGTTTGCCTGGTGCCTCCCTCTGTGCCTAGATGCAAATATTTCTCATCTTTGTACAGCTTTTCTGAAACATCATGGTGCCATCCCAACCAAGCACCCCCTCCCCACTTCATGTGACTATGTATTTGTAAGAAGCATGCCAACATCATTTTGTGACAAAAGTGAAACTCAACTACGTAGCTGCTTGCTTTCGGGGAGCTGGAAATTCAAGAAGTTGCCCTAGGGCTCATGAAATAATTGAGAGAGAGCCCCACCTTCAGAAGGTAAAATGGAAGCAATCAGTATTCATTATATTATGCCATCTAATATTTATAAAGTACTTAATAAAGTGGAACCACATTGTTAGACATTGAAATATTTTTTTTCCCCCCACAAGTTTCAGATATTGTTCTTACTCTCAAGTACTTTGTAAAGGAATTTAATTTTTTTTAAGTAGTTCTAGCTTTCAAAGAAGCCCAGAATCTGTAGTCCCAACTTAGGGTTTAAAGAATTGTGCACTGTGAATGGACGCTGCTCAGGTAAATGAAGAAATTCTACCTATTTCCTTCCTTTTTATCTCAAGACAATTTAATTGAAATAAAGTCAATATCAGAGAGAAAAGTAGCAAAGGGAGACGCCTAATTCTCACTGGCAGGAAAATGTAAATGCCAGCATCTGGGCCCGCTGTAATCTTATCTAGCATCCATAAATTTCAAGATGTCAAAAAAATTGACAACAGCTCACAGCCTTACCTCACCAACTGGAATTTCAAATGTTATCTTTTTCAGTGAATAAATTCAAGAGAAGGGGATGCCTCCATCCAGGGGAATGTAATATCAGTAATACCATCCCTCTAAGTAAGCTCCTGTTCCCCTAGCAATTTCACAACCTTTCCGGCTGCTTCGTAAGCCCTGAGGTGAACCCACCTGCAAGCAGAAGCCTCACTCTCTTATCAGGACTTTCACTGAGCCAGCAAGCGGTGGAAACCAGATGTCCTTCCAGGGCGTTATGCCTAATTAGTTCATATTATGTGACCTGTAAGTCACAGTAAGCAAATGCCTCTTTGGGTATGACAAGAGTTTGTCACTTTTCATCCAGGACGCAGAGTAAACCCATCCTATTATTCATCCTATTATTCAGTTACATCAAACTGCAGTGGGGTTTGTGGCATTAAAAAAGAGAAAATCGCCATGTTTGGCCATTTACTGCTGAGCCGTTTCATTCTTAGACAAATCACTCCCAAAGCAGCACATGGTAATTAAACAGCGGGAGAATAAGTCTGTAAGATTCATTGGCAGAGCTTTCGTCGCTGACTTCCTTTCCCTCAACCCACAGCTTTCCACCCGAAGAGCTATGAACGTCAGGTAAAGACTGGACCCACCTCTCCATCTATGCAGGTAAATCTGTTTCTCCATCTCAACTGCTGTTGGCTCTCACAAGCCCACTCCTAGCTGAGCCCCCAACAGAATGGCAGAGGCTGACTCCTAAGCCCTAATCCTGAAGGGCCTCCCAGCACTGACACAAAGGCTGGGGGAACTGACGCCCAGAGAGGGGAAGCAATGGGCCTGTGATTCCACAGCTACGGCGACTGTACCAGAACCCCATCCTCCATACTGATACTATTCCATCTCAGCTTTGTTTTTTTTTTTTTTTTTTTTTTTTAAAGATTTTTTATTTATTATTTATTTGACAGAGAGAGAAATCACAAGTAGGCGGAGAGTCAGGCAGAGAGAGAGAGAAGCAGGCTTCCGCTGAGCAAAGAGCCCGATGCGGGGCTCGATCCCAGGAAACTGAGATCATGACCTGAGCCGAAGGCAGTGGCTTAATCCACTGAGCCACCCAGGCGCCCCTCAGCTTTGGTTTTAAGGTAACTCTAGCACTGTGACTCTAAATGAAGCCAAATGACTCCATCGATTGGGTTCTTCCTAACCCCAGTCTTGTTCGATTGGCTCTCCCTGCCTTTTAAGAAACATTGACAGGCATCCTCTCTTAATGATTCATCCCCAGGATGTCCCAAACACAGCAGGCACTCTGTGTCATAAATTAGCTTTCTTTCCTCCGGAACATCACCCATGTCTTTCCCGCCCTCCCAGTTTTAGCAGCCTCCTCCCTGCCTCTGCCACTCCATTGTTACTCACAAATACAGCTCACGGTGGATTGCAGCAGGGTAGTCACACTGAAGAGCCACCAAGGCAGCTTCTGGTGCTAAGCCCACCACTCCATAAAAGAGAAAGCCATGCCTGAATCCCAACAGGGTTAACATAAGATCATACAGAGTCATTATTCTCTTTGGGCACCGTGACGTATGTATCATCCCTGAATTGGTCTTAATCTGCGAAAGGTTGCACTTAGTCAAATTTAGGTTTTCCCATCCTTCCACTAAAGCTTCAGCCTGAATTTTGGTTCTGCCAAGAGGATTCGCTTATATATTACTTGGATATTATGGAGCCAAGCTCCCAAAGAGTCCCCTTCTCTTCTCTGTTTATCAGCTGGAGCTCTTGGATTCCAGGTGTCTGATCTGAACATGCATGAGTAGTGCATGTAGTAGTAGTAGTAGCTCAACAGTGTGTTAAAGAGGCAGAGTCCCCTGGAGCAAGGGACAGACATACAGACTACTAAAGTCCTGGAACCGACTCCCCTCACACTCCGTCTGTAGTGTCCGTGAGATCCATGCTGCCTAGGCAATTAGGACCATCAAGAAGAAAATGCTCACTCTGCCCTCTTCCCCCAGCTAAGAAACTTCTGAGAAGCCCCGATGAATAAATCTGAATGGTTTGACCATTAAAGCCTAGGGGGTGACTTCATACAATGGATGTTTACATTCTAAGAAAATGTCATTTATACTTTAATAATACCTTCAATGACAAGTGTAATTATATCTGCTCATTTTAGAAAATTTGAAAAATACGGGTAAGCATGTAAAGAGACACAAGAAAGGTCATCCTGTTACTTCTGACATTCTGAAATGTTTCAGGGAGTTGAGCAACTCTGTCCTAGGTAAAGTCTGAAACTTGAATGAAGCCTCTCTTGGCCTATGGAACATCACTATTATAAAGATGCCTTCTCTCTGTCCTCTGAACATTTTCTGGTGTGTTCAGACTTCAGTAAGTCCGTGGTTAGGCCCACCTATAAGCTGACTGCCCTCCCTTCTTGCCTTCTTATGTGAAAACAGTATGTTTCCGGTAGGTGCTTTACAACTATGCACAAACTCCACTTTCACAGTCCACCATGCAGGCTGCCATCATCAACAATCGATTATTTCCAGAAGCCACTCAAGGTCAATCAATTTCTGGGCCCTGGCTGATTTCATAATTTTCTGTCTCCTGAAAACACATCTTTGTACACAGTTTTCTTTTCGGATCTGTAACTGTATTAAGCTCAGGGCTCAATTCTTTCCAGCTTCAAATACCTTCCTGCTTAGGAGGTGGGAAGGAAAGCATAGCTTCTACTATTTATGGTGTCCAAGAGGGTTTGTTTACCCTATTAACAAAATCAACAGTTGTGACTCCATGGCACCCTAAAAATGTCCCTGGCCCACGGCAGCACCCTGATTGGGAAATTACACTCCAGGAAAACAGCGCCCAGGCAGAGCAGTGCCTAGGGCAATAATCTCATTTTCACCAACGTTTCCCAATCCTCTTTCTGAATGTTATTTTTGAACAGAAGCATGGTTCCAGAGCAAGCCCAGCAATTTAGACAGCAGTGTCAGGGCCGAGGGTTAGCGAATGCTAGGCTGAGTTCCATGAGTGACTCACACTGAGTGTGTGTGTGTTTGTGTGTGTGTACACTCACGCACATGCGTGGTATGTGTGTTCACGGTGGGGCTTGTCCAGGTGTCCCTAGACACCTACTCCATGCCAGAGGCTGTGCTGGTTCCCCTCGTGTACATCTTCTTACTTAGTCCTCCCAGCAGTCCTGTTTGAGGTAGATATTAGGGCCTTACTGAAGAAACTGTCATGTAGAAAGGTTGACTGACTTTCCCAAGGGCACAAAGCAGATAAAGGGAAGAATCTGGGTTTGGATGACCCCACAGGTGGCCTCTCACTCACCAACAAATTCCAGGTGACTCCACCAACCCAGCTCTGAGAAGTAATGTAAGACAGACCAAGAGAGTCAAATAGAAAGATAATTTATACATGCTTCTCAAAAGATGGGATGCTAATTTTAACAATAATGCAACACGGCACATTTTCTCCAACTGAAAGAGGTCCTGTTCTTCAATTCAGTTTGTTAAACCTCCTTCAGGGGCTCTTATACCTTTTAGATAACCTTCAAATTACACGTCTGCGTCCTTTGTCCCCCACCAGCACACCGTTCAGTCAACAAAAGTATGGCTGTGTATGTTACATGGGCTCAGGAGCATAATGGACAGGACCATAAAGGAAAGAGCCAGGTGGTCTCAAAATTCAGATGGCTCCACACCCAAGAGGCTCACAGCTGCTAGGAGTGTTCTGGCAGGCAAAGCCTGCAGAGATAGGATGGAGATAATTTTAGGACCAGGCACTTAAGACCTTCAGCTCCAGCCTGACTTAGAGACACCGGTCCTCCCAGGAAGGCACATGGACACGTGAAGCCAACTGTTCATCTATGTACTTGGTACGTGCACCTGAGAGGCAAGCTTTCAAGAGAGGGCAGGGATCTGGTTTAATGGCAGGACTAAATCAGAAGAGCCATGTTCAACAAATCCTTAAGAAATGGAAATGGGTGATCCCTAAATGGCCTTCCCAGAAACATCCAGCTAACACAGCAGGGGCCCCCCTGCCATGGGAGCAGGCTGCTCGGCTCCCTGCCCAATGGCACCAGGTAACTGCCTATAAAAGGCAGCAACTGCAGGCCACATCTTCCTTGTTTATCCAGAGAAAGGATTTTCCCTTAACACTTGGGCAACCAGGCAAAAAAGAGATGGAAAAGGAAAACATCAGGAAGGACTCAGAGGGGATACAGGCGAACGGGAGGCACCTTCTGTTCCTTGGAGCTTGAATACACAAGAGGCCTCTTTCCTTGTAAACCCCAAGAGCCAGCAGATCTGTGCTTGAAATAGCATCTGAGGCAGGGAGAGGATTTGTTTAAAAACACCAAGGACTCACAAGGAAAAGCAACATGAAAAGAAGGGAGGGGAGTTCTGTGTTTCTGGGACAGCACCTCTCTTCCACTCCCACTATTCCTGAGGGCTGCTATGAAGAGGGCTGCAAGCCGCCCCCCGCCCCCCAAGATGCCAACAGAAGGCGAAGGAGATTGATACCTAACCAAGAAGGGTGACACAGTATGCACAAGATTGTCACAGGAGCCCGTTTAGAGATGCAAGACAAAATAGCAAGTTCTTCCTGGGGGGTCAAGGCTGACTTCATCAAGGCGGGCACCTCGATCTGATTCGGGTAGAAAAGGTACATCGGGGTAGAGGAAACGGTGTGAGCCCAGGTGTGCGGACAGGAAAGAGACAGTCGTCCTGGGAAATACTGCGCAGGTAGTGATCAGACACGAGGTGGCAGGCGAAGTGACGCCAGATTGTGATCACGCGGTTCAGGACTACGCAACTGCCAAATATATACCGAGCCAGCAAGGCCTAGTCCAAAAGTGGATAGTAAATAACTTCTCCACAAAACACACTGGCTTAATTTTGAATTGACACAACCTTTGAAGCCACTGAGTCCCCAGTGTAAACGACACAACCTTAGTTCCATGAAGAGAGCTTTTGCTTTTGTTAGAAGTTGACTGTGAGTTCAAAATTCTTTTATTTTTATTTTTTATTTTATTTATTCGTTTGAGAGAGAGAGCACAGGCAGGGGGAGTGGCAGAGGGAGAGGGAGAAGGAGACTCCCCGCTGAGCCAAGAGTCCTACATGGGGCTCCATCCCAGGACCCTGTGACCATGACCTAAGCCAAAGGCAGATGCTTAACCCACTGAGCCACCCAGATGCCCTTGTTTTTTCATATATTGCACTTAGTGAGTTAAAATTCTCCCACCAGACAAGGTCCAAAAGTAATCCATACTCCAGACTTAGAACCATTTCCAATCATTGTGACCACAGAACAGTATTCTGAAGCATCTTAATTACTAGTAATGTTCAGTATTAACTAGACACATACAGACTACTAAACACTGGATGATCCTTCAGTAAGAAATACCAGTTCTGAAGTCAACATACTCACATCTCAAAAGGGTCCACCAGCCTAGAAAGCCACCACGTAGATGCTGGTGGTTACCCTTCTTCATGCCTCTGTACACAAACACGCAAGTGGACACTCACACTTGTGCATAAGAGATCAAAGGGCTCTCACCGCTTTTTCTCTCCTTACACCCTCCCCCACTCCCTGTAGTCTGTGGTAATTCTCTCTCTGTAATTTCTTAAACCAAGTCCCCATTCTTGGCACTACTTATGTAAATTTGAGTTCTTGGTATTACAATGAGCAATTTAAAGTGAACCATGTTGGGGGCACCTGGGTGGTGTAGTCGGTTGAGTCTCTGACTCTCAGTTTCAGGTCAGGTCATGATTCCAAGGTCATGAGATCTTTAAAATTAATAAATAAACGTTTGCGGAGACTCTTAATCTCAGGAAACAAACTGAGGGTTGCTGGTGGGGAGGGGGGGGGAGAGATGGGGTGGCCAGGGGATGGACACTGGGGAGGGTATGTGCTGTGGTGAGGGCTGTGAATTGTGTAAGACTGATGATTCACAGGCCAGTACCCCTGAAGCAAATAACACATTATATGTTAATTGAAAGAATTAAAAAAATGAAGTGAGCACTTTTAATGTTATAATGAGCATCCTTAAATATCTATCTTGTGCACTGATCTAAACTGCTGGGTGGAGTGGTACCTACATTTTATGTTTTGTTACATTTTCCCCAAAACCCTCCAAAATGGCAGCCAATTTAGACCCTGGTGGGAAAATTTTGTTGGGTCAGGCTGGTCTTGAGAGTGAGGGGTGAGGACTCAGCTCCTTGCCTTCTGAAGAGACCACATGGACCATGTTGGTCATAGGAAACTCCCATCACAGACAGTTGGCAGTGCCCACAGAAAGGGGGTCTGGCAACTTGCTTAGTCCCCAAAAGGAGACAAGTCAACAAACTCGATGGGACCTCAGTGGACAAAACTCCTGGCAACCCCAAAAGCAAGAGAAAAAAATGCTGCTGAGACACCAAGAGAGTCTTCCATCTTAAAAACTGCTATCAGAAGACACTGATTATCTAAGTATTTCACACCAGATCTTTCTCCTGACACACTGTAACCAACAAAATGTGTAGAGTTTCCTTCAAATTACCTTTCCTACTGCTCATTATAATCTGAAGTGATTTATAATATTTCTATGAATCATACTGGATAGATTATTTTCTTTAATTCCAGCCAGCAGCTGTTGAAGCAGACTAATAAATAACTACTGTAGAACCCCCACTGAATTCTCTGGAAAGGCTGTAAATATATTTAACAATCCACAGCGTAAACACATCTCCAGCTCCCAACCAGGATTGAATACCTTTCAGAAACTCTGTTAGTTATGAATATATCTGAAGAAAACACACACACACACACACACACCCCAAAACTCTATAGTACACATCTGAAATGCCTACTCCTTCCAGAAAAAAAATACAAACCCCAGAACTTCCTGTTTCCCTTACCTGTGCTTTTAACAAATGCAGACATCTGCAAACAGTAGTACCTTTATATTACACTGGAGTTTATTTAATGTCCATTTAATTTTAGATACTTTGCCTTAGAGACTAAACAAAGAATTATGGAGTTCTCGACTTTCTGGTACATGTCTCTTACGAGGTTTTAATTTTTTTTATTTTTTTTATTTTTTTATCAAAAAAGACAAAGTGGAAAAATATGATGCAAAAACTAAAGAACAAAACAAGACAAAAAATCCCAACCCTGTTTTACCTAACCTCTGCTAGCAGCTGGTCATGTAATTTTCAACTGTATGTTTTATTTATTTTCTTGTTCTTGGGCCAAAAGGAGCTTTAACATGCTGGTGCCTACCATTTAGTCTGCCCACACTTCGCCCACGGATGTCAGGGCCACTAGGGCTGGACCAGTAGACCTAGCCAAGGTTTTCAAGGGCCCAGTGGCTCTAGGTAGCCCGGGGCACAGCCACCTTGCTCTCTATCTGGTTATCTGTCTCCCAGCTAGGCATCTATTTCCTCTCCTCCACTATGGCACCAGTTATACCTCCTTCTCATGCACTGGAGATCGTCTCTTTGAAATAAGAATTATATGTAGACAGTATATTCTTCACCTGTGGCTGGCACTTAATCCAGTATGCAATTGAGCAAATATGCATACAAAATCCTCAGGCTTATTCCTATCAATTTCTGATGTAACGTCTTTCCTCCAGCCGAGACACAGCTATCAATGACACCTACCTAGTTCATTTGTTATTTCCATTTGGGCAAAAAAGAAAACATAAACACTGTAACAGTGATGAATACTGAAATAGGCAGGATAAAGTAAGGTAGCATAGGTGATCTTTAAAGAGCTGAAAAGGGGGTGGGAAATAATCTATGCTGTTTATCTGCAATGCACAAACACAAGAGCTTTCTATCGTGAAGGACACAGAGAAAAAAAGCTTGTATCTGTTTTTCCTGTTGGTGAAACGTGAGCTTCCACAAGTTCTGGTTCCTTCCTTGAATAGCTCTATTTCTACACCAGTAAAACAAATGAAATTGAACTACATTTAATGACTGAAACATTACACTATGAAATTCTTCCTTCAGCTAGTTGGACCTCAAACAGGCACATCCCTGCTCCACAGTATGGGTTTTGCTGTGTTTATTCATCAGATGTTTCACACCCACTTCTAGACCCCAAGTCTCTTCAGAGGCCTCCAGAATACAGTGCTGTTGGGAAGGTAAAAAGAGGATTTCCCAACAAATGTTTACTACTCAAACATGCCTGTAAGAGCAATCACTCCACTCCGAGAAAAAGATAAATTGGCAGGAACCACTTGTGGTGTGGGTCCTCCCCCGCCGCCTTTTGTAACAAGGACAGGAGACTTCAAGCCAAAATCAGGTTACATTAAAGGAAAGTGAATTTCCCATTTAGAACCAAAGAGAAGCAAAACACTAGCCTCAATTTCCTAAGGAAGGCTTTTTACAGTGACAGCAAAAGAGTCATAAAGGATATAAAAAAATTTAAATGACACCTTTCACCGCCAAAATCTATGAATGGAAGGTTGCGGGCGCCTGGGTGGCTCAGTGGATTAAGCCTCTGCCTTCGGCTCAGCTCATGATCTCAGAGTTCTGGGATCGAGTCCTGCATCGGGCTCCTTGCTCAGCAGGGAGCCTGCTTACCCCTCTCCCTCTGCTGCTCCCCCCGCTTGTGCTCTCTCTCCTTCTCTCACTCTCTGTCAAATATATAAATTCTTTAATAAATAAATAAATAAATCAGTTAAAAAAAGAGGGAGAGACATTACATCTAACCACAGCATAATAGACATTCTTGTCAAGTCTAGACCTTAGGACAAGTGGCAATTAATTTTAAATCCTGAAATCATCATACACAGTACACTGACCACACTGACCACAGTGAAATGGAATTAAAGATTAACAATATTAAGATGACTAGGTAAGCCCCAATAATTAGAAATTTAACAACCCATTTTTAAGTAACCCATTAATCAAAGAAGAAATCATGAAGGAAATTAGAAAATATTTTGAAATAAATAGTAAAAATAAAACACTTCAAATTTTGTGGGTTATAGGTAAAAGTGCTTAGAGTGATGCTTACAGCTTTAAATATTTGTATTAGAAAAAAAGATAGATATAAAATCAATGATCTGAGTTTCCACTTTAATAAATCAGAAAAAGAACAAACAAAATCCAAAGAAAGTAAATGGAAGAAAATCACAAAGAGAAAAGCTGGTTATTTAACTAGATCTACAAAACTAATAAACCTGTAACTACTCTGGGCAAGAAGAAAAGAGAGAAGACACAAATTACCAGTAACAGGAATAAAAGAGAAAATATCACTACAGATCCTACAAATATTGAAAGGGTAATAATGTTATGAACAACTTTGTGCTGATAAATTTGACAACTGAGATAAAATGGACAAATTTTTTAAAAGACATATGAAAGCAAAATTGAATACAAAAAAGAATAGAAAGGCTGAAGAGGGGTGCCTGGGTGGCTCAGTGGTTTAAGCCTCTGCCTTCGGCTCAGGTCATGATCCTGGGGTCCTGGGATTGAGTCTCTCTGACCCTCGGAGAGCCTGCTTCCTCCTCCCTCTCTCTGCCTGCCTCTCTGCCTACTTGTGATCTCTGTCTGTCAAATAAATATATAAAATCTTAAAAAAAAAAGAAAGAAAGAAAGACTGAAGAGCCCTATACCAATTAAACAATTTGAATATGTAATTAAATACCTGTCCCCCAGACCCAGATGGCTTCTCTGATGAATTTTATTGAAATTATCAAATATTTTAAAAAGAAATAATACCAATCATACAAATTATTTCAGAAAACAGAGGAGGAGGGATATTTCTCATCTTATTTTATGAGGCCATTGTTACTCTGATATCAAGTCAGATGAAGGCATTACAAAAGAGAAAAACAATAGAACAATATCTTTCATGAACTCAGAAGAAAAGAAGTCCTTGATAAAGTTTTAGCAAATCTAACAATATATAAGAAAGATAATATAACCATGGCAAATAGGATTTATCCCAAGGATAAAAGGTTGGTTTAATATCTGAAAAATCAATGTAATTAATCACATTTATAGAATAAATGTTTTTTAAAACCACATGATCACTTCAATAGATCCAGAAAAAGTATTTGACAAGCCTCAACATTCATCCACAGTAAAACTCCAGCAAAGAAGGAATAGAAAGCAACTTCCTCAACCTGATTAAAAGCATCTAGAAAAAACATAGAACTACTACTATATTCAGTCATGAAAGGCTCAATGCTTTCCACCAAAGATTAGGAACAAGGCAAGGATATCCTTTTCTACCATTTTTTTCATCATTGTACTAAAGATTCTGACTAGTGCAATACAGGTTGAAAAGAAAGAAGTAAAACCATTTCTGTGCAGACAACAGGCCTCTACAGAGAAAACTCTAGAGAATCCACAAAAGAACTGCTAGAACAAAAACACAAATTAGGCAAGGTCACAGGATACAAGGTTAACATATGAAAATCTACTACATTTCTTTAAACTAGCAATAATGACATAGTAATAATTTTTTTTAATTTCATTTTTAATTTCATTTACAATACCATAAAAATATCCTTAGGGGTTAATATAATGAATTTCATAAATGATCTGTGTGCTAAAAATACAAAACTTTACATAGAAGAATCAGAGTAGACTTTGGTATATGGAGAGATACACAATGTTAATGGACTATAAGACTCAATATTATTAAGATGGCCGTTTCCCCAACTAACCTTTAAATTCAGGCAAGTGCCTTTAAATCCTAGCATACTTTTTTGAAAAGACTGACAAATAAAATTGCAATTTTATGTGTAAAGGAAAAGAACCAAAGCCAAAGCTGTCTTGAAAAAGGGTAAGATTGGAAGACTTACAATACCTCACTTTAACCGTTCTTATAAGGCTATAGTAATCATGAGAGTGTGGCAGTAGTGTAAGGATAGACATAAACTTCAATGGAACAGAAGAGAGTGAGCAAAAATAGACCCATCCTTATATGGCCCATTGGTTTTCACAAAGGCATCATGGTATTTCAATGGGGGGTAAAGACGAGCTTTCCCCCTAAATGGGGCTGAAACAACTATTTATGGAAAAAAGTGAACTTGAATCTTATCTTAAACAAAAATTAACTTGGTAAGGATCATAGAACTGAAACATAAGAACATAAGAGCTAAAACTACTAAACTTATAGAAGAAAATAGGAGAAAAATCTTTGAGACATTTAGGTTAGGCAAAGATTTCATAAATAGGACACAAAACTACAATCTATATAAGAAAAAAATTATAAAAATTATCTACAAATTATAAAATTTTATAAAATTATTAAAAAGTATAAAATAAAACTTATTAAAATTATAAAATTTATAAAAAATTATAGAATTTATAAAAATTATAAAATTATAAAATTAAACTTGGGGGGGAACCTGGGTGGCTCAGTTGGTTAAGTAGTTGCCTTCTGCTCAGGTCATGATTCCAGGGTTCTGGGATCGAGCCCCTCATCAGGCTTCCTGCTCATGGGGGGCCTGCTTCTCCCTCTCCTCCGTGCTCCTGCTCTCTCTCTCTTTCACTTTCTCTCTCTTCAACTAAATTTTAAAAATCTTCAAAATGTATTAAATTTTGCTCTTCAGAACACAGATAAGAAAACGAAAACCAAGCCACTGACTCGGAGACATATCTGACAAAAGTTTTATATGCAGAATTTATACATGTTTCTAATAAATCAAAAGGAAAACAATCCAATTAAAAATGGGCAAAAGAGGGCACCTGGGTGGAGCATTATTCATAATAGCCCCTAACTGGAAACAATTAAAGCAGATTAGAAGTGGCCTGGGCCTGGGGCCTGGTGTCAGGCAAGTGAACTGAACATGAAGAATGAATTGGATACAAAGGCAGATGGTAAACAAAATCTGTGTGTGTTGACTGGCCCACTGATAGCTGTGGTTAAAAACCATTCTGCTCCATTAGATACAGTCGCTATGGCCAATGGCAAAGGAAATGAACAACCCTCCGTGGTAGCCTTCCAGGGTGTTTCAGTGGACAGGCTGGCTTCTCAAGCACTCACCACAGGCTTTATGTCTGTCTCTCTGTCTACCTTTCTCTCTTGGATAAAGAGTCAACTTATATATAACTTACATAAAACTAAAAGGAATGAGAACCCAGCCGGCCTGGCATCCCCTCCATTGAGGTAGCACACTCGAAATTAAAATTCCCGAGGGGCCTCACCTGGGCCTGGCATTTCACTCATGCTGCTGTTTCCTCCTTTGACCTGTGTAAAGAAGCTGGGCAGAGCTAGGGGTCAGATTCCAGACAAAACCATCTGAAGATGCTGCTAGAATATTTTTTTTTATTGTTTAAGAAAAATTCTAAAGCTTTCCAGCCCTCTTTCTTGAAATCCTCCCCATTCCAAAGTTATGGTCTCCAAACCATAAAGGAATATAAGCAAAGCTCCTTATTATTATTATTTTTTTAGTTAAAAATGTCGATAACGTTCCTCTTTGTAAGAAGGAAGGAAGGAAGGAAGGAAAGAAAGGGAAAGGGGGGGAGGGAGGGAGGAGGGAGGGAAGAAAGGGAGGAGAAGAGAGAAAGAGAAAGAAAAAAGGAAGGAAGGAAAAAAGGGAGAAGTGTTTCTGTTTACAAGGTGATTTAACTACAGGTCCCATTAAAAATTTAATCAGCTTTCTGAAAATAAAATTTGATCCATGTGGAGTATCATCAGAAGTCCAAATACCAAACATACCCAGACTGTGCAGTGAGCTAATTGCCCTCTAATTTTAAAAAGTGTTGATACATTCATGTGGATGTATGTTAAAGAAAAAGAGAGAGGGTTGTAGGAACAGATAAGATAAGATAAGAACAGCCTTGGAATAATAATCTAAAGTCCAAAGGCAGCATAATATAAACCTGGTAGGAGTTTCAATGACAGAAATGATAAGGATGCGGCTGAGAAGGATGGGGCTATTCTAACCATCCACAGGAAGCACGAGAAGGAAAGGCAGCTTGAAGAGCCAAGAGACAGACCTCAAGATATTTCAGGGAATTTAACAGAAATACAAACAGGAAGGCAACAGCTTCATGGCCCATTCAACTTAAATGCACTTTAAAATGCGTTGTAAATTAGTGCATTTCATACAGTTTTCTCAGCATCATTCCATTTTGCAATTTGTCAAAGGGGCTGTGCAGGTTTCTGCAGACCCTTACAGTTCAGTGAAAGGCATATTATATTCAAGAGAGATATTTAGAATTTCTTTATTTCCCAAACTAGAACATTATTCACCTACTGAGGTGAGTCATTAAACTCAATTCAAAAAAGCTTACCCATCCATCCTTATAGCTATGGACATAAATATTTTTTAAAACCTTTATTATATAAATTCAGGAATATGAAATAGTGTTCTATGGTAAAGGTCAGAGCATTATCACTTCTAAAACATAAATGGTAATGGGCAACTGGGATACTATTCATAAACTGAATTAATATTTAAATTAAACCCAGATATTTAAAACCAAATTCTTGCTAGGCATAGCGGAAAATGCTCCGGTTATGTAAGTTGAGATCATGAGCTAAAAGTAAATCCTTAATTCTGTTCCTACTTTCTTCACCATTAAGCCTTTTCTCCTTAAGATGCTCTCCAATAACAAGATCTACTAATTTCAATGTTATTTTCCTTACCTTCCCTTTCTCATTCTTTCAAAGTAAGTAATGGGGAGTTAAACAATCAAACATTTGACAACAGTTGGGGACCAGAAATATATCAAAGTGAACGGCTTATGAGTCTGAAAAATCAATTGCAACAACAAAAAAAGTACCTTTTTGTGCAGATTAATGTACACAAGTTAATACTGTTAGAAGCCCCTCTTGCTGAACTTGAGCCTTTAACTAGAACAATGAGTGCAATGAGAAGCAAGGACACTATTTTGTTTACTGGCATATCGCTTAACCCTTGACACACAGTAGGTGCTCAGAAATATGATGAACTGGGGCGCCTGGGTGGCTCAGTCAGATATGTGTCTATCTTCGGTTAAGGTCATGAGCCCAGAGCCCTGGGATCGAGCCCCACATCAGGCCCCCTGTCTCCCTCTCCCTCTCTCTCTGCCTACTGCTCTCACTGGTTGTGCTCTCTCTCTCGGTCAAATAAATAAATAAATAAAATCATTTTTAAAAAGAAATATGATGAATTAATTAATGGAAAACAATAAACGAGTAGCTGTTAGTAACCAAAACCAAGAAAAAAAAACATAGCGCATATTATTTCTAACTAAGTGAGGCTTATTTTTATTTTGCTGAGTTCTGTTCTACTTTCCAGCTAGCAGCCTTGACATTGAGCTCTGAGCTCCTGGACAAGGGTTCCTCCTTCTGTCCCTGACCAGAATGGGGTCCACTGGCCCTCAGAGCCTCTCTGGAACCCAGAGGACTAAGGACCCAGAACTGAGTGTGCCATTACATAGTAGGAACACAAGAAGCAAAGAGGTCTTCTGCCCTCAGGGCTAGGAATCCAAAGTATTTTACAGGTACCACTGCTGTTAAAGTTATTATATAGATGAACATTCCTCTGTTCTGCCAAGTCTAATGATGATTGAGTCTTCACCATGTATATAAAAACAACAGACAAGGAGATAAGCATCAAAAGACGAGGGATAAGATTAGACTAGTTACCCAGGTGAACTGGTTGCCTGAATTGTAATTTCTTAGACAAATGCCCTTATGCCAATCCAATGCCATCTGCCCATACCCCTTTGTATTTTTTTTTTTTTTTTAAAGAATAGAGGAAACAGGGACTCTAGCTGTGTCAATATTTCTTTTTTCCCAACTACAGTCTATGGAGTAGTAATCTGGCCCGACCTATTTGGAAATAAACTCAGATCACCAAATCATAGTAATTGACAGACCTATTTTATAATCATCCATTTCACGCCACATTTAGCTCAGACAGAATACAAGAGCACAAGCCCCAGTCTCAAATTTGAATTTAAAGTAATGTACTTCCAAGAGGGAGGAATAATATAGCCCAAGAGTCTGCTGCCTTGGTGCCCAACCCCACTTAAATCACTTTTTCATATTTGAACTAAAGGGTGTGAGCCCTTCCATCGCTTGTAGTGTGGCAAGTTCACATCCTCCTCAAGATTTAACAAACCCCAGCCAATTACATCCCAGGATCTTATCTACTGCTTCCACTGAGCTCTCCCCCAGCCAGCTCCTGCCCTGCTCCCTTCTAGTACCATCATCCAGCATGGCACACGGTCCTTGTTCTTTACTCCCTAAAGCAACACCACTGGAAGCTACTACACTAGGCCTGAGTCGGTACAATGGAGGGGATCAGTAATAACCTCACTGCTCAGCATAACAAAACATGAAGGTGCCCCAGGCAAAACCAGCAGGGGAGACTTGATCAGCCATACTACCTCCTCAGTGCAGGGGTATATGACCTCTCTCTCCCCACAAATACCCTTTCTCCATTTCCCCACCTATTCTGAAGTTCTCACACTATCTATTACCAGGAGTCAGAGGGAGTAAAAATGTTCACCTTTCATACTAAAGGAGGCCCATCGGGGTTCCAACCCAAACTGCAGACCTTCATTATAAGGTATTCTTCCTCCTCCTAATACAGACAATAGCCATCCAGAATAACCTTCTTTCCTCCCCCTACACAACCTTTCTCCACTCTATTGTTATCATAAAGTGTGATGATTAAGTCCTAAGACTGATTCCACAAGGAGGATACTCACACATCTGTACTTTTGGTCTTTGTGTTGAAGGAACATCAAACACGAGGCCAAATCCTAACTCGTAACTGGTGTCATTCCTTCCTAGACCCTTTGCTGCCTCCAGGGCTGGGTTGATTCTGAACCCAAGGCAGAGCTTGGAGTTAAGAACTGGCAACATGTGGCTTTGTACAGTGCAGAAGCAATGGATTGGTGGACAAGGCCTGAAGGCAGCACAGTGTGGTCAGCAGATGAAATGAATAAGAATCATTCTGTTAAAAGGTAGCCTAATGCTACTCTAAATCTATCTCTGAGCATGAAAAGTTTTCAATAAAGCTCCTTCAGAATGAATATTTACTGCCTGGGACCACCCTAGCCCATAGGACTACAAATCAGTGCCACTCTCCAAATACTGTGTCCCAGCTGACATTTCTTATGCCTTGACTTCTTCCTCCCAACTTGACTGTAACTTTCCAGAGGGCAGGATTTATAGCTTTTTCTGGGCATCCGCTCAGAGGTCTAGAGAGTCCCTGCACATTTCACATATTACCAAACCAATTAAGAACCCATGTTTTTCACACCAAGGGAATGTGAGCTATGACTCAAGCCAGCACAAAGCCCATGGTACTTCCTGCCACATGAGCCAGCAGGCTTGGTCTGGTTTCCTCTCTCCTCTGGACCATGTGGAGATTTTTCTTGGGTCAATTTGCTTGCACTGTAAGATGTGGCTAGAAATTTAATTCATTTTGGCCAGAATATTTTTGGAACTGTGCTTGAAGGACACTTTGCCCAAGAACATCAAACACTGCTAGAATCATGCCCTTCCTTATTGAGAAACATACTGGGTATTTCATAATTTAAGACTGTTCATTAAATGGCTATGGAATCTAGTTAAAAGAAAATTTTCAGTATGTATTTTAGATCAAAAGATTGTTTTTCTTCTAGGAGAAAAAGAGAGGGAGATGTGTTTCTTCCTCTTGTTACTTTTGTTGTCTACAGCAACACACTACATTTCAACCTAGTTATTGATTTTTATGGCTTTTTATTGCAGCAGCTTGGTGACTCCAAAAATTATCCTTCAAAGAATCTGGAGGTACATGGCTAGAATCACAGGTACAAGGGGAAACTGCATTCTTTTGCCTTAAATGTGACATTTATGAGCAGGTAATTTCTTCCCCTACAACCTGGACTGTAAGAACACACATTTGAGGATGACAATCACCCGTGCCCTTTCTTCTGTTTCTTCCACTACAAACATGCAGCCAGGTCACCCCAAATTCCCTAGGAGGGGTAGTGGCTAGAAAAGGCCAGAAGCCAAAAAAACAAAAAACAAAAAAAAAAAACAAAAGCAGAAACAAAAACCACTGGGAGAGAGACCGGAGGCTACAGAATGGCTAATGTTTGGTCAACCTGCAAGTAGGGCTTTGGATGGGGCTGGGAGAAAGTGGGAAGAAGACTGGGACTTTCTCAAAGCAGCAGCATCCTTCCTCAACTTGCAGCCCAGTGCTGTGAGCAGCCCAACCTTGCAAAGGTAAACTTGCAGAAGGCCACATGAACCCATGCATTAGCCTGGGGACTGCCTGCCTCTAAAAGGCACAGTATATGCCTCATTCAAGGACAAATTCATTGGCCAAATGACAACCCTGTTGGTAATATTAAAGCGTCTTCCGTGCACTGCTTTCTAAGGCTGATCTGTAAACGACATCATGAAGCATCTGTAGGACGGGCACTTTTGGAGCACCATTAAATTCATCTATTTGAATTCTCTGCTTCAGAGCTTTCTCCATGGAGCTGAGTAAGGTCAACACCATGAGACTTAATGGTTTCTTGCAAAGGGAATGTGTCAGGTCATGAGGGCCAGTGTCTTCCACCTTCTACCAAAGACTCCAACCTCAGTCAGCATTGCCTTCAGACTTGCCTCTCTTTGCCAGGGACTACTACAAAGGACAGAGAAACTTTCATAATACAACACAAACATAATGATAACATGCACCATAAACACTCATCCAGATAATCCTTTACACTTGCGGGACATGTGGTACTGTGGGGGAAAAAAAAAAAGAATGAGACCATGGGAAGGGAGGGAGGGAAGAAAGAGAAGGGGATTAGAGCACCTTGGAGCAGAACTCAGAAGTTGTCCCAACTGTTTCTCTCATCCTTAGGTCCCTGAGCAATTCTCTTCCCCTATCTGAATCTCAATTCCATCATATGCAAATGGAGAAAACACCTTGAAGCATTCAGTAAAGATGAAATGATAAGATGTGGGAAGTGCTTTGTGTACTATGTATCACTGTAGAATTTAAATTTTATTTTTGCTCTAAGAAAAACAATACCCCCCCCCAAAAGAGTTAAGATAGAAATCATGATTAATGCTCAAGACACCCGAGAAAATTTTTGTGTTTATTTCAAACACAAACATTATTTGTTATTATTTCAAAAGATGGCTCAAGTGCTAGTGCCCTCAGGATACACAAAATATGTAACAGATTATTTTTACTTACATACTTTCAGCTTTATTGTTACTGCTAACATCATTTCCCCTCTTACAAATATTTCTTTTTTTCTTCTCTCACAAGTTAACCTATTTAGACGGCATGATAGGTTTTCCAATATTATAAAAATCCCTTCCACACACTTTGTGATCTGCCACAGCTGATCTGGGGATGCTTTTCCCACCACATGCAGATCAAGGAGTCACTACAGGCTCGTTGACAAGAAGGGGCCTAATGGGCTCCTACAGAAATCCTAAAGGTTTCAAAGGCACTGTTCATTTAAATTGGGAAGGGAAATGAACATGCACAGAGAACATATTTCATACATTTCCAATGGGAGTGTTTGCTTATAATAGTACCATAAAAAATTCCCACAGGAAATGAACCCCCCCACAATAAAATAAGATTCCCAAATTGAAATAGAGTTCATGAGATTTCAAGCATGTTTAATGCTTAAAAATGTTCTGAAATGGAAAAAGCTGCTCAAAATTTGCAGACACAGAAGAACACACACACACACACACACACAGGCAAGTGGCCATTTAGAAAACCAGTGCTATAAGGAAGAAAGGGCGCGGTGTGGCAGCCTGTCATTTAATTTGTGATCCTGAAGCAAACACCACTGTTGTTACAATCTTGCCTCAGGGTCTTGGTCTTCCCTTGCTGAACCATACTGAAGTAGAAGTGATGGGAGGTGGCCCAGTCCCGGTGTGGAGAGGTCCCCCAGGTTGGGCTCCAGGTCAGGCATATGGCAGGAGTACTGTTGGTGGGAAGCTGCAGAGCTTGGGGGTCAGAACCCAGGGTACCCAGCAAGGGACAGCGGCAGCACAGAATGAACTTATTTGTGTACACCTGGGGAATATCCCCAGGAAGCACCCCCAAATATCTGAGAGCACCAAGTAGAACCAAGTGGAATCATATCAACAGAAATTTCCATAGATCTACGTCCCTTCTTGCTGATATAGGACCCCCTGTGCCCTCAAAGTCACTCTCTGCTTGATAATTTCTGCCAAGTCCTGGGGGCCACTTGGGCTCTGTTATCCTGTCACCAGTGCCCTATACCCATCCTAGTGCCCAAACTCTAGCAGCCCAGAAGGCAGAGAGGAAGAATGGCAGTTTCTCCTTTCTGTTACCCTCCCTTAGAGTTGTCACAGCAGTGTTTTACAGAGTTCGGTAAAATAGGTCTTCAGTTTTTCATTTACAGGGCATCATTCTCCCCGGGAAGCAGTCCCAGTTAAGCTAGAGTTCTGCTCTGCAACCAGTGCTCAGGTCTCCTGCTGTCCTCTCATGGCTCAGGTGCGGTGCGGGGGCCATAGGGCGGGGCCCGGTTCAAGAGGCCTGGCGTCCTTTCGATGGTTCTTTTGTGGGCAGGTCAACCCCACCAGACTTTAAGACCTTCCCAGATACAGTGTAGACTCAAGATTGGAACTCAGCCACCGGAAGCATGGTTGTTAACACTCAGTGGTATTGGTAAAAATTTCTGCACAATAAATCAAGTTTATAGGAATACTCATGTTTTCCTGGGGATCCTGACGAGTTAGCACCCCCGAGCTGTACATGATTATCATGATCTAGAAATGGTCCTGTGGTCTGAAAGGCACACTTTAAAATGTTTAAACACCCAAATGAGAGCCTCAAAGGGCATAGGAACTAATGCTTCCTGAATACTAATTGTATGCCAGGTGCCACGCACTCTTCCTTCTTCAGGCAAAACAGGAAGTTGATGTTAGTATCTCTATTTTACAGAGGGGGGCACTAAAACTCTTGGCTATTAAGTTATCTGTGGAAAGTCGCAAAAATATTAAGTCAGGACTTCCAAAATGCAGGCCTCTTAATTCCCAATCCACTCTCTCCATCATTAAACACCATTTTCCAAAATAATCTAGTTCAGGGTACCAGAAGAGCTGAAGACAAGTGTGTCTAGCCTGCTTGTGAGCAGACACCCATGCAAGGGCACATACACACTTCCAAATCCAGCACAAGGATTGTAATTAAGCTTTTCTGACACTCAGGCACGGTGAGGATAAGTACTTTTAAACTAGGGCAGCCTTAATTTAGAAATGGGGTGAGATGGATAGTGACACAGCCAACTTAATTGGCATCTTAATTCTTTTTAAGATCAAGAAGACCAAGTCACACTTAAAGCGTTCGTTAGAAGCTGAGAATAAAATCATAGGCTTAGTTCTGACCTGGAAAAAAAAATGCAGAGCTTCAACCCCAGAGAGCTTGCGTTAAGGGACATCTGCTCTGGTGGGAGCTGTAACGTGTATGGTGCATTCTATATGATCTGATTGTCCCAGCTTTTGCTGCAATGAGCAGGTTTTGGAATGAAGACAGGTGGGGGCTGCTTAGGAAACAAAATATAATAAACGGTTACTGTTTTAAGCCTTAGAGTTTTTGGAGCAGTCTGTTACACACCATAACTGAGCTACTGGCTAGCTGCTACAGAAAATAATTTTCCTTTCTAGCGATAAGATTCTCTCAAAATCTATTGTCAGACCATAGTGTAACCACTCTGCGTGTTTTTTTTTTTTTAAGATTTTATTTATTTTTTTTTGACAAAGAGTGATACAACCAGAGAGGGAACACAAGCAGGGGGAGTGGGAGAGGGAGAAGCAGGCTTCCCACCGAACAGAGAGCTTGAGGCGGGGCTCAATCTTAGGACCCCAGGATCAGGACCTGAGCCAAAGGCAGACACTTAACCACTGGGCACCCCTTGTTTCTTTTTCCTAAAACACTCAGGTTAAAAGATATGCCTCGGTGGCTCATTCGTTAAGTGTCTGCCTTCAGCTCAGGTCATGATTCCAGGGTGCTGGGACTGAGCCCTGCATCGGGCTCCCTGCTCAGTGGGAAGCCTGCTTCTCCCTCCCCTACTCCCCCTGGTTGTGTTCTCTCTCTCTCCCTAAAATTAAAATCTTAAAAAAAAAAAAAAAAAGAAAAGATATGCTTCTATTTAACTAACTTCTTTTTTTCATATATAGAAATGACACATTAGTTTTCTTTAGGAAACAAAATTAAACAGGGGTGGCAACATGTGGAATTGGTAGTTTTGAATGAAGAAGGGTCAAGATGCAACAAGAGGAATATACCAGAGCAAGGGCACAGATCAACATACACTTTCATAAGAAAACACAGAAGAAAAATTAACGGCTGGCACCAGATATTAGAAGACCCTCCAATGCTTACTCACAGTTGAGTACAAAAGAGCCATGGCAACATCTGAGGAGGGGCTCTCTCTGGTGTTCCCAGGTTCGCTCCCAATCCCAAGGGTTTCAAGAGGGAACATCTGCTCTAGACTGATCTAGGACCCCTGACGTCAAAGAACTCTGTAAAGAGAAACATCTCTGGAGAGTCGTGCTGTGTGTCTCACGAGGACTCCTGGCCAGGGGACATGGTGGGAGGGTGCTTCCCTTTTGCTTCTGGTCAAGGCAGAAAGATGGTCATGGGGCCACTCAAAAAGCTTTAAACAAGTCAAGGAGCCTCAGTGCACTGCTGCCTGATTCCTACCAAAGAAACCGAGGGATAGAAGAGAGGGGCTGACTTCTTTGCTCCTGCTGCACGGGACGAGAGCTAAGGGATTTCCCAGTCTTCCTAAACAAAGGATGCAGATCATGAAAGAGAGCCCATGGAAGTCGGTTCGAACCTTCCACAAACAGTCCGACTGGAAATACAAAGGGATCCTAACAGAAAGGATCTGTGTGCAGGGGGCCATCTAAATAGCAAGAGAAGTGTCCATGGAGGAAGAGGCATCACCCACACCAAGGAAAGTACAAGAGAAAATTCCCAGTGGGCAACTCTGGAGAATCCATGTGGACCAGTTTTCCACTGTGGCATAGCCGATAGCCATAAATTCAGTGGCTTAAAACACCTGGTGATCAGCTCACAGTTCTGTAAGCTGGAAGTCCAGCAGGGCATGGTTAGGCTCTCTCCTCAGGGTCTCATGAGGCTGTGCTGTCACGTGGAGCTTGGGATTCTCTTCCACATCCACCCATGTTCAGGGCAGAATTCAGTTCCTTACTCTTGTAGGACTGGGGTCCCCATTGCCTACAGCATGGCCCACTCCTCTGACAATAGGACAGCTCACTTCATCAAGGCCAGCAGGATGGCATCCAAGCTGCTAGTGCTTCTCATCTCTTTTAAGGACTCACCTGATTAAATCAGGCCCACCCTGGATAATCTCTCTTTTCATGAACTAATTGGGAACCTTATTAAACCTGCCAAATCCCTTCACCCTTACCATATAATCTTGAGAGTGACTATCCAATCACCATTAGAGCTGCCACCTGCCCTCAGGGGAAGGGATTAGTTGGGTTGTATCTATCTGGAGGCCAGGATATTGGGGACCATCTCAGAATTTTGTTTCACATACCACAAAATCACTAAACAGAGAGCCATACAATAATGGAGACCCAAAGAACACAAACCATCCTGGCCTTCCAACTTCCAACTTCCCTAACCCTCTCTCTTTGTATGTTCTGTCTTGGTTAGCATGCTGGAGGCAGGGTAGAAGTGTGATGGGGTTGAAGGACAGACGGGCCACACCTGCTCTCTGGACTCCTACCCACAGATACTGACCAAGCTACTTTTCACTGCCTAACAACGAGGAGTCAGGGAAATGCCTGAGCTGAACCAGAAGGGTGAAGAATTCCCATGGGAGACAAACAAATGAAAATGTTTTTAAAGATTTTTTTTTTTTTTTTTTTTTAATTTGAGAGAGAGAATGAGCAGGGAGAGCAGCAGGCAGACGCAGAGGAAGATGCAGGCTCCCTGCTGAGCAGAGAGCCCGAGGGGGGCGCTCGATCCCAGGATCCTGGGATCCTTGAGTCCTGCTTGATCAATTATAAGGAGTGGTGGCTTTGGAGGCCACTTGGTTTTCTTCTTTATGCTTTCTGAACTTGAAGCACCTAGTAAATATATTAATCACATATATGCTTTTTATATTAAGATAACACTATAAAATATTATTTACAAAAAAGGTTGATCATATCATGAGTTTCTTACTAAAGTTCCCAAACAACAACAATAACAATGACAACATCACTCTAGGATTCACTGCTGGGATTTTAAGAGCTTGGGCTCATTTAAAGGAGTAGTAAGTACCTCTGGCCCAGATTAGGAAGACAAAGGTAAACATTCAGGATACGGCTTTTGTGGCTGATGTCACATCACTCTGGTCCCTTTTTGCAATGTTCATGCTTCTACTTGAATGACGTGGATGAAGACTGCTGAGTATTTTGGGTAGGTGCCATGTTCCATGACATGAAGCTTAGCAAGTCAGTCACATCTCAGATAACACATCTCATTTGCACAGTAATTTTTTACATAGAATTTAGCCCTCAGGACCACCCACTGCAGACATGGCCTCTCCAAGCATCTGGGAAAATAAGAAGTGTAAAAGGCATGTTGTTAAGCATATTTACATGATTAGCATACAGTATAAATTCTACACAAATGTCAAAAACTGGTCTGTTGCAGAAGATTTTCTAGAGTCAGTTATGGATAATGTTCCATTTCAAGGGGCTGCTTGGGCAGTGGGATCAAAGGCTCTTTTGTTTTACATACCAGCAAGGTTTTCAAACCAGCTGGTCAGAGAACTATGCAGCTTATCAAGGGAACAGGAACTCAGCCAGCCACAGCCAATACTGAAAAGTAAATTAAGACAGGAATACTGAGACATTTATCACTTTAAACAAAAGAAGCAGATCAGAAATATTTTTGTTTCAATACACTGCCTTTAGGAGAAAAAGGATATATTAGCAAACGTAATCAACAAGTAAAATTTATACGGGGTATTGAAGCCAGGAGTGAAGTAAGAGCTTAGGTAAGTTACTTTGCCATAACCCTGGAAAATAAGAATGAGGACTGTTATCTAGCTTGCAGACAGGAGACCTAGATGAGGCAGGTTCAATCACTTGCCCACAAAAATAAAACCAAGCATGGGAACGAATTATTCACCAGCCTTAAGAGAAAACATGGATGGCTATTAGGTTTCAAATAGATGTGCAGTAATGACTCTTACCATCTTATAATAAAATTTTTCCATGTTTCTCATTTTTGTCCTAAGGTATCTCTCATATTTAAGGTATTTTTAAAAATTTTAAAACACAAAGCAAGGAAGTGATAGGGCTGAAGTAAACTCTGGTGACTCCCAGTGGTGTGTTCATTAGAACGGATCCTGGGACAAGGAAGGTTTCCAAATCACAGCTCCTCCTCCTCCACTCATCATAAAACAGAGCAGTGATAAAGGGTGAGATCTTGTGGCTTTGGGGCCACTTCCCAATTCATGTCATCAGCAGTATGTCCAGCACCGGTACTTACATTGGATATCACTAAAGACACTCCGTCATAATTTGAAATCTTCTGGTTTGTTTTATTGCATTCGATCTCTAATGAGAGCACCAGCCAAAAGCTCTTAATGACTATAGTATACCTTCCACAACAGGCTGATTTTCACACCTGTATCAAATTATTTTAAATAGTCTAATCATGTAAATATGCTTAACAAGAAGATAATCAATCTTCTCAACCCCATTTTCCAAACAAATATTCCTAGTGAAGACACAGAGCAATTTCATTTAGGAAGTTCAGAGAAAATGCACTTGCTGTTTAAAGCAAACAGACACACTGGACTCTAAAAATACGGAGCGCGGGGAAGAGAATCTGGGTTCTGCGTGGAGAGTTCCGATCCGTGAAAGGCAGATGGAGTGGGGTAAGTAAAGGAGACTTAGAGGGGAGGAAAGAGGAGAAAAGAGAATGGTTATCTCAGGTATGGCAGAAGCAAGGGCCCCTTGTGAAAGCTCCAAGGCACGGCAGACACACTGTCTTCCAAACTCTAGTTTCCTTCTCACACTAGAACATTCATCTGTAGTACTCATGTTCCAGAAAACTAAAAGCTCCTAATGTATAACACCAGAAACCATGAGAAATTGAAAACATGAGCATCAGTTAGAACAATGTCTCCTCCCAAACTGGGCTCACAGAACACATGTGTTCCACAAGTTGTTAACAAGTCTTTTTCTTTTTTTTTTAAAGATTTTATTTATTTATTTGACAGAGAGAGGTCACAGGTAGGCACAGAGGCAGGCAGAGAGAGAGAGAGAGAGAGAGAGAAGGAAGCAGGCTCCCTGCTGAGCAGAAAGCCCGATGTGGGACTCGATCCCAGGACTCCGAGATCATGACCTGAGCTGAAGGCAGCGGCTCAACCCACTGAGCCACCCCGGCACCCAACAAGTCTTTTTCTAAAAACAAAATGGACTCCGTGGTTAAGTAAGGTATGGAGATTGCAGCACCAAGCAGAGTCGAACAGGCTTTCTGATTTCTTGGGACAGTCAATGGACTAATGAGAGTGGTAAGTCAGCAGAGGATCCGGGAGGCAACCAAGGGTGGGGTGCACATTCTCCACCACCAACATCCCCTCTATGTTTTGACAAAGAAAATTCCTGTCTTTCTACTCTCATATGAGAGAACGTTTTTGAGTTGCCTCTTCTGCGTCAGCTGTCCTAAAGAACAGCTACCCCTAGAAGCTTCATGTGTAGCATTTTGAATAGCTAGGTGTGTACCCAGTGTCCCCAGCCTCATTTGAATATGGAGCTTCCTCTGTCAAAAGATATCTATTACTATGTCAGCAGAGAGAATACTAAAAATATATGAAATGTGGTTTAGCAAAATTCATATTAGAGATATTAAGGTGAGGCTATTCTTCTATGCCCCACTACTATTCTAGGTTCCTATTTTTCTTCATCATGGAATGCCAACCGGGACACTTTCTGGTAAACCTGGAGTACAGTATTTAGCAGACTTGGTAAGCCACCTCCAATGAAACAGTGAAGAAAATCAGAGTCATCCCATGAATTCCTCTGAGGACCTATAGTAACTTACTTCATTGCCTGACCCCCTGATAAGTGTATTCTCAAAAAGAACTGGTAAATTTTAGGGCTTTTGGAGGACACTTATGATTAAGAATTATTCTGTTTCTACTCTCTTTTTCATGTATATTTATTACTTAAGTGCATCTGTATCTAGGTACACATTTTAACTACTAAATTCCAAGTATGTTTTAAACTTCAAGGCTTTGTAGGTAACAGCATCTAGTTTACACAGCAGTGCTTGGTTACACACACCCTAAGAACAACTTGGAGCTCATGAAAATGAAAACTCTATGTGAACTGGCAAACCACGGCACATTTAGAGTATTTACTATAAGTGAGAAAACGAGATATGGGAGAATTTTCATCTCTGCTAACTTTTGGAAGATGTTAAGTCTTTTTGGAAGAGGCAAAGTTCCCCTTGAGGAAATAATCCAAAGAAGGAAAATCCAAGGCAAGGCCGACAAAGGAAGTGCTGATGGTAAACCAAGGAGAGTATGGCACATTGATTCCAAATGTTTCTGAACTAGAAAAAGGAGGAGTTCCACCTCTGGCAATACAGTGAATGAGGTCCCCAGACCTGCCCCCTGCTGGAAACAACTAAAGTGCTGGATAAAATAAAATGAACGATCTTTAAAATACAAGTAAAAAAGCAAGCCACATTCAGAAGTTACATGAAAGCAGGCACTCAAGAAGTCACTGAGCAGTGAATGAAGGCCAAGGCAATGAATCTGAGTTTTTATTTTAATGGCTCCTGCAGCACAGTAGACCGGAGACAAAAAACCCAGGGCATTTCCACTATGGGGGTCCAACAATAAACACTGCTGTTTATTGAACTAGAATAAAGTCAGTCACCCTCTGTGCCCATCTTACCCAATGGCCTATAAGGAAAATTACTAGTCTTGAGGAGGTGGGAAACAATCTCCCGTGAGAATTTATGACCCTAAGCTTGTTCTTAGGCAGATTTATAAACTAAAATCATACTTCCTGGGTAAGTCAAAAACGCTCAAACCAATAACAGAAAATGGTCAAAAGCTAAGGATATTTAAGACATATGGTGGATATAAATGCAAGTAGCCCCTGGAGGCCTTCAATCTAGGCCTCAGGAAGGACCACTGACATAGTTTTAAGAAAATAGAAGCTCACATTAAAACACACACACACACACACACACACATTCCAACAAAACAAGAAGCAAAGCACCATGAGTGAGAGCCAGCAGAAGCACAGGAAGCTGAATGAGATTTGCAAAGACTTCAGATATGGAGAATATTGGTTATACAAAAGAAAATTAAGTATGTTTAATGTGTTAAAAAAAAAAATGGAAACTTTATATAAGGAACCAGACACAATTTTTAAAAAACGACGAGTCCAACTGAAAGAAACAAATAAAACTTCTAAAATGAAAAATGTAATAATAACTTAAACACAAACTTATTGCATGGGTTTAATAACATATTAGTGACAGCCAAGCAGTGACTTAATGACTGGAGGGAATTATCCAGAATGTGGCACAGAAAAACAGAAGACATGGGAAATATAAAAGCATTAATAGACATGGGAGATAGACTGAGAAGAATTAACATACAATTAACCATAAGGAGAGGAGAATGAGAACAATACAGAGACAATATCTGAAGAACTAATGGCTGACAATTCTTCAGAACTGCTGAAAGACACCAATCCAGAGACTTGGGAAGATCACAAAATTCAGAGAAGGGAGTAAGATCTTGGTCAGGGGAGAAGGGGAGAGAGAGGGAGAGAGAGGGAGAACAAAAGGAAGAAGAGGAGGTAGAGGAAAAGATAAAGAAATTCATGGGTGCCTGGGTGGTTCAGTCGTTAGATGTCTGCCTTAAGTTCGTGTCACGATCCTGGGGTCCTGGGATGGAGGTCCACATCGGGCTCCCTGCCCAGCAGGAGACCTGCTTCTCCCTCTCCAACTCCCCCTGCTTGTGTTCCCTCTTCTCTCTGTGTCTCTCCCTTTCAAGTAAATAAATAAAAATCTTTAAAAAAAAAGAGAAATTAATGTCTACACATATTATAGGGAGAAGAGAATATCACATAGAGGGACCTTAAAAAAATAGCTGAGAAAAACTATCCCACCCATGTGGCCCGAACAACTATAAACAATACTTTCTTTCTAGGGGCCCCATACAAGCCTCAAGACTATACTTCCTCTTCTTCTTTTTTTTTTTTTCCTTAAAGATTTTATTTATTTATTTGACAGACAGAGATCACAAGTAGGCAGAGAGGCAGGCAGAGAGAGAGGAGGAAGCAGGCTCCCTGCTGAGTAGAGAGCCCAATGTGGGACTCGATCCCAGGACCCTGGGATCACGACCTGACCTGAAAGCAGAGGCTTTAACCCACTGAGCCACCCAGGCGCCCCCAGACTATACTTCTTGTGTAGAAGACAGGTATACACCTGCTAGCTTCCTGAAAACATAATAACTTCACTGTAGTGCTGGTCCTAAGAGCTCATTTGAAGGTTTAAGGAAACACCACCAGTAGATCGTGTAGCCCTTAGGCACCTGAGGAGTATGCTCCAAAATGAAGCTACTCTTGGTTACATAGGGGGGTTCTTGGAGGAATGACTGATTCATTATCTATGTGCATTGTGCAGGCAATGAGCATCTTACAAAGGGAGTCACCTGACTGAAAAAAGGGGAACAAAATTTGTCCATGAACTGAAGTGATCAACAGTTCCTTGACTCTAGAAGGTATTCAGGTCAGCCTCAACTCACTGGGCACAGTTGGTCTGGGTGACAGACTTGCCTTGGTCTCTTGTGGGCCAAGGCAATCTGTGCAATAACTTATCCATTCTGTTATGCCCAGATAAATGCCTCAGGTCATGTGGAAAGGTCAACAGAGAAATGTAAGGAAAAACCACCTGACTTTCTCAGGTAGTCTTTGATGGTTTAATGGGATTTCTTCTGCTTGTTGGGTCTGGGTTCCTGGGGCACAAGGCTAAAGTCATTATTTCAGGTTGGTCTTGTTCTGTTGATAATAGCCTTAATTAAATATTGTATGAAACAAATTGAATGGATTTGGTTCTCAGCCTGTGTGGTGATCAATAGAATGGTGTACTCAGGGGAAAATTTCTCAGAAGCCAAGATGGTGTAGAAACAAGAGGTGGATATTATTGGAAAACAATTCTCCATGGGGCTCGTGTGGTTCTGCAAATCTTGTGAGCAAAGGCACTAACTGTCCTTCATTCTGGATTATAATTTCAAGAATGTCTACATAGGAACCAGCCTTACAAGACAGTATCTCCCTCTGGAGCCAAGGACAAGTCTTCACTTAAGTATAATAAAAGACAATACTTCCCTTCAGACTAAAGGAGGGGCATGGGGCACCTGAGTGGCTCAATGGGTTAAGTGTCTGCCTTCAGTTTAAGGTTCAGGTCATGATGGAGGCTCCCTGCTCAGCAGGGGTCTGCTTCTCCCTCTGCTCCTCCCCTCCCCTCCCTCATGTTTGTGCGTGTGCATATGCGCATTTTCTCTTTCTCTCTCTCGCAAATAAATAAAATCTTTAAAAAAATGAAGGAGGGGCATGCTTACTGCTAATTATAAAAGATTTGGGTTACCTAAGCTCAGGGTTTATTTAATTCAACCCACTGCCTATGCATCCATCTGGGCCAATGGCACCCCAGTGGGATTTGGGGCAAGGAGAAGTGATCCTAATATGCTGATGCTCATGCTATTTGTCATTCTGGAAGTAATAAAGCCCTTTCTTGATAATCCAGGAGTCTCATATCTTCTGCCAGTATCCACAGAACTGGCAGGCTAAGTTGTTAGCTTGCAAGTAGGGTAAAACCTCAGGACAGTTTCCAAATCTTGACTCAAACAACCTAAAAGAAAATGGGCAAAAAACTTGAAGATGCAATTCATGGAAGAAAAATCAGGATAGCCAGTAAACATACCAAGTAAATGAAAACAAGAGCTCCAATGAGATACTATTTCACCCTGAAAAACCTGACAAAAGTTGAAGAGTCTGACAGGAAGAAACTCAACACTCAGACACTGCTGGTGAAAATCTAATTGAGCTAATCACTCTAGAAAACAATTTGGCCTTCCAGTGCCATTGAAGACATACATATCCCATGCCCTGGCAGTATCATCCAAAGGTGATTCACTGAATCCCTTGCATACAGGCACCATAAGACAAGTATTATTTGCAATAAAAAAAAAATATTTAGAGCAACTCAGATATCTACCAATAGGAGAATGTAAATATCATATTTATACCACCCATGTGGCTATATGGACATATGTCAGAAACTTGTTGAAAAATAAAGTTGCAAAAGAATAACGCTATTATGATTCATCATATAAGGTTTAGAAACATATTTTAAAAAACAAAATGGTTTAGGAGTACATATATCTGAGGAAATCTATAAAGAAAAGAAAATGAATGATAACTACAAATGCTGAGTAGTGCTGACCTGAGAAGAGACAGAAATGGGTGAGCCCAGAGTAGGCACATGAAAGACAGCAAAGGTAAGGACTCTTCTGCTTGGACCAAGTGGTGGGAACATGAGTGTCCACTGAACCACAATGCTTCTTAATAGCTTACATATATGTTACAAGCATTTGTTTGTAAGAAGCTAAAAAGGTTTTATTTATTTATTTGACAGAGAGAGAGAGAGAGAGAGAACACAAGCAAGGAGGAGTGGCAGGCAGAGGGAGAAGCAGGCTCCCTGCAGGGAGCCCAATGTAGGATTCCACCCCAGGACCCTGGGATCATGACCCAAGCCGAAGGCAGACGCTTAACAACTGAGTCACCCGGGCACCCCATAAGAAGAAGCCATTTTTTAAAAAGGGATGCCAACTGCCTGAGGAGCACAGGCTGATTCCAGGTTGTTTTCCTTCAAAAAACAAAAACAACGAACACTGTGAAGAAAGCATCACCAAGAGCTTTTTCTCCCAGTGAGTTGTCACATTCCAGGGTCAACAAACCCAAATCTACTTTACATAACCTCATCTAGAGTTCAGGATTAAACTTTTTAGAATCAAAATATATGATGCTCGGTGACACTGACCCTGAATCAAAAACAGGGTCAATGTGAAGTACTGCTCTGTTGGTTTAGGAACCGCTGAAATTTACAACGCTACCTGAACACTAAAGAGCCCAGCTCCATGAGCACGTGTCTATGAAGAGTCTTTCTGTCGCCAAGGGGCAGAGCTCTGCCTGAGGACATGCTACACACATCACACCCTCAACTGCTTCACATCATAACCTTCCTGCTTCACAGGAAGAGCAGGTACTCGCTGGATCACCATCGTGCGTCTTCAGCTTACGAGACCCAGCTGATGAGTGAACAAAGATGGGAATGCCCTTGGAAGTATGAATATCTACAGCCATCCATAAAAAAATAACTTCAGAACACCATTAAAAGAGATCATTCATGATTTTACTGCTATAGGGCCTGCTATAAAGATTCAATCTTATTAGAACTTTTTACGGTAATATAACAAACTTTTACCTTCATTTTGGGGAGGGCAGGGGAAAGGAAAGAGATATAGATAAATATGGAGACTTTTAGGAATCAGAATACTTCAGCTTGCTTAAGAAACATTCACCATAAAATGCAAATAAATACTTCAAATAGTAATGATCTAAATATAATTCAGAAATGTTTTTTGGCCCTGCAGATCTTTTATCATTGTCTGATTTGGGTGGACGGGGTGGTCCTAAGAAAAGTAAAACAGAAGCCATTGTTAAATGATGGGAATTAAATATTTAAATTTGTAAGTCTACTGAGACTTCTTCAAGAGATTGGTAAAACACCAGGGGACCTTCATCAGTGGAATATATTAGCAGAAAATGCATCTGTATTTCCCTGAAATTCTGCCTAAATGTCTCATCAATGGCTTGCTTCATCTGACAATTTAAAGTTTATTTCTTTATCTTGGATTCTACATGCTTTCAGGTTTTTTGTTTTTTTTTTTTTGGTTTTGTTTTTTGCTTCTGTTTTGAGAAAAAGAGTGCATGCATGTGTGGAAGGGACCGGAGGAAGAGGGACAGAATTTTAAGCAGGCTCCACGCCCCATGTGGAGCCTGGTGTGGGGCTTGATCTCACAACCCTGAGATCAAGACCTGAGACAAAATCAAGAGTGGGACACTTAACTGACTGAGCCACCCAGGTGTCCTGAAATGCTTTTGGTTTTTTGAAGACAACTGTCCTGTAACTACAGGGCTTCTGGAAAAAGTTAGCTTTCAGAGTTACATTTAAATGGAAACACTGCAGCAACCCACCACTTCTAGGACCAGATCCCTGTTTGTCTCCTGCCCTTTGCTATGTATTAGGAAGCTTTACAAAAAGTGAAGTTAGAACTACTCATCTTTCCTTCCTTCACACCCACAGGCAGCTCACCATGGATTTGGGTTTATTTCAAACAGCGTCTCATGAAATAGAAGAGTGATATCAAGGCTGTGCACCAGGCAGGGAAGCTCTCTGAGCCATCTCCATCCATAGGGAAGATTACTTACACTGTGCTCCACCATTTTCATTCTGTCTCCAACAACAGCCGACCCTTCAACACTTGTGTAACTTAATTACTTCCTAGCTATTTAAACATTGCAAAAATGTCCATGAAGAGGAAAGCTGCCCAGCCACAGTGGTACTGGGAGAAGAAACGAGGTGCAGAGTTGGCACAGTTTTAGCTAATACATCTTTCAATCACAGCACACAGCAATGTTCTATTTTGCTGCTTAGAGGATGCTTTTTATTTTGCTCCTCTATAAACAGCAAGATTAGGCAGATTTGAACAGAACGGTTCAACCCTGGAACTCGAACCTGCTCACTGGGAACCTGGAAGAGGCTGCAGCAGCAACACAGGCCTGGGTTTCACCTCTGGGCTGATGCATGTGCTTAGATCATCAGTCTGCATTACTTAACTCTGGTTCTGGAATGGGCTCAGTCACTGCTTCTCAAGGTAGAATTTAGAGTACCAAGTGGACCCACAGTTTCTTCAAATGAACTTACATAATGACACAAACACTAAACAAAACACAGTCAAGATTCTATGTAACAAATAGCACCTTGATTAGGGACACTACGACCACAATCTAGGCCTGCTCCATCTCTATTTTGTATCCCAGAATCTTGGATGATCGGTCAGCTAGCCCCACCTACGTCAGACATCTATGTTTAATTAAACAAGAGTCAGATAGTTAAGTCTGAATTTTATAAAGAGAGGGAAGGAGAAAGGAAATGGGATAAATATTTGTTGAGCATCCATTACATAGTAGAAACTCTGCTCAGTGACGTATTTGCATTCATTTTCCACATAATTCCATAAACTTAGTTTATTATGCCATTGTATAGATAAAGAAACCGAGGTTAAAAGAAACTAAGTCACATGCCCAGTCATGAAGGGGTCAGGACTCAACCTAGGACTTCAGCAATCCAACAATATGCATTTGAAAACATGTGGGTCCACATTATGGAATGAGAATTATATCATTTACTAGATGTAAATGTAAAAGTTAATATATGGGGGCGCCTGGGTGGCTCAGTGGGTTAAAGCCTCTGCCTTTTGCTCCGGTCACGATCCCAGAGTACTGGGATGGAGCCCCGCATCGGGCTCTCTGCTCAGCAGGAAGCCTGCTTCCCCCTTTCTCTCTGCCTGCCTCTCTGCCTATTTGTGATCTCTCTCTGTCAAATAAATAAAAATATTTTTAAAAAGTTAATATATGCAACATGCTATAAATGAAATACAATAGTAATTTATACTCTTTGCACCTACCCATTTATAAAATGGTGAAATCTTAAACAGAATGGAGGTAAGAGACATGACTTTGATACTTTGAATCATCCACTTTTCATCACCCCAGTTGCCTATATTTATCCATTGTGACATTCTATGAGGCTTACAGCTGAAAAAACCTTTACTAATTTCTGCTGTGAATTCTCAATCTGTCTACAGTTTCTCCAAGCTCTGACTTTGAATTAGTCTTTATCAACTGGACTTCTAAATTCTCTTATATGTTGCAAATTTAAAAGGATAAGCTAATGTGTGCTAGGTTAGTATATACCTTTCCCTGTTGCCTAGGTGTGCCTGGTATTCTATAAATATCCTTTAACATTCTCTAGTGAAATCAAAGTGTAACCTATCTTCAAGACTTAGGGCCCTGATGTTTTCTACCTGGCAAGAAAACTTAGCATAAGTTCTTAAAGCTCACAGGAAATGGAGATGCCATGAACTGATGATCAAGAAAGGTGAAGGAGGAAGTCTGTGATGATCCATGAGTTATCTCTCAGCTAATGTGGGCCCAGGACCGCTGCCCCTGCTAAGAACATCTGAAGCTTCCAAAGTTTGAGTTTTCCCTAATGAAACAGGGGAATGAGGCATGTCATTAAACTACCCCTTAACTACTTCACTACAGCAAAACATGTTCATGTAGGAAAAATATTGCCCACCCACAAAAACATGTTGTGTTTAGCTCATAGTAATAATGTGGCAAATGTGACTGGTCTTCTGCTATCTAAATGCTTTCTGAAGAATCAGACAAGAATTAGACAAGTTACACTCCAGAAAGTAGTACTAGTTTATATATAAGCCTGGAGGCAGAAATGGTGCAGAGATCATAGCCCCTTCAGAACCAGCTCTATGACCACAGGGCAAGACTATTGAGAAAAACATGAAATGTAGCATAGGGCAGACTGAGATGATTTGTTAATCAAACCATCAACATGTATCAAGCCTACAAAGCCGGCAATATTCTGTTCTGGTGCTGAGCAGGCCCCTCTGGGCAGTTTAGGTCCTCATTAATTTAAAGGAACTGCTGCTGGGCAGCTAGTGTCTGTGGTCAAATAGGAGTCACTGCTCGCATCATCTGATAACTCAGAGCACCGTCCCTGAAGTCCGAATGCAGTAAGAGAGGATGGAATATTTTCCCTGGGGTGATACATAAAATAAGTCAAAATTTTTTTATTTTTCAGTATTTGTGGGAAGTAATCTATGTTGTCAAAGTTATCTTCAAGCAAAATTTGACATGCCAAAATATTATAGCCAATGGGAATTTGGCTAATAATACCCAGGACAGTATGTGAACCTAATTAACCCTCAAAAAACTAGATGGAAAATTTTTAAATTAAATTAAAAAGGAATGCAGTTATGGTTAACTAGAAGTGGAAGGAGGCTGAATACTGGGGGAAAAATCAATCTCCAATTTTCTCAAGTTAAATGTAGTAGTCATTAGTTCTCTAAGACTACTTCAAGAAAGAATTGATCAAGGCCATTTAACATAGTAACCATAAACCACATAAAATTGGTCAATGAATCTAAGGAAGTATGAATCTAGCATGTGAAGGGCAAAAGTAGCAAATCTATTAGGGACACAACACACGTGTTCAAAAGCATTAACATTTGAAAGGAACCCAGCATCGAAACAAGGAGTACTTAGGGTGCCTATGTGGCTCAGTAGGTTAAGGGTCTGCTTTCGGCTCAGGTCATGATCCCAGGACCCTGTGATCGAGCCCCACATCAAGCCCCACATCCAGTCCCCATTCATCAGGGAGCCTGCTTCTCCCTCTCACTTTGCCCCTCCCCCAGCTTGTGCTCTCATGCTCTGTCAAACAAATAAAAGCTTAAAACCTGTGAGCACCTGGGATCCCAGGGTGGTTCAGTCAGTTAAGCATCAGACTCTTGGTTTTATCTCTGGGTCAGGAGATGGAGCCAGAGGTCCAGCTGGGTGGTGCTAAGTGAGGAAGGAGCCTGCTTAGGACTTTCTGCCTCTCTCTCTGCTCCTCCCCAACCCCACACCTATGCATGCACTCTCTCTCTTTCTCTCTCTCTCCTCTCTCAAAAATAAATAAATAAATCTTTTAAAAAATTGCAAGCAGCCAAGCATTTCTACTCCAGAAGCTCATGATAAGTGCCTTGCAAAACCATATGTAGAATATTCCTGTTTCAGGATATTTTCTTACAAAGTTGTTCATAGGAAACCAGGCCATGGATGATTAGGCAACTACTAACTACACAGAGATCTCAAACCATAAATCCTGTATTGTGACTCTGAAGGACAGTCCTTCAGAGTCCTTAATCTGGTCAGGTATGCCACAAAAGATGTGCAGCTGAGGGGTTAAAAAAAAGGGGATAGCTAAAATATAGACACATTTCCTTATTAAGCCTGTATCCTAGAAGTCTAATGCAAGAGACAACCATCAAAAGAAACAGAAGCAAGTCACATTTAAAAACAAAACACTATGGTCTGCCTTCCAACCCATTTAGATAAACACAACGACTGCTGGATGAGAATCCAAAGAATTTCAGTGATAAACAGTGAAAGTACTCCTTGTTATAAATTTAACTTCAGTGCCCAAGAAATGTCTTCAACTAGATGCATAAGCAGTCACAATAACATACACTCCAGATGTTTTACATCTTGCGGTCTCTGAAACATCTTTCCCAGTGCCAATGACAGTAAAAACAGATTTCTTGGGACAGTTTCTAATAGTCTGATTTGCGGAGTTAAAGTCAAGCAGCCAAAAGTGTAGCTAATGTCTTTTCTTTCTTTTAGATCTAGGCGTCCTTACTTTGAGAGCCAATGCTTCCTAATACAGCATGTTTAAAAAAGAAAGAAATACTGATGGATGATGTTATACCAGCTATACTGATGGCACAGGACTTTCATATCAGTGGGTCAAAACCAACTACTCATTTTCTCATCCCCGAATTTCCCAGTCAGGAAACCTTCCGCCTCAGGAGATCACAGATTTCGTAACATATATTTTCTTTACCCATAATTTTGGAGAAGCATGCCCATTTTGTAGTAAACTGATAGCTGTGTGATGCTTTTTGAGAATATTTTGCTTTCTCTTTTCAGAAACAGAATTAAGAAGCACAGTGCGGGGGGGGGGGCACAGTGGAGAAGAGGCCTTCTGAGCTTGCCCAGTTTTCTTCTACTTCTTATTTGGGCTACCCTTAGATCATTCCTCAAAGATTCTTTTTGTAAAGACACAAGCAACACAAGACTAATGGTCTCCATGGGCAACACAATCCAGGCTCAAAGGATCTTGCTCTCAGAAATTATTTCCATTTCCCTAACCTCAGTGTGTTAGCTTTTATTTGGATGACCTAACTTTAATTCCATGTTTCCCAAGTAGATGAAAAGACTACTTTGGGACCACCTCTACACCTCTTTCTTGTTTTTTTTTTTCCCCTCTTGCTCCTTATACAAGCCACATTAATCCTACAATTGCTTCCTATAAACGTTGTATTTCCCCCATCCTTTAGGTTCCTCCTACTCTCGGTAACGAAAATGGGGAGGTGCTCACCAGGCTCTGGGTATGACCCTCACAAGGGCTGCAATCTGTCATTACATGTTAGGAAATCTAACCTGGTTGTCATAACCTTTCCTCAGAGGTCTCCTTTTTCAACCCTTTAATCATCTTTAAATGACTTTCTTTCGAAGTGTCTCTTAAAGTGCCCCCATACAGTAGAATCAAATCATTTTAGAGCTGGAAGAGACACTGTAAAGTCATCCATGCTTTTACAGAAGGGAAAACTGAGACCCAAAGAGGCTGAGTGACAAGCAGAAAGTCTCCCAGTTGATTGCTAGATTTTACTGATTCCAGTTTTAACCAGAAGTCATGGATTCCTATTCCTACAAAACATGTTACCTGTTCTGTTCAAGATCTGAGTACAGGCAATCTTTGCTTTACACACAAAATTCAGACATGAAAAAAAAAAAATGTCAATCAATTACCACACTTTAAATAACACCATCCCCAAACAATGCAGTTCAAATTTCAGTTATCAGAGTGTACTGACTAGAAGTAATTGCATAAAGCCCAAACTCTACAGCTAGCTCTTCAGTCTACAGATCACTCTGTAAATAACAGCTGAGCATCAGGACCAGTAACCAATCACATCACTTCTTTCAAAATCCGCTAGTGATGGGTCACCACGCAGCTGTTATTTACACATAAACAGCAAAGGTCGTAGTTGTGCTGTGTCCTGTGTCCCAGGGATACATACGTGCCATTTTACAAGAATGATAATCAGAAGAGAGAACTAGCCAACGAAGATAGAAAGAAATCCCAAGGGATAATGCTGGAAGTGAAATCTGAATTCTAAGTGGAGGTATAGAAGAAATAGCCAACAATGGGAACAATGACCTTGATGCTGCTCAAGACATATAATGGACAGCTAGAAAAACTCTGAGAAGGCAAGCTTAGCTTATGGACATAAAGGAGGAAAGGAGTTGACAAAAAGGATAAAGGTGTGACTCACGGGAAATGATGGCACCAAAAAAAAAAAATTAACATTAAAAGAACTCTTGAGATATTTCACAACACTGAAAGCACAAAGGATAAAATACTGGAAGCTGATCCAAACTAAGAAAGAAGTATGACAATTCATCAATGCACAGGAGAAACACTTGCTCCACACCATAAATTACAGGACAGGAAGGAGATGGCAGGATATGTTCAAACTACTCTTGATAAGTTTTACAGAGAAATAGAACAGTTTGTTTCTCAATGTTTCTAATTTTAAATTACAATATGCTAAATAAATACTAGTTGTACAATCATTTGTCATTTCCCTATATATGTGTAATTGATAATAAGCATTTTTTTTTAAAGATTTTATTTATTTATTTGACAGACAGAGATCACAAGTAGGCAGAGAGGCAGGCAGAGAGAGAGAGAGGGAAGCAGGCTCCCTGCTGAGCAGAGAGCCCGATGCGGGACTCGATCCCAGTACCCTGAGATCATGACCTGAGCCAAAGGCAGCGGCTTAACCCACTGAGCCACCCAGGCACCTGAAAATAGGCATTTTTAATGTTTTGACAAAAAAATGTTAAAAGGTCAAGGAACAATTATAATTTTTCCCATGATGATTAGTGGGGCTAACCTAAAAAAAAAAAAAAATCTCCTTTTTCCTATTGGTAGAAGCTCACTGAGACTTAGCTTATGGCTGAATAGCTCCTACAATCTATAGGAATTAAAAGACATTAATATATTTCTTTATTCAGAAACAACCACCACAACTCTGGGAGTCCCCAGAGTGTGCGAGGGATTCTACCATAAGCCATCATGATAACCCTGTGAGCTAGGGATCAGGTGTCTCGTCCAAGCCACGTGGCAGGGCTAAAATCCAAAGCCAGTTCCTCTGACTCCACAGCCTTTCCAGGTCCTCTGGTGGGAAGGAGGGCCTCCCTTACAAAGTCCCACATCAGAATCCATCACAAGCAGCAATGGCAAGTAACAGCGGCATCTTTGTGGGAAGGTCGGCACAAGACTGAATCATAACTCACACTCTTGCCTTCTGCGGAAGAGAAAATGTGTATTCTGTATTACCTATTCACCCTTGAGTGTGCAATTGCTCATTTAAAGACAATGTATATTCTTCTTTGTAACGATGGTCTTGGTCTTTCCTTTTCACTTCTGCTGGATATCCAGCTTCAAATGCCCTCCAAGAACAAAACAAAATTCACTTCAGAACAGGCCTCATTCATTTTGCTGTCTGGGTCCTCTCCAGCACACCTATGCTCCCACTTCCCATACCTGTGGTTCTTTATTTTATGTGGAACTGCTGGACTAGTCGAGGAAGTTCCCTTCTGATCCTTTTTCCTCTTTCCTTTCTTACCTGCTTCCCTTATCTGACATTTAAATCCCAATCCCTACTTAGAGGACTTAGGGTATTTTTACTTAAGAGAGAGAACCTCCTACATGTCACCATTTGTTCTGGTACCTGGTGGTGGGGAAACATGTTGTCTGTTGGAAACAGCGCTATCTGTGGAAAGGGATTTTCAAAGCCTGCACAGCATAGAAATATTGCTGGAGCACAAAGTGCTGCCTTTTTCAATGATACCATTTGTAATAGTATTTAGGGCCATCTTCCAAGTAACTGAGCAAAAAAAAAGTCATAGAGTAAAATAAGTCTAAAAAAAAAATCCTTGTCGATGAGCACAAGGTGATGTATGGAAGCACTGGATTACTGTATTGTACACTGGTATATTCGTATATATACCAATGTATGTTAACTGGAATAAAATGAGAACTTAAAATTAAAAAAAAATACCCTTTTATCAATCTCTGCTTTTAGGTATACAAATTATAAATATTTTTATCACATATCATCAACTGATTGCAGCCACAGATGAACGTTAAGAGACACCATTCACACACAGTCAAAATTTAAAACTTCGTGTAATACCATCAGTACCTTAAGTTCGTATTAATACAAGTATATAATCCTGATTTATACAACCAGCCCTGCTGTCACCCTTCATTCTTGAGCATCTCCCCCAAACTCCGTTATTGCAGCAGATATTTACTGTATTTACTGACCTACAACTCTCTGGACATAAAGCCCCTATTAGATGGAAAGAAATCCATCCCCCCAAATAGCCCCTGGAGAGTTGTCTAATGAGGACGGATCTCGGCCGGTGGACGTGGGGGGTGCTCCGTGGATAACTGTGCAGTCTGTCACTGATTTCCCAGATGGCTGCGCTCTCTGAGGATGCCAAAATCTGTGCTGAAGCACTCGGAAGTCCTGTTTCCTGGGCAGCTCACCTTCCTAGGCTTGGTCCAAACAGTCCTCCCGGTGGGCAGTCCCTGTCCTGGTGTGCCTGTGGATTCTGGACAGTCACAGCCCAAGCTGGCTGAGAGTACATGAGAAGCAGAGCTACAGAGTTTGGCCCATTCTGCCATCAGAAGGAAGCTGTTTTCTCTCAACATTATTTTGTCTGTAAAATGTTAACATGTAACTAAGAATTTAGTAGATAGCCAAACTGTGTATTTATGAAGTTGGCACTCATGGATATTACATTTTTTAATGACTTGGTGGCTAGAATGAACTTCATATACAAAAATTTGGCTAATGCTTATAGGCCAATAATCAAGATTCAACTGTGGGTATGTAAAGGGGTTAGAACAACTTAAATCCAAATAACAGCATTTCAGGAAAAAAAAAAACGTAAAAGTTATCACAAAATGTACCTCAATACAGTCCTAAGAACTGGTTAAAAATCAGAGCCAACACAGAAGCTGTTTGGCTCTGGGGAGGAATTTTAGAAGACATGACACCAATTGATAACATTAATTCACTTAGTAGCAATAGCATGAAACCTGTGTGATACGAAACTTTGAGTCAAGAGCTAAAGAAAACATAAGGCAAATTGGTCCTAGAAAGAGATGGGAGTGGTTTTCCACACCTTATTTGGAAAACTTATGGAATGGCTACTTGATGCTTTCATGATAATATTTTCACTATTACGCAAAGATTTTACTTCTAACCAGATTTCTCTGTTGCGCTTATTATTAAACTACTTCAAAGTAGTTTAAGGCCAGTAGAAATAAAAGGATTTTAAATGTTCTGTTCTCTTGGGTTGGAAGTAGCAAAACCACAATTTTAGTGCAATTTCAATGTTTCAAAATATTATTTTAGTTGTTAAAGATCTTGAAATAAACCCCCTTCATTGTGCAACGTCCCTTGTATTTATCATGAACTAAAAGAAACAAAAAAGGCTGTTTCATTCCCCTGTCCCTGATTCTTACAAAGACAGAGGAGCATGTGTGCTTGCAAGTATAAGGATGCATGTGTGTGTGCACGCACGTGGTATGTGTGGGGGGAGGTGTCATACATAAGTACTTCCCTTTCCCTCCTAATTCTGACCTTTCAGGTTTCTATGTGTACTAATACACACCCACCTGGCTGGCAGACTTTTTCACAGTGTGCCCTTCAAGATTAAAAAAAAAAAAAATACACACACACACACATATGCATACACATGCTGATATGTATATATACACACATCCATACATACCAGCACAGTTTGAAAACAATGACAACCCAATGGAGTGCTGCAGAGAGAAAGAAAGGAACTAAGGGTGAGACAGACAGACAGACAGACATGCTCAAGAAAATCACTTCCAACCAGGGTCTGGGGCTACACAGCTAACCAGACAGGTATTCAGCTCTCCGCTTCTGCAGACTTGCTCAGCATTGAAATCGGCTGTCTGCCCAGGAGGATGAGGTAATGTCTAGGTTTAATGCCAAAATCTCTCTAACTGGCAGGACACATCGGGTAAATATTTCTACTGCAGGAGACCACATTCATTTGATGCTGCTGCCAGTTTTATTATTGTTATTATGCTCATTAATATTAATACCTAGCCATCATACCTGTTTAAGACCGAATATGGAAAGCCAGGGTTTTTGCTGAAGTCACATTAGCAGGTATGGGAGAGGAATAAGCAAGCCTCCTGCTCTGCTCCCCACCCCCAAGCTTCCCCTAACAGCGACAGCCACAGCATAGACCTGCAATCCCTTTTACACTCTCCGGGCTGCACAAACTGTCTTTCCCAATGACTGTCTCTCCCAGTGGCTGCAAATCTGGAAAAGTCCTTGGGTTTCCCCATCTTGCACCCTGTCAGTGAGAATGGGGGAGGAGGTCATAGGTGGGAGGGGCTTCAGGCCCACTTCAAACTACCTGGATGGTTGTGACATTTGGAAACATAGTAGATTGCCCACGGTTTCTTCTTTCTTATTAAAAAAATTCCAAATTTGCTACCCCATCTATTTTTGATGACCTGCTTTATGGCCTTACAGATTACAGGCACCCTTGGGCTGATACTGAACAGACCCCATAACTTGTTCCTTTGATGATCTGTCTCTGCAGTTACTGTCAACAATATACATTCATATCACAGCATATGATCCTACAGAAGCATTTACAGAAACGCTCAGGGCTCCTTTAATTTAAATTTTCCCTGTTGTTACTGGATGAGTCCTCTGACATCAGCCTTTATTCGGTTAAAAAGGCCGGACTTTTTGTTCTGGGAGTCCCCAACTGAAGGTCAAACTTCACTTGGGTTCATGAAAGACCACCTACAAGGGACGGTCCAACTTTCACCAATCTTACCTCTTCTCACCAAAGATGTGAAAACAATGCTTCCCTTTACCAGGAATTATTCCAGGAAGGGGCAGGATAGCATGATGCCAAGCAAAGTCGTCCTGCAAAAGGTGCCAAAAGGGCAGTAATTCTGTGTGAACAATACGAAAGAACATCTGAAACCCAACATTATCCTGCAACAAGACAGAGAGAGGCACCCCTGCACTCTGACCTCATCTACATCACCTGACGGAAGGAGGAGCTCTAGAGAATGGAATCAGGAGGCAACTCCTCAAATGTGCCAAAGATGGGAAAACAGACAGACAGACTCTATTCTTGTGCTTGGTTAGGGCCAGTCCAACCCAGCTGGCTGCTAATATCTACACCCAGTGACTCCATGAGGTTAGCTGAATGCTGTTTTGTTTTTGTTTTTGCTTTAAGATCAAAACAAAACAACCGTCCGTAAGCAAAGAGTTTCAACTTATTCCTAACCTTTCCAAATTTCAAAATCTTGGACAACATACACGTGCTTCTAAATGGGAAACCAAGATTCCCCATGAATCAGGAAGGTGATTCACTGGAGATGGGAACTGGACAGGGAGGTGGAAAGGAAACCAGACAATGGTGAGGTCTTCCATAGTTAGGGGAGTGGGGACCTAGCTACTTGTCCCAAGAATAATACCGGAAGGAAAGATCAGAGTCAAAGTGAGAGGGGATCATGGAGATTTTCCACAGCTGGGGAAGGTGGACGCTTGGAAGGATTTCTTTGTGTCATCCTCACCTGCGCCACTTCCCACTGTGAGGGCTGAAAAGAATTTTCCTGTTTCCCCTCCCCCCATAAAAATATTTCTTCTTCCTGTTTCCCCTCCCCCCATAAAAATATTTCTTCTCGCTGTAGCTTTGTGTTCCTAACTCATCCTTCTTTCTCCCATAAAGGCGGGACCTTTGTCACCTACAAGAAAAATTGGGTTCCCCAAATGTGTTTTGATCTGATATTATGACATGAAAGTCACTTGTGTCTTCTTACAGGGTTTGGTGAACTGCTTTTGAAAAATGGTAATAATTAAGAAAGGCTGAAAATGTACAGTCGTCCCCCTTTTAGAAATGCTAAAAGGCCCGTTTTTAAGCTATAATAAAAAGAAGCTAAATAAAAATTCCCCAAAGCTAAGCAGTCTAAATTTTATTTAGACTGCAGAAAATGCTCATTATGAGTCGGGCAACCAGGCTGAATGGAAATTACTAATTAATTGAACACTGGAAATTGCTAATTAATTGAACATTATAGCCCTAAAACTCATTAATTCATCTTACTGCACTTCCTGAATCCATGCACATTTTTTATGTTTTGTTAAATTAATAAAAAAACAATTTTAAAAAATTAATGAAGAGGTTCTAATCCTTGCGCTACTTGGCTATCGATCTTCGAGTCCACCAGTTGCAGGGTCGACTCCCTTCAGATTTGCTGGAGCGAATAAATGTGTGAGCATGACATTTTATACTCTGTGGTTTTAATTTTGGCTTACATTAATGCAGTGGTTTGGTGGTAACAGCCACAAACCTTGAAATCACACTCTTTTCCTCCCACCTCCCTATTCTTATTAACCCTTATTAATCTCAACTATAGGAGCCTTCGACTCTAACACCAAAACCAAGAGTCAAGACTCCGTGATACCCCTCCCTGAAACCACTGAACGAGGCGACCCAGTTCAGTGCCAATTCTTGAGTCACCCTAACTCGAAACGCTCTAAATTTAACTGGATTCTTTCAAGACTGAATTCTGATCTCCTCTGCTGTTCATCCCCAGTGGGAGCATGGCTTAACTTCCACAGGAAAGATCTAGGTCAGATGAAAAGATGGTATTAATATCTTCAACAAAAGACTTGTTAAGCATTAGACTGTGCTACCGTGGAAACCTCATCCCCTGCAAATCTTTTAATAGAATCAAGAGGGAGGATGGGAGGTCCTCCTGTTTACCCCCTACCTTCAAGCAGACCCCACTAAAATCATTCTGGGCAGCGAGGCTGCCTTATTTTGAGGGTGTATTTTTTGTTTTTCCAGAGAAGCAGATTCCACAATCTTCCTTAACAATTTACTCTAGTTCCTGACAATCTTCATGACTCAGGATTCATTTCCTTATGCTTAACTTAAATCTTCCAAGCTGCCACTGGAGCTCATTTCCTCCCGTGTTCTCATTGGTACCGATGCGGAACAGCTGGTGCCTGTCGTCCGCGTCATAACTCTTCCTGTCCCTCCGGACACAGCCAGTCTCCTCCAGGCCAAGCAGGGGGGTCCGGAGGGGTGCCTGGAGAGCCCAGAGAGCCTGGGGTTTGTTAAAGAATTAAAAGAGGGACCTAAAAATGTGGGGTGGGCGCTGGGGGGAAGGGCAGGAATGACTAGGATAAAGAAATTCCAGAAAGAGGCTTGCAGTGGAGGCAAAGGCAAGCTGACTGAGTTAGAAGATGAATGAGCTCTCCGAGTTCACTTAATTTTATAAAATAACAGCGCTTATGATTTTACTATGGGATCTAGGTGGAGCTTATAAACCTTTTGAGTTTCAGCTGCTATCACAGTACGAAATTAACACCTTCGTTACCTAAAAACAGAGGCTAGGCCCAGTGACCTTAGAGGTCCTTTCTTGTTCTAGAATTTGTAATTTTATTAACCTATTCTTGACCCATCTTAGCCACTTTAGAGGTTACTGACCCAATTCTGAGAAGCAGTTAAGGGAAAATTGAAGGATCTTTAATGTATTTCTTTTCCTTTCTACTAAGCCATGTTATTAGTAACAAGCCCCTTTCAAGAACACCATCCCATACTCCAGGAAAGGAGAAAAAATACACCCCTGTACTTCCTCTAAAAGATAAATACAAGGGCTCACTGCAAGTGACAGCACCAGAGCCATTTCTTAGGCTGATGAATAGAAAACATTTGTTGACTGAAGGCAGGCTTAGAGAAACAGATGAGATACATTTACAATTTCATTTGTCAGGAGAATTTTAAGCTCTGAGATTTGTCAGCTAAAGAACAAAGCGATCTGGGTTCAATACCTTTCTCCTTCCTTCCAGCTACATTCACCTTTTTGACACTGGAGTTGAAACTGTCTCCCAATTTACAAAATAAGGCCACAAGAATTCTAATTTCTCTTCTATGATGAAACTCTGTATTTATGGATGTAGATTTGAATTTTAATTGTCTTTCCTTAGAATCCCACCACATCGGCCCTTCTGAATAGTCCCATACATTCACATTCAGAGGTCATTTTCGCAGACATTGAAAAATTTGGTGAACCTGAAAATGGAGGCCAATAAGACCTTAAGGGCCATTCTAACCACCATGCCAGGAGGCTGAGGGTACCAGGGTAGAGGTGAGTATAAGCCCGTTAGATTCACTCTCACTATTGTAAGAATAGGAAAAGTGACCTTGAAGGACGACAAGTAGAGAGAGAAGACACTGAATTACAAATTAACATTTTACAAGACTTGTTTAACAATACTTAAGAATTCATTGATAAGGCCTATATCCTGGGAAGCTGGGGTGGGGCACCCAAACTTCTTACAGGTCACATATTTTCTCTGAGTTCCCACTATAAAGGTCATTTATTTAATGTATGTTTTCTATACTACAAGCCTACAGTCAACATGTAGTATAAGAGAAGATATATTTGACTTGTTTTCTAAAACTGAGATAGCGACTTGAGAGAGATCTTAAGAGAGAATTTGTTTCAGTGGACACACTGCATTGTGAACTCACTAAGAAGAAGATTTCACAGACCTCAATACCTAAACTCTTCAACTGAGGCCAGGCTGGAAATGAATCATATTAAGCTCTCTCTTTTTTTCAACCAAAGCCCCTTGAAGCAGAAGTTGGATGAACATTTTATTTCCCCTTTCAGTGAATATATGCTTTTGTGTTAGATAAGCCAAAAGCTACCACAGTTGGAATACAGTACATGTCAATATTTAATCTGTCCCTTCCTTTTCCATTTTTAAACCACAATACATCATCTCAGCATGATTAATAACAACTGTCTCACTTCTCCCTGCCTGACTCCAGCTTTTTTTGTTGCTAGGTAATGTTTGCAGTCAGCTGTCCTCCAAACACAGGGAGAATGGACTCCTGGTAGCCGCTCATATCTGAGGACATCAGTATGGTGGCTATTGTGTCTAGGGTCAGCATGTCTGTCTCTGTACTATGCGGCACCCACAGCACATTCTCAGGACATGGGTACCCCTTGGGTTGTCCAGCATACAGATAGCAAGAAGCAAGGGCCCCACAGGGGTTTAAGGAGGCCCAATCCAGCAAGTGTTTTACTTCCTAAGGACTGCAGGGGCCAGGGGCATGGGTGGGTATGACTGTGGCTTTTACCTCTGCCACACTTTGCCTGTTCTGTGTACTTTTTTCTGTCTCAAATAGAGAGAGGCCTGCCAGTGGACAAAGTAAAGAAACTATGTTCTGCTCTGAGCCTTGCATGGGATTTCCTGGTGTAGCAGAGAGAAAAATCAATGAATCTCAGTCTTCCTCAGTTCCTTGCTTAAACAAAAGCCCTTATATTTTGAGCCAGGCAGAGTGTTCTATGATTTAATGACAGAATGCTATTCGAATGTTGGAAAATATTTCCAAAGTATTCAAAGCCATTCCCAACTAGGAATACCATAGGGATTCTCTGGACTTTAGGAATAGCGTGAAGCAGTAGGGGGCGTACAGGGCAAAAAGAGGAAAAAACCAATATATTTGTTTTTATATAAATTCTCTTTAGTGATAAATACTGCCAAGATCTAAATTTCTCTCTGATTTTTTTCTAGCTCTAAAATCTGCTTCTGTGATCTAACAAAAAAAGCAAAAAGAAACTTCATGACAAACCGAAAACCAAAAACCACAAAGCCACAACACAAAAAAGACTCAAAGAGCTAAAAAGATCAGACTGTCAGAATGAGCCTCCAGATGAAGGGCAGGCACATTCCCAGAATGAGTACTTATCTACAAAACGGCTCTAAAATGGTTTGAAACAATTAAAGGTATTGACTGGGGGCAACATGTCGAGTTATTCAGAAGACGAGGGTCACGTCTTAGATTCCCCTCTATCATACCATTTTGCTACGGGAGGGACATTCAGAAACAGTTGAGTAGGGGGGGCTTGTTGGGATGGAGGAAATGAAGGGTGGGACGATGGCCTGGCTGGTGCTCTGACAGGGCACCCAGACAGCCCGTGTACTTCAGCCTCAGCCAGGGAGAGCTCAGTCTTTGGGGGAGCAGTGAGGGCCTTGCAAGGTACCTTGAGAATAAGGATTCTGGAAGTGTACCTCGCTCTGGTGGGCTTTGTACACAAAGGCTCGGAGGAGGGTCAGTCCACCACAGATTCACAGTCCACTGATCCCTCTGGAGATCCCCGAGGCTACCCCAGTCTGTGGAGACCCCACTGCTGGGTGAGGAGAGACAATGCCCCTTAGCCAGTCCGTGTCCTCTTCAGGGAGGTGGACTGTCCTGTTGAGCCAAGGAGGAGGCACTTGCTAAGGAACAGCTACTTCCTGACAGAAGACAAAAGTGAAGGAACACGAGCAAACTTGGAAAAGCACACAGAGTGAAGGGATAATCCTTTCTATTATACTAAATAATAAAGACATTCCATATCTTCGGTACTTTTAGCAAGGTAAAGACAAAAGCAAAATTCTAGACAGCAAAAGGATGTCACCTCAGGTGGAGACAACTTGTGATTAGAGGGAAGACTCTTCAGAAAGGCAAGATCCTATCAAGGGCCCAGAACGTGAGGGAGAAAGACCGAGATTCACCTTCTTGGATGCCTGGGTTCTGGAGAAGCCTGACAGCAGCCCACTTGCATATGCCCCTCCATGTGTCTAAGTCCTCACAGTGTCACCTCATGGTCTCAAGCCTTCCCCAAGACCCAAGGGATAAACATGAGCCGTGTCTGGCCAGGCTGGCCTAGGGTGGCATGGGTCTTAAAGCACAACAAGCTGCATTTTTAGCTCCTGCCTAGATGCCTGTTCAGCTATACCAGCTCGGCAGTGGACCAGCAATGAATGGGGGGGTGGGGCACAAAAACTATGAAAGCAACACAAATTATCTATACTTGTATTAATTATATCCATAAAATACAGTATTACAGTTTTAGATACAATGAAGCGAGTTTCATTGGCATCCATAAACTGATGCTAGAAACAGCTCTACTTCTCCTTTAGTGATCAATGCAAGCTTCTGTGGAGGTCTGCAAGTTCAAGGATCCGAAGGCACCCATGTGACGCAACTCCGGCATGACAAGGTACAGACCTTCACACCGACTTACTGGGAAAAGTACTGCACGGAGAAAGAAGAGATCTGTTTCCTGGGCCTCTAGTTCTAGATCTTATTCTTTGTAAAGTATGTGAAAAATTCACCTCTGGGCCACCTGACATTAACTTCATTGTTGCATATATGCAAATATCCTTGCTAAACTCAAGTGCTTCTTTTGCTATAAACAAATGTTAGCATCTTAACTCTGGGCTACTATATGACACTGACTAACACTACCTTTCTCTAAAGAAAAGACGCAAATTAGATTCAATGGTACCTGCTATTAATTATTTCAAACATAAAAAGTAGTTTCAAAAGCAATAAGTCAAATACTGTCATTCAACTTTAAATGTGTCTGTTTCAGGGCATCTCTCCAAAAATTTCTGTCTTTAAACAGGACACCCATACATAAGAAAATAGACCCAGTAACAGAGACAGTGACCACCAGACGTCAGACTTGGGTTCAAGAGGTCATCAGCTACAGATACAACAGATAACTCTAGGAATGTCTTCATTATCCCAGTTGTCTAACACATAGACATTTATAATAAATTATTTACAAAACACTACCATAAAGGGGCACTTGGGTGGCACCGTTGGTTAAGCACTGGACTCTTGATATTGGCTCAGGTCATGATCTCAGGGTCATGAGATCGAGTCCCAAGTCAGGCTCTACACTCAGTGTGGAGTCTGCTTAAGACTCTCTCTGTCCCATCCCTCCCCACCGCACTTTCCCTCTCTGTCTAAAATAAGTAAATTAAAAAAAAATCTTTAGGGGTGCCTGGGTGGCTCAGTAGTTAAGCATCTGCCTTCTGCTCAGGTCATGATCCCAGAGTCCTGGGATCGAGTTCCACTTCAGGCTCTCTGCTCAGTGGGAAGCCTGCTTCTCCCTCTCCCACTTCTTCTGCTTGTATTCCCTCTCTCACTGTCTCTCTCATAGTCAATTAAATAAATAAAATCTTTAAAAAAAAGTAAAAATTTTAAAAAATATCTTAAAAAAAAAAAAAAGCAACTCCCATAGAAATGTAGCACATCTCAGGAGGAAGACAAACCATAAGAGACTCTTAATCTTACAAAACAAACTGAGGGTTGCTGGGGGAAGGGGGTGGTTGGAGAGGGTGGTTGGGTTATGGACACCTGTTGGGTTATGGAGAGGGTGGTTGGGTTATGGACACTGGGGAAGGTCTGTGCTATGATTAGTGCTGTGAAGGGTAAACATGGTGATTCACAGACCTGTATCCCTAGGGCTAATAATGCATTATATGTTAATTTTTAAAAAATAAAAAAAAAAAAAGAAATGTAGCACATCTCAACCCCTCCTTCTTAAGTATTAAGGATTCTGTATGGTATATAGCACGTTGAATAGAGTCTGTCTGCTCCCTTTTCCGTAAAGAGTCTAGATGGCACCCAAGTGGGCCTTTCTCCTGTGAAAAGGAATGGAGACTGGTTGGCCACCCACTACTTCCAAATAAATCCCTCCCGCAGCCCAGGGATTCACTCTGTTGCCCATTTTCAACTTCTGAGAGCTTCAGGATAGAGTCACAGAAACACCATCACTAGAGGGAGGAGGAAGACTGTCTGAAGGGAAAGGTAGTATAGGAGCTTCAGCCTGCCTCTCCCTGCCCTATACAATCTCTAGCATAGCCAACTTCTGGTAAACTCCGTGGTTGTTCAATGAGCCCAAACCCACTACCTCATATCCTCTAAGGAGAAAAGCACGGCCACCTAAGGCTATTCCTGTTCTAAAGAAGGTAAGCACTTCCCCTTCACAGCATCCCAGAGCAGAGATCATCAAGACGCTGCCTCGGGCCCACCTTCCGTCCTAGCTGTCTCTTTTCATGCAGCGTGGGTGGTCCTCACACCGAGCAGACCCTCACCTGCACACACTCACTGCTTCCCAGGACTGCTCTGGCCACAGCCTAGATGGCAAAAATATGCCCTCCATGACCAAAGCCACACCTGTCAGGGACATGGAGGAAAGTTCACTGTTTGCTTTTAATATTCTTTTCTTTCCTTTCTGAAAACAGCATAAAAAAACAAACTTTACCTAGAAGCTTCTATAAACCGTAAGATGAGGTAAAGCTTAAAGGGGTTTGGGCTGTAATTTTTTTTTTTTTTAAGATTTTATTTATTTGACAGAGAGATCACAAGCAGGCAGAGAGGCAGGCAGAGAGAGAGGGAGAAGCAGGCTCCCCGCTGAGCAGAGAGCCCGATATGGGGCTTGATCCCAGGACCCTGAGATCATGACCTGAGCCGAAGGCAATGGCTTAACCCACTGAGCCACCCAGGCGCCCCTGGGCTGTAATTTTTTAAAAAAATGTATTTTTAAAGATTTTATTTATTTATTTGACAGAGAGAGACACAGTGAGAGAGGAAACACAAACAGGGGGAGTGAGAGTGGGAGAAGCAGGCTTCCCGTGGAGCAGGGAGCCAATGTGGGGCTCGATCCTAGGACCCTGGGATCATGACCTGGGCCAAAGGCAGATGCTTAACAACTGAGCCACCCAGGTGCCCCTAAAATTTTTTTTAATGAGGTGTAATGGAAAGCACACATGTCTTAAGTTACATTTTCAGAAACTGACCACACCCATGTAAATGTTTTAATTTGGACTATAATATGTTCAAATAAAAATCTCACAAAAGGATACATGAAGGGAAAAAAGGTTGGATTTCACTTCATGTATTTGAAATTCACTTGCAATTATTTCATAATAGACAGTCACAAAGTTATTAACAATGCTTAAGGGAATATAATCACTAGACCACATCAGGTCACAGTAGGTCACTTTGGGTATATTAGCTTTATATCCCATAACGCTGAGTTCCTGGCTGTTAGCACCTGGGGAAGATGGCATATTCAAGACAGGAGTCTCCTGGTCTCTGAAGAATGAACCATGGTTTTCTAAGCATTTATGGAGGTTTAGGCTAAGCATTTACTTCTTGGCCACATCTCTTCCAAGTAGAGAAGTCCTGGATTTTATTCACTTTCATCATGAGTTATGTACAGAAGGAAAAGATATATCTATCTATCTATCTATCTATATCTATATGATTTTATTAATCTTTTTGCCACCTTCATGCCTGGCACACAATCCCCTCCTTTCCTCTTCAATCCCAGGTTCCTGTAAGTCACTCATGTTAAAACAAGCAGACACACCACAGGGGCATTTTAACCTAGCAGAGATGTGACTCCAACCCACACACTGGAAAGGCTGTTGCTATGACACAACTAAATGGTTGTTTGTGTCAGGAATGTTGGGCTGGGGAGCCTCCGGGCCCGCCCCGCTCCTCTTGGACCTGAGGTACTATGACTCAGGAATCCTCACCAGGATTTCCAATCTGTGCATCTGCTATCGATGTAACAGCGGGGGGGGAGGGGGGGGGGCTTAGTGATCATGTATGAGTAAGTATGTATGCATGTACATCTGTAGAGCAGGAAACACAAGACATTAGATCAAGAGCCTACCAATGAGTTCTGAAAAATGAGGATGATTCTGTTGCAATTAAAAATGCCAAGAGGCAAACATAAATTCAGCGTCTCCAGAGGTCTTGTACCCTTTGTGATAGGTGCTCAACAGGGAATGTCTTGGGCTGATGAACAGAAAACACCATTAGTGCAGCCCACATGCACCCTACATACCTCAGAAATGCAGCTAGAAAAGTGGCAGGGAGAAGAACCACGTGGATTTTAAGCCCCTACAATAGTCAGGGCATACTTCCGTTTTGCTCTGCTTCCCTCGAAGACAGCAGGATGTAGAAGGTATCGAGGGGCACTGAAGGAGATGTCAGCTCTGCCCTGGGACATGCTCACCACCAGGGCATAGATGTAGGGGACAAGGACCCAAGAGCAGAAACTTGAAGCAGGAGCAATGACGCACAAGGCCAGGGTGGCTGACGTGGAAGCAAGTGGGGCAGAGGGCAAAGCTGTCTCTTGAAGTCCCTGATGGGCTGGGGAAAGGGTGAGCTTGAAGTGGGGCAGGTATGCTAAGAGCCAAGAAGTCCGGTGGTTTCTCTCCTGTGATGTAGGCAGGGTTATCCTTTAAAAAAACTAATCTGCTCATGTTTTCCCTGGCCCAAAGCCCTCGTCTCCCTTCCCCTTTCACTTGGAGGAAAACCCAAGTTCCTTACCAAGGACCATGAAGACCTACCTAACCAGGCCTCATACCTCTGTGTTGGCCTCCAGTGAAAGTGAGCTCCTGCCTCCAGCCTCCGAAAGGCTCCTCCTGGTGCCTGATACTCTTCCATGAAATGGCCTGGCTGCCCCCTCACTCAAAGACTTTCCCCACCGCTGGCTGCCACCACTCTCCAGCCCCATCCCCACCATTTCATTCTTCTCCAAGGTACCTCTAATCACATGATATTACATCATATTTTTACTTTTTTTTTTCCGTCTTCTAGAAGGCAGACGCTCTATTTGGTGTCTTAGCCCCAGTGCTGAAGATACAGCAGAACTCAGTGGTACTCATTGTACAAAATAAAGAAGAAATGAACAAATTAATTCATTAAGCCAGACAAGCAGGCAGCCCATGGGTATTAAAAACCCAGACAAGGAGAGAGAATAGCAGTAGCAACAGCAACAAGTGAAGTTGATGTTGTGACTGCCTCTCCGCAAAGGTTCTGGCATTTCTGTCCACATCAAGCAGGACGGCATCTCCAGGGGCCAGGCTGGGGAGCCAGTCCTCTTCTTCCTTTACCTTCCCCTGTCCTTGCCACTTGGCACGGCCAGTAAGTCATGAAGGCTCCCTGAACTGACATGCCTTTGTAACTCTTTCTGACCATATCCCCAACCAAACAGCAAGGGCAAGCCTAGCCGGACAGGGCTCCTGGCCACCATGGAGGACAGTGTGCCTTTTGCTCTACTGGGGAGGTGGGGGAGGGGAGGGAGACACATTCCTTCTGTTTCTGGAACTGGACTGCGGTTGGCGAATGAAAGAGCAATGATCTCCCTCACAGAAATTCTACTAAGGAAAGAAAGATCTCTATTTAAAACAGAATTATGAGGGACGCCTGGGTGGCTCAGTTGGTTGGATGACTGCCTTCGGCTCAGGTCATGATCCTGGAGTCCCGGGATCGAGTCCCGCATCAGGCTCCCAGCTGCATGGGGAGTCTGCTTCTCTCTCTGACCTTCTCCTCATTAATGCTCTCTCTCACTATCTCTCTCTCAAGTAAATAAATAAAATCTTTAAAAAAAAAAACAGAATTATGAAAACTCAGAATAACTGATACGCACATGGAAAGGTCACAGTCATCTAGGAAATGCAAATTAAAGCTTCAATGAACTACTACTACCCACCCACCAGAAACAGTTGAAGGAAACAGCCTGACCATAGCAGGTACTGTGGTGTATGTAGAGGACGGAAGATTCTCATAACCCTGCTGGTCACTGGCTGGAGTGGAAATGGCCCCAGCAGTTTCATTCCTACTTTTCCAATGAAAAAGAAGCTCACGGGAGCTCTGTAGGTGGGGATGGGTGGAAAAAAAAAATACAGTGAGCCTTTGACATATGCACTTTTCTAATGGACATACTGACGCAATAAAAAATTTTAAAAACGGAATGACAACATAAAAATGAGATCTCTTTTCTTCCCTCTGTTCCTCAGAAGAACATTTGTTTTGTAAACAGCGGAAAGGCGTGTACAGAATCTTCTCTTTAGCCATCTCTGTGTGGTGTCTTCTTTCTCCTTGGTGGAAGGAGCTCTGGTCACTCTGCTTAGATCCCTTCTCCTGGAGGGGGTAGGGCTTCCTGTGCATGTGACAAAACCCATTCCTAACCTTTCCAGATGGCTTTAAATTATACTCTGCTATTTGTTTTCATGATTAGCCAACCCAACACATTTCCAATCCTTTGGAGAAAGGAACTAAGGGGAAAAGTCATAAAGAAGTAATACTAACAAAAAATAAATGTGTAGAAAATAAGTTTGTACATGAAAATTCCATACCATGTCACATAACCCAGGGACCTACGACTGCAACAAGCAAGTGCTTTTCATACTTGGCACTCATCACGCTAACAGCACTCAGAGCCCTTGGAGAAATAATGGTGTATATTTAGTAACTATTTCCTCATTAGATGGTTTCTGAAGCCCCATCTCATTACTATTTGGAGAGTAGATAATGGGGTTAAAATTCAGTTTCCAGGATTGCTTCTTAGTTCTTGATATTTCCAAGTAGATGATGCATCCCAGAACCATGGGTAATTGTCAATAATCCACATCTTCTTTAGCCGAGGCTGCTTCCATATTACTATAAAACTAAATAAACCAGAAGAAAAGAAGAGAAAAGGCCCCTTTTAAAGCAATTAATAAGGCTTTATCATTTTGTATTTTCAGCCACAGTTGATGTTTTCTGTTCTTATTTTTGTGTGGTGCTATTACTTATTTACCCTGATGCCATAATATAAAAATTATATAATGCAGGACTCAGTACTCTGTGACATGAAGGGAAATGATTAAATTACTAAAATTGAAGCACCTGAGCACATCAGTAATGAGACTCTGGTGCGTGGGCTGGTGATCCTGGGGCCATGCACTGGGCCAGGTTAACATCCAGACAAGAGCAGCCGCCATTTTCACACCGTCTGTACTTTATCCACAATGCGGTCAGTTGTGTGGCCAAGCTTTCTTGGCCACATCCGCTGGGCCAAGCTTCAAATTTGGGACTTACTGATTCCCAGATCTGTGTTTTTACTGCCCGACTACACTGCCTCACACCAAGGCAAGATGTCCATCCAGAGAACAAAAGCATAGATAAGAAATGTGAGTACTCCCCCAGGAGATTTTGGTTGGCTGTGAGAAGATAAGCACGCTGACAGCCATTCTCAATACACGTGGAAGTGTTTCCAGGGATCCCAGCGAGGCTGAAGAAGCAGATGCTCATAACCGGAAAAACAGGCAGTGAGCAACCCCCTGGGGCTCCTTAGACAAAGGATGTTGTATAAGCCCAGAGTGAAAAACCAACTTAAGGTGCCACTTGGGTCTGTCATTTGATCTACGCAGACCAGCTGTGAAAGTTCTTACAGAGTCCAAGTTCTGACCATTCAGGAGGAAGCGAGGAATGGCTTCCAGGCGGGTCAGGTGGTACTCTATCTACCATATGTAGTAAGCTTTGCTACCTCCTCCATGAAACCCTCCCGACTCTCCCAAGCAGCTTCAGATACCAGGATGAGACCTTATTACACCCAGGCGCGTGTCATCACTGTAGTGAAAGTATCTGTTCTCATGACTTCTCCCACCAGCCGAGGAGCTCCCTTCAAGGAAGGTTTGTCTTTTCATCTTTAGATGTCCAGTACCTAGCAAATAATAGCTGTTCAGTAAATACTGGCTGAATATATGCTCTAGATATAATATTTCTCCAAATATGAAGCTGGTGTCCCCACCGATCACCTCCATTAGGTAATGTGACTTTCCAAGGTTTTAAAGGAGCTACAGAAATAAAAGTTATGTTCTAATTTTATAAAATGATCCTCTATCATAAGTGTTAAAATGTATAATAATACTGCTGTACCCAAGGCTGAAATTTAAATATCAAAGATATTTAAATCTACCCCCCAGACATCCAAATCAGTATCAGATTAGCTGACATTCATTTGAAGAATCAAAGAAGGCACCTATGTTGGGTATGTGCACTGGGGACTGTCCTACTGGGGCAATGGTGGGGGCAGAGTTGTATCTTTTTAAGTCTGAGAGGAGAGAATAATTTTCTGGAGAACACTCACCAGTGAAATAGAAAGGGTGTGTGTGTGGGGGGGTATTACTCATAAAATTTAACAAGAAACTGGTTGACTATCAAAACAAAGTCCTGTGTTGTGCCTGCAGTTTAGAGTTTTTGCTGAGAATTCCTTTCGTGAATGGAGTGAGAGAGAATGCAGATATCTGGTAGGCTTGGTCAGAGTGGGCCAGACCCAAGTCCAATGGATCAGCTTAGGAGTGGGGGGGGGGGGAAACCAACAGGAGACAGAACAGACATGCTGAGTCTGGAGTCCATTATGGAGGGCAGGTCCTCAGTGAAAACACAGATAACCCTTCCAGAACCTGGAGGAAAAGGCCTCAGAACTGGCAGAGCTGGAAAATTGCAGGGTGAGACCTAGATAATGACCTGTCCCCCCATTAACCTCTTGTCTCAGCCTGATTCCTCATCAGTAAAATGGAGCTAAAAACATTCACCCTCACAGAGACTGAGAAAATTAAATGATACAATATACACAGTGCCTAGATTTAGCAAATGAGCAACAAACATGTCTCATTTACCTCTTCAAGACTACTGGGCCAGGAAAATGGACCTGAGACACAGGGCTCATGCCCTCTGCCCCAACTTGTGGCAGGTGCACTCAAGACTGGTGCTCCTTTCCATCCCAGTGGATGCAGATTACAATCCTTCTCAACACAGCAGCTGGGCAGCCACATGGTTTAGTGACGACCTTAAACAGTCCTCAAGTCCAGGGGTCTATCTGGGCAGGGGCAGGGCACGTGTTTTACAAAGGTTTCAGCAGTACACATGGAAGACTAGACTTGAGGACAAGGTGCTTCAAAAGTAGAAAACGTATTTCTTGGGATACCAGGCAAAGCTCAGATCTTCAGAACACATAAGACATTCCTTAACTATAGCCCTGAGTCACGGCAACTCTAGTTAGATGCTAAGCCTAGGGGCCTGGAGCTCAACAGAGCCCCCCTGGGTGGGTTCTACGAGGAACCCAGATGGAAACATGGGCAAAGGTTTAAGAGCCCTCAGTAGGAAGGGGTTAGGGAGGAGGAGACTCCCCTCTGCTGTACCTTTGGGCATTTCCAAGGTTTGAGAGACGCAGGTCACCAGCCCTGAAGGGAAGCCCCTCGCTCTCCTGTGGGAGGGGCAAAATTTCCAGTCCAGGCTCTTAGATCTTTGTGACTTAAATGGAAAGAATTCTTTTCCTCCCTTACCAGTGTTTCTCTTTCTTTATGCTTTCACATACCATGACAACAGCAGAGGAATGATGCCAAAACAGAGTTGCAGCAAGGTCTGGCTACTGACAATCTGTGTGGCCTTGGGCAAGTGGCTTAAAACTCACTTAAAATGAGGGAGCTGGTTCCTTCCAAGACCCCTTCTGGCCTCTGTTTTCACATCACAGAGGAAGGAACCATCTGTGAGAGGAAGTGATTTGTTACTGATCTAAACTCTTCCTTACCTCCCTCCCTACTATTTCTTTCTAGTCATCTATTTGATCACCACCTGGCCTCAACAGCCTCCCCGGTTTATCAACCACATTGTTTTGTCAAGCAGAGCAGTTAGAGATATGATAATAAAAGTATAAGCTGCTTGGGGATGGGGGGGGGAAGGTATGGAGAGGGGGTGTCATTAAACATCCAGACTAAAACACTGATTTCTAAGAAAATCAAGTCAATTTTGACTTCTGGTAACTCTGGCAATTTCTGCCTGTCTCCTCCTTAGGTATGCTGCCTAAGGCGCTTTCTGGATTTATTCTGTCCCTAGGACAAGGGTTTAAGGCACATGACAGGCAAATCATATGCTAAATCATGAGCAGAGCTGTGAAGTTGTTTTGCAAGTAAAAAAGTTATCCTTTCTTTTCTGGAGAAAGACATTTCTTATGTGCTGCTCCAACGGGGGGTGACGGGGGTGGCCGGGGTAGGAAACAACCCAGAACAGAGATGAATTAGGGTCCTAAAAAAATGCTTTTCTGTCCAGCCTGCAAGGGTATTATCAGAAATAAAGACAAATGAGAGTTTTATAGAAGAAAACCAGAACATTCTGGATAAAAACTGTGAACAACTTTAAAACCCCACATGTTATTAATAAGACAAATCAATTGAAAACTCCAGAGTAGTATAAACTCTATCACCAGCCCCTCCTCAGCTCCATACCCACTTTCTTCACCTTCCTTCTCCTTTCAGGCAATGGAAGCCCAGACATATCAAGGGTCCGGCCCATCCCAGTCACTACCTGGTGTTCATCAGGAATCACAAACTTACGATGTCCAAATCCAGACCACCCAGCACCACAGTGACCCAGTCCTGGTCGATGATGTCTACATCCTTCCATGAGCTCAAGTGAACAACCCTAGAGCCTTCCTGTCTCCCGCATTGCTCCCACATCCCGTACCTGATCCATCTGGTCCACAGCAGATTCTGTTGACTCAGCATTCAAAGTATACCCACTACTTCTTGCCCCTTCACAGGTACCACCCTGTGGTCACATCGTGTTTCATCTCTTTTCAGAATCTTCCAGTGACTCCTCATTTCAGAGTAAGAGACTCCTTCATTCGGTGGTGCTTGAAGCCCTACAGGATCTGGCCCTTCACTCTCCCATGATGAAGCTGCTTCCTTGACGTCCCTCAAGTCCAGCTGACATGCTCTGTCCCAGGGCCTTTCCACTGGATGACATTTTCCCTCTATGTCTGCCTGGTTTACTGCCTACCCACCTTGGGTTATCATGCAAATGTCACATCCTCAGTGAGACCTCCTCTGATCTGAAGTGATCCTCATTCTTTCCTTTGCTTTCTCCAAAGCACTCCTCACCTTCCCTGCACCAAAATGTCTGCTTTGTTCACAGTGCCTGGTACATAGCAGGTGTTCAATATTTGTTGAATGAATGAATGAATGAATGAATGAATGAATGACACTTTCATCTTAAGTCTCCATACCAGGCTCATATATTATTTTATTAACTGTCAACTTCCAGACATCTCCAAAGTTCCACCTTTCAACTCAAGGGCAAAATCTATAGTCCAAGATTTCTCATCATCAAAAAGCTGGTATTTAACTGATTTTCTTTTCACCAGTCTGTTTATAGTTCTTTTCCTATGGAAAAGAGAACACTCATCTCTCTCTGGTCTTGTCCACTCCCAAACCTCTCCAATCTGCTTCATCAGGCATCTCTTTACTCCATGGGCGCTTTCAAATGCAAATACCATTTTCTCTGATACACAGACACACCCACAACTGTTTCAGAAAGCAGACGAGGAGTTCTGAAGTAGTACTACAGAACTATTTGTCTTTACTATACATTTTTTTAAAAATAGGTATTAGTTTAAAATATATATATGGGGCAGGCTTGGCCCAACTCTGCGAAACCACATATAGGCCATCCAAAACTCATTGTTTATTAGCAACGCTAAGTGTCCTAATTCTTATGATACAAAAAAGAAACGACAACCTGAACCTTTAGAAAGTACCCAGAAGACCTGCGGACTTTGCAACACATTTCCATTTAGTGATTTCAAAGGCAGAAAACTTATTACTTTGAGGGACTGCTAATCTTGTTTATCTGAAAGTATAACAGTTGTGTTTGCTTTGAAGGGCTCTAAATGGTTTCAGTATTTGGGGACAATAATTTGGCCTTTCCCAAATACATAAATTTCTGAAGTACCACTCTGAAGCAAGCAACTCTAAAATAAAAAGCAATTCTTCCTTCCCTCGGTTTGCCATCTTTCCAGTCATTTGCCTTTCAAACACCTCAGTGCCTAGGAGTCCTCCTGTAGAAGACAGAAAGGCATCCTGCTCACTACTAATCCCTGCTCACTACCTCAGACTCGTACACCCTTTCAAGTACTGACCGAGAGAGTACTTCCTTCATTTCCGCCCCAGCGTCTTCCAGCTTCCTCCCTTTCCAGAACTGATGCCCCATCTCGTTAGGCTACGTAGGTGCTCCTCAGGGCTTTAGGGCTCAGCTTTCCCTCCCGGTGAGACCTGGAGTTGCAGCTCATGCTTCAGGGCTCACTGTGCACAGATGGACACTTCCACCAGGGGCTGAGGACCGATACCAGCAGCCCCGACCCAGACTAATTATCACTGCTCCCACAGGAGGTGATGACAAGCACTTCCTCACCTTGAGCTGCCCCAAAGGCCCATCAGACACTGAGCAACCTCCGTCACCTCATCACCAGCCACCTTCTGGAGCCATCAACTCACTCACTTTGTGTCCCACATTTCTCCATGATGTGCAAACCAATGGGCCTCAGGCTAGCATCACCTTGCAGTCAGCCCAGGCCCTAGACCCCCATGGGACACCTCTGGCCCAGCATCACACTCAAGTTTCCCCATGTTCCTTCCCTTTTGTGTAACTTGGCAAGTTCTATTTTTATATTTGAAGGGAGATGGGGAGAATTCAGAGATTTAAGTCCTTATAATAGCCTCTCATCCAGTTTGTTCGGTAAGAGTGGCGGTTTGTGTCAAGCACAAACTGGAAGGCTGGTATTCCTAAAAGACAATGATGCTGTGCAGTAGAGCTTCCTGGACCCATCCATCACGGGTTCTCCCCTGAAATGCCCCACTCTGGCCCTCCTCTGTAGGCCCCCAGCTCTCACTGTGGTCCCACTTCCCATCTCTTTCCTGGAGCAAGCCATCCATCATTCTGCGCTTGCTCACCTCCACGCCTTCTCACTTGCAGCTGCAGAGACTTCTCTCCCCTTCCTAGACCCCAAAGAGTTGGGCCTCCCCAGCCTTGCACCTGTCTGTTCATCCCCACCCCCCAACCCTCCTCCATACTCTGTCCTCTCTCTCTCCTTCTCATCCCCTGTGGGATTCCACATGCCACTCTCTTGCCTCCAATTCTACTTATCTTTCACATCCCAGCTTAAATGTCATTTCCTCTGGGAGACCTTTCCTGCCCCTCCAGTGGAAGCCCCTTATTCAGGGCCCTCTTCTAATTCTTTATCTAACTGCCCCCCTCTTCCCACAGATTGCAAGAGCTATAGAGGAACAGACGAGACGGCCTATCCGAAGCCCAGCAGAATCCACACACCTGGCAGAGACCTGACATGGGGCAGGCATTTAATAAAGATTTTTGGAGGGAACAAAGAAATAAATGGTGATGTCCAGGGACAGATCAAGGTTGTACCTGGAAGAAGTATGAGTGATAGGGGTAAGTGCACAGGACTGGTGTGTGTTTGGAGGGGTTGGTGTATGCCAGGGATAGGAACTATGACAACAGCTCAAGGGCCTCTAGGGCTCTTCTCAGCAGGTGGGGACACATGCTCAGCCTTGTCATCATGTCCCCCAAGAAATCAAGCCACTGCTGTAGCAGTCAGTGTCAACCCTCAGCCTCCGTCTGTAGAGAAGCCTTGCCTACTCAGGTTTGAGCCCAAATCACCCTGTCTGCCCAGAAGGCAGTCATGGAGTTAAGGGCTTCCAAGTAAGGGAGGGAGGGAAGCATCTGGCTGGTGACTCTCCACTCCCAGACACTCTCCTGTTGACAGTTCCTCAGCCAGGCTACCTCTTCCTGGCAGGTGTGTTCACTCTCAAGCCATCTTAAGATGACTGCAGGAGGCAGAAGGAGAGCTACATACGGTATCAGTGAGGACTGAAGCCACACACCAGCCCATGCTGGTATGTTAGTCTGTGGCCCAAAGTCACACGCATTCACAGCTTCCACATCAGATTTCCTGGGAAGACTAACCGGGTTTGGCCAGAAGGCTAAAGTTTTGCTTAGGTGATCTTTACCTGTTCTTTCTTCGATGTTGTGCTGGCCATGCCTCTCTGGCTAACATCAGGGACAGCATGAATGTGGGGAGCATCAGTGAAGATGTGGCTGGAGGGATTTTTCTATGCTCTGTTTCAGGCCATTCATTCCTAACACATCTTGTCATGGCCCAAATCTAACTTTGAGAGTATCCTTCGATATGAAGCTCTACTTAGGGTGTTTTTAATAAAGGGCAAAAATCTGAAAACACTGGACATTTACACAATAGTGTATTTCAAAATCTTTTTAGTAATTTTATCTTAGTTGCTGTAAGTTACTATAGGATTCCCTCTTTTGCTGAAATAGTCAAATAATTCCCTAATGAGAAAAAGCAAGCCCAATTTTCTTTCCAAATCACAACTACATAGTTGCAAGTCAGACTCATTTAAGATAGAAATCAATAACCGTAGCAAGAATACAGAACATGGCATCCTAGCATGGGTGCAAACACTTGCCAGGGAGCCCCCTGTGGGAGGCGACCCTCTTCTACCACAGTCAACTGAACCTGGAAGAAAGACCCAATGACAACAGTGAAGTTAGTGCTTATGCGATTTAACAGTGTTTCACTTCAAGTTATTTTAGAAGAAAGACAGCAACATAATCTCATGATGACAGATTAATTTCTCTAAAATGAAGAAGCCAGAATCACCAAATCATGCTTATTAGAATAAACCTTTAGCTTTTGAAGACCTGTTTTTGTGATAAATCCTGAAAACGATTATATGATGAACTCCACTCTTTTAAAAAGTAACTCAACTTAATACCTACTGCGTTTGCTTAAATCCCCTGTGAGTACATATGCTTCTGGGCTTCCATCCCTTCCACACTTTGCATCTGGATTCTCCCAAGCATGCCTGATATCAACAGAGAAATGCTTCACTAAAGCCTCCGTGTGCACTCGAGGCTCTCCCTTTACTCTTTCTTTCCTTCCCCCATGGCCTGGCTGACCCCCAATTCCTGAGAGCTGAGTCTGACTACAGGGAGTAGAAGTTCTCTTCCTTTTCCCTTGGGCCTGTGAGTCCAATTTCTACCTCTAAAAGTGCAAAGTCAGAGGGAACAGGTTTATATCACAGTAACAGGTAAGACATTTATGAAGAATCCCAGGATCTAGCGGCTTCAGACATCAGAGTACTGGGGCTTTGTCTACCTTGGGTCAGACACTCAGACTAGGATTTATGAAACACAGGCCCACATCACCAAGCACTGTTGTCCAGGATTCTTCTCCAGAAGTGTTTTAAAAGCATGGCACCTTCCAGGCAAAGAGACATATAACATCAGTGACTCTCAAGCTTTTCTTGCATGAGAACTTAATGTTCAACTCCAGGTCTAAAAGGGAACCACAACTGTGGCTCTTTTCTAAATGGTTCACTTAATGTATGAGAACTATCACCACACCATCAAAGCAGCCTGTTAACCTACAGAATAATATTCCTATTGAGCTGAGGCCTCCTGGTGCCCTTTTCCACCACCATTCACTCATCCAACACATACTGAGAACCTGCTTGTGCCAGCACCACGCTAGGATCAGAGCCTGCCCTGAGGACCACACGGAGAGCAGGCATCAGGTGGACCATCAGTGAACCAGGCACATGAGCCTGGAGAGGACATGACACTTCACAGAAGGAAGTCTGGGCAAAGCCTTAAAGCAAGCATGGGCATTGAGTCAATCGGGTGAGGGGAGTAAAACACTCAGGAAGTATAGTTCAATGCAAAGAATTCAGGAGGTCTTACAAAGGAGACCAGGGTTGCCAGGCGGTCAAGTGGGTCTTGTATCTGCTAAGCAACAGGGAGCCAAACAAGGATTTTAGGCAAGGAACTGACATAACTAGATATTCATTGTCTTTGTTTTTTTCTTTTCTTTCCTTCTTTCTTTCTTCTTTTTTTTTTTTTTTTTTTTTTTTTTTTGAGGGGGATAGTGGAAAAGAGAGAGGCTCCATGCCCAGTGCCCAGTGCAGAGCATGACACAGGGTTTGATCTCAGGACTCTAAGATCATGACCTGAGCCAAAATCAAGAGGCAGCTGCTTAACCAACTGAGCCACCCAGACACCCCAGCAAGATTTTGATTTAAATCAGAACTCTGGCTGCTGTTCAGAATGGAAGAACAGATGCTTCAGTGGAGGGAGGGGGAGTACCTAGGACAGCGTATCTCAATTTGGATGTGCACACTCATCGCCCAGCAACCGTGCTGAAGTGCGGTCTATAACCCAGTAGAGGTTGGGATGGCTCCTGGGATTCGGAATTTCCAAAAATACCCCAGGTAATGCAAATGCCGTGGGTTCTCAGCCGTGGGGTCACCAAGGTCTTAGGGAAAGAGAATAAGGGTCTGAGGTCAGGCAGAGTCAGTGAGGAAGGGCCAGGTTCCAGAGGCAGGAACATTTTTCTTATCATTGTTCCACTGCATCTGACTATCAGAATTAGGTTGAGCGCAGGGAAGGAAACAGATGAAGGGTTCAGTGAATGGGTGAATGAAGACAATGTGCCTTTGGCACCTTCAGTTGACTTGAGATGGGTCATCAGCATCAGGGACTGAGAATAAGCTGCTGCCACCTTTTCCCTAACCAGTGAGATGTGCCTGCTGGATTTGTCCTACGGCACTGGTCCTTCACTACATTAATTTGAAGATTCTACTTTACTGCCCATCAGCAGGGCTGTGTGTCTCCTGTGCAGCTGCTTTCTCCTTCCTGAAAGTGAATACAGCTTCTCAAAAGGAGCAATGAATTGGGGGGCACATAAGTACCTGGATGTCCCCTGGACCCTACACCTCACTTTCTAGGTCACTGTTTTTCTTGGCTATGAAAAGAAGGATTGGACTAAGAAATGCCTACAGTCCTCTTTCTATAATCCCATATCATGAGCTCTACCCTCAGCCTTCCCTCTCCCCTTTGTTCCCAAAGATTTATTCAGAGCCTCTCTACCTCCCAGACTTGGGCTTTACCCCAACTTTCAGCCTCCAGCAACTGGTGAGGGACAGAGTTCACAAAAGAAAAGCAGTTTAGGAAGCACTTTTCTAGAAACACTCCTACCATTGTTTTCATTTCTTTCGTTGGTTATAGAGATTGGTAGGTGGTCATGGAAGAATGGCAGTTGGCTGCCTTCTCAGGCAAGTCCGTGTTTCCCAGCATGTGGACATCTCCTTCAGCTTGTTCTTCTGACCATGAGTCCCAGCAACAAATACCTCTTCTGGTCCTTCAGACTGAGGAAAGGAAGTCTAACACCACAGTCTTGCTGGAAGGGAAAGTGAGGTTTAAAAGAAGTTTCCCTCTTGGGAAAAGTCAGGGCACAATCAGGGTTTCTTACTCCTGGTGTTCCTTCTTTTATTCTCTACCTCAGAAAATTCCCCCAAATTATTAAATTATTCATTAATATAACTTCAGTCTCTTAAAAGGCCTAGTCCATTGTGGGGACAAATTCAAACATGTTTGTAAAAACTGATTTAAGTAACCTTTTTTTTCTTAAATCACGATACAGTTGACATATAACATTATATTAGTTTTGTGTGTTACAACATAATAATTTAATATACATATGTGTGGTGAACAATCACCACAGTAAGTCTAGCTAACATCCATTAACCACAGAGAGTTACAGATAAGTTTTCTTGTGGTGAGATCTATTAAGATCTATTCTCTTAGCAATTTTCAAATATATCATATGGTATTATTAACTATAATCACCATGTTGTATGTTACATCCCAGGGCTTATTTTGTTTTGACACCTTGAACCATTTTCTATAGATAATGAACCATTTTATGTAAGTAACTTTTCTTGACACATCAAAAAAGACAAAACCAAAAATGCTCAATGGAGGATGTTTTTCCGATAGAAGGCCGAATCTAATGTAATGCAAGTATTGTTCACAGCACTCCATCCTCTCATTTAAGGAGATGAGGCCAGGCAAACATTTGCGGGAGACCATACCTAGGGCCAGATGCCCTCACCGCCAGCTGCTAAGCAGGTGAGGTCAGAGAGTAAACTGGGCTGAATGGAAAAGACAGGGCCATAGTCACAACACCACAAAAGACTCATGGCTCTTTGTGAAGGAGACAGAACCAGCTACTACCAGAGCCTCACCAAGGACCACCAGCGATGCAGGCCCAACTGCCGGGACACCTTCCCAGTTTTTGAGAAGACATTTGACTGGATTCATGTGAAGTCCCCGGATTTTTTTTAATGTTGGCAGTGTGTTCATAATTTCTAAAACACTGAGAAGTAACAGTGGGTATGCCAAATTAAACACATGTCTACCAGATGTGACCAAATATGGCAATTTACAACGTCTCACATACAACATATAAAGGAACCCCCACCCCCACCCCCAAGGAATTTACAGTCCGTGGGTTCATAATCAAGGTTCTCGCTTGCTTCTGTATCAAGTGCTAATGCCATTACAGGTTTAAAGATCCTTCATTGTCTGGTCCCCCCGATTCATCCAATTTATAGTGCATACCCCTGACACTCAATTCTAATCAAAACACTGTCCTGTATACACATGATCGTACCATTTTCATTTCCATCTCTGTCTCTTTGCCTAAGTTATTTTACATTATTTCCCAAAAATGTCCTCTCTTCTCCTGTCCATTCATCACATACAATCACAACCTCTCCACACCACTTTCCTCTGTACCTCTGGTGAAAGTATCTTTAACTGTCAATACCACAGTTTAGCATGTCCTTATATATTGCTGTTATTGTGAGTCAATTGTTCCATATATATTTGTTATTTCAGGCTGGGGGAAAGCGGCAGGGTCTTGTTGGCTATGCGTAAGATCCCATGTGTTTTAAAAACAGGGTCACAGGAGCTCACACATACCATAAGATATAAAGCCGTGTGGGACATCAGCCACAAAACACACTACATTAATTAATGTAAAGCATAACAGCCACTCCTGGCTTGGCATTTCTTACAGTGGGAGGGAGAAGAGCAACACAGCCTAAAATGGATGCATTAAGGAACAGTGCAAAATTAGAATAGAAAACAGCAAATGAATGTTCACAACCTTGAATTCACCAGTCTACTCTATTTCCCTTTGAAGTCAAGTGAGTACTCAACTGGTACTAAACTTTACTTGGGGGTTTTCTGGAAACTGGAAAGAGTCATACCAGACCCACAGCAAACTCAGCTCCCAGACTATAGTTCCCAGGAGACCATGGCATTTGTCTCTGTTCCATGAACCATTTTAACCCCACACCAAACAGGACCCATAGTCTTGCCAGTGAACAGATTCCAAGAGGAATCCTGAACCAACCCCTTGCCTGGACTCCTATGGCCACACGCTTTCCTAAATGTTTCGAGTCCTCTATAACTGCCACCAGCAAACTTTGAGCCAGACAAATCCAGTCTGACCTCAGGACTTCCCACCAACTGTTTGAATTTGCCTGGCGGGGATAGTGTACTCATTCAGAAACATCTTGACTATGGACAAGTGCCTACAACAACTAGAGAAGTTAGCAATGGCAGGAAGAGGCCAGGCAGCATGCTCTCCCTTTCCTGTCTAGGGCTGTAGCCTGGGGAAGATGAAAACAAATTTTAATGTCTCCATTATGAAGAGAACACAACTCACCGGGTATATGACTGTTAGGTTATAACTACGTTTGCTTCTTCTGTGAATGGTATTCTGTGATCAAGTGTTTAAACCTATCTGATGCGTTGAGGGGAGGGGGGCACTGGTGGCATTCACCTTATACCCGTAAAGTATATTCATTTCCATTGAGAAGCTTAATTAATGGAGGCTTCTACAAACAAATGCTGTTCAGAGAACGATACTGACATATTGAGATTATGAGCATATTGAAAATTCACATAATCCTTGAAAATCTGTTCAAAAGACATGTACCCACCCACAAAATCTTCTCTACATGCTACCCAAGGAAAGTGATGCATTTTTTGCTCATAAATGCCCATTGTAAATAATGAAACCTGCCCCTTTTCATCTGTTGAAAACAAAGATGGAATAGATTCGAAGAGCAAGATTATTCATGAGATAATACAAAATTCTGTAGTGCGTCAACCAGGAATCTATGTGATTCATAAATAAAATCATTTTATCGCACTTGACCTTAAACTTTCTCTGCATGACCTTCCAGCTAACATGAAGGCCAGGCAGGTGAAAATTAAGGTAACGAGACAGAAAGGACGGGGGTAGGAGAATGAATCGGGTGAAGGAGGCTGTCAGGTGGATTTTGCGTTAGCTCCGAGGACGCCCAAATCCTCAGACTTGGCTCACAGCCTTGGCAGGGTCAGGATCCTGCCGATTCCACAGTGCTGCTCCTTTGTTCATATTCTAATGTGTTTCACAGCACAGAACAGAAGCTACACTGTTATGTTGGAACATTTCATGAACCTCTAGTCTTTTATCTGAAACTGAAGCCTAAATGACTCCTTTTGTCGGCCCAGGTTGCTGGCCATTCCCTTCAGGTACCTGAATGAAAACAAGGCAGGCCAGCGCTGTCACATTTCCAGGTTCCAATGAACTCAACAGCATCTCAGAAGGCAAAGAACTGACTTGGTTTGTGGGGCTTCAGAAGGCCGTTCTCCTGGAGATGGCAGGGTGTAGGAGAAAGCACACCGTCTGCGGACCGGCTGGCCGAAACAGCAAGAGACCTCGTCCGCCAGGCCTGTCTTTTTCACCCTCCGTCCTAGCAGGCTGCTGGTAGGTGGGAGGCTTCAATTTTAGTGGGTATGATAAGCTCGACCCAACCAAATCCTCTGGCTCAAGCCCCAAGTCTGGTTTCTCTGAGTAGAAAGTCAAAATCCATGCTTTTAGGAGCTGAGTTTCCTTCTCTTCATGACCTTCTCTTACGAGAACTCTTAGAACAAGAAGGGATAAATTATTTAGTAAATGTCTCCTATAGTGCCAAAAGCGCCATAAAAGCCTTGAACAACAACGACAGTGTTGTTCAAGAAAACTGCTGCATCACCCGTGAGTGATTAGCAAGAAGTTGGGGAGCACCCAGTTTCTCTGGATCTGGGGGCTGTGTCAGGCTCAGCTGTGAGGTTTGCAAGTCTGCCTTGACCCCTCCTCTCCTCCTCCAGCTGCCCCCAACATCTGACTCTGCCACATTCTCCAGTGCCCTTAGGCTGACGGGTCTCAATGCCACAGCAGCATCAGCAGTAGCTGCAAACTTAGCGGAAACACAAACTCTTTGAACACCCCAGGACTTCTGCATCTCAGAGCATAGAGTGATATCATGCACAAAAAAATTGGGCAGTCTGTGTCTGAGCCTTTTTCTCCTTCTTCCCCATTAAAAAAGAAAAACAGTGCTTTGTTCCTTTCTGATGGTAGGCTAAGTGTTCCACATTTTTACCACCATCACTGTTCCGTATTTAGCAGATACACAGCGACAGGCTACAAAGGCAAAGAACCTGATCAGTGTTCACTATTATCATTGGCACATTGCCTTAACCAGATCAAGGTTATGAGTCTGATTCCTACAGATGTCTCTTTACGCTGGGTCACTCTGAGGCTACAAGGGGAAGTCCTTGGTCTGAGACAGACATCAGTGTACAGCCCCTTGGAAAAACCAGTCAGAAAGACCACGAAGAGCCACTGGGGCAACCATCAGTGAAAAGTGCTGCATACGAATTATGACATCGGTCATGATACTTACAGGACTTCACAAAAATATCTCCAAGTGTGCTATTTCATCCACAGCAGTGGCATTCCAACACATTGTGTGCAGACCAGATTCTTTAGCTAGGTCAGCCAGGCCATGGAGAAGTGGGTGTGGCTGTAGAGTCAACAGCAAAGGAAGGGGCCATTGTGATAGCCCACACACCTCATCAGAGTGCTCTCAGGGGTGCTCTGGTTGGGGATGGATGATTGAAGGTAGGGTACTAGTGAGGACCACCAGGTGCCTGTGCAGCCAACAGGTAAGGTATCAGTCTGGGGAAGGAGAAAACAATCTTCTTGCCCCCAGTCTTCCTGCACCCTGCACCGTGGATAAGAGCAGCAGGAAAGCTCTCAGAGGCCCCACTTCAGAATGAGAGGAAGTGTCAACACTATAGATCAAATACCCCATTTCTCAGAGTGCATGCTTAATTTCAAAACATATTCCTGAAAAGCAATACCATACAGAAAAACTAGAAGGGCTGACAGATTAAGATCTGTGATTTTGACTACTTGAAAGTGACGTACTGGGGCACTTCGGTGGCTGAGTTGATCAAGCATCCAATTCTTAGTTTCTGGCTCAGGTCATGATCTCAGGGCTATGAGATCGGCCGGTTCCAGCTCTGTGCTCAGTGGGGAGGCTGCTTGAGATGCTCTCCCTCTGCCCCACCCCCACACCACTCAGGTGCATTCTCTCTCAAATAAATATATCTTTAAAAAAAAGAAAAGAAAATGACTTACTGATCCATTCATTCAAGGAATAATTCTAGAATTCATACTCTAGGCTAGGCAGGGTGTAAAATGATTTCATATACCTCTCACAAAGCTTGTGCTCCAGTGGTGCAGGCCATTTGCTTTTTACAAATCTGTACAAGTTAGAGTCATGAACTGTGAAGACTGGGGTACAACCACAAAGCTGGTGAGGGAGCCAACTAAATGCCGGAAAGTTTGTTTATTCATGAAACGTGACCATTAAGCTTGAGGGTGAAGATACAGTAAGCACTTATTTCTCTATGTAAACATGACTCTGGAGAAAGCCAGGAGACACTACAAACATTTCTGTAGCCTCGTATTTAAAGATTTGCAAAAGTGTTCAAGTGCATTCCTCTGAATATAAAGGATCTAGTGACTATTACTTTCTTATCATATGTAATCCTAACAGGGAAAGCCTATTACTCCATCTCTTCTGATCCCCAGAACTGTAAGACTAATTCTGCAGAAGGAAAAATAAAACACAACATTATTTCCATTCTATTTTAGGGGGGGATAAAGTATATAACACATTTTGTCATTTAAACCATTTTAAGTATGCAATTCAGTGGTATGAATTATATTCACAGTGTTGTGCAACAATCATCATTATATGTTTCCATCTTCTCCATCACCCCAAACAAAAACTCTGTAACTAGCAAGCACTAAGCCCCCATTCTTCCCTCCCCACAGCTGGTAACTTCTAATCTACCTTCTGTCTCTATGAATTTGGCTTTCTAAAAACCTCATATAAGTGGAATTAAACAGTAATTGTCCTTTTATGCCTGGCTTATTTCACTTATTATTATAAAATGTTTTTCAAGTTTCATCCATATTGTAGCCTGTATCAGAATTTCATTCCTTTCTATGGCTGAATAATCGTGTGGATATATCACATTTTATTCAACCATTCATTAGTTGATAGACAGTTGGATTATGTCCACCTTTTGGCTGTTGTGAACAATGCTACAATAAACACTAGTATATATGTATGTATGTAGTATGTATATGTGTATATGTGTTTGAGTTCCTTGGTGTTTAATTCTTTGGTATATATACCTAGGGATGGAATTGCGAGATCAGATGGTAATTCTACATTTAGCTTTTGAGCCTTAATAACAAGCCATTTTCCACAACAACTGTACAATTTTATATTCCTACCAGGAATGCCCAAAGGTTCCAATTTTCCACATCCCTATCATTGCTTTCTGATTTTTTATTATAGCCCCCGTACTAGGTGTTAAGTGCTATCACATTATAGTTTTGATTTGTGTTTTCCCAAGGACTAAGTATATTGGGCATCTTTTCATGTGCTTTTGGCCATTTACATTTCCTCTTTGGAGAAATATCTATTCAAGTCATTAGCCCATTTTATGGTATTTTATTGATTTTTATTTTCAATTTTCTCCTGGTTTTATTGAGATATAATTCACATACAGCACTGTGTAAATTTAAGGCGTACGTCATAAGGATTTCATTCACATACACTGTGAAATGATTATCACAATACCTTTAGCTAAAATCCATGATCTCACACAGATACAAAAAGAAAAAGAAAAAAATGGTTTCTATTCCTTGTGATGAGAGCTCTCAGGATTTACTCTCTTAACAGCTCTCATATACACCATACAGCAGTGTTAAGTATGGTCATCGTGTTGTACATTTCATCCGAGTACTTATTTATCCTGTAACTGGAAGTTTGAACCTTTTGACTGCCTTTCCCCAAATCCCCCAAACCCCTACCTCTAGTAACCACAAATCTGATCTCTATTTGAGTTTTTTTCTTTTTTAAGATTGAACATATAAATGAAATCATATACTATTTATCTTTCTCTGGCTGATTTATTTCAGTTAGCATAATGCCCTCAAGGTCCATCCATGTTACTGTAAATGGCAGGAATTCCCTCTTTTGGGGCGGCTGAATAATATCCCAACAAACACATACAACCCACATTTTCTTTATTCTTTATTCATTCATTCCTCTGTTGACGGACACTTAGGTAGTTTCCATGTCTTTGCTATTGTAAATAATGCTGCTATGAACATGGGAGCACAGATTTATTTTTAACATAGTGTTTTTGTTTCCTTCAGATACTGTAGCTCTCCCCCAACCCCCGCCCTTATCTACAAGGCGTACATTCCAAGTATCCTAGTGGATGCCACAAACTGTGGATAGTACCAAACCCTCTACAGACCATGTTTTTTCTCATATAAACATACCTATGATAAAGGTTAATTTATAAATTAGGCACAGTAAGAGATTGACAGTAATAACTAATAATAAGTAGAACAAATTATAACATATTGTAATAAAACTTAGATGAATATGACCAGTCTCTCTCTCTTTCTTTCTCTCAAAATACATGACTGTACTGTACTCACCCTTCTGAGGATGAGACGAGATGGTAAAATGCCTACATGAGGAGATGAAGTGAAATGAACGATAGAGGCGAATGACATAGAGCTACTGTTAACCTTCTGATTATGTCGGGAGGACCACCTGTTTCTGGACTGCAGCTGACTGCAGGGAACTACATCTGCAGAAAGTGAAACTGCAGGTAAGGAGAGACTACTGCCTATTTCCAAGTGCTACTTCTGGATCATATGATAATTCTATTTTTAATTTTTGAGGAACCTTCACACTGTTTTCCATGGTGGCTATACCATGGAATACCACCAGCAGCGCACAAGGCTTCCCTTTCTCCACATCCTTACCAGCGTAAGTTATCTCTTGTCTTTTCAATGACAGCCGTTCTAACAGGTGTGAGGTATGCCACTGTGATTTTGATTTGCATTTCCCTTCTGATTAGTGATGCTGAGTACATTTTCATATACCTGTTTGGCCATTAGTATATTTTATTGGAAAATGTTTATTCAGGTCCTTTGCCCATTTTAGGACTTTATTTTATTTTATTTTATTTTGCTATTGAGTGGTATAAAGTTCTTCATCTATTTCGATATTAACCCTTTGTTGGAGATGACATTTGCAAATATTTTTCATGTTCTTGAAGCTGTCTTTTTATTTTGTCTATCATTTCTATTGCCATCCTTTGCCCGTTTCTGAATTGGGTTGTCTTTCTGTTAGGTTTCAGGAGTTCTTTTATATTCTGCATATTAAAACCCTTATCAGGCATATGATTTGCAAATATTTTCTCCTATTTTGTAGAATGTCTTTTCACTTTCTTGATAATGTCTTTCAATGCACAAAAGTTTTTAATTTTATGAAGACCAATTTATCTATTTTTCCTCTGGCTGTTCATACTTTTGGTATCATATCTAAGAATCTACTACCAATTTTATGGCCATAAAGATTTCCCCCTATGTTTTCTTCTAACAATTCTGTGGTTTTACCTCTTATAATTAGATCACTCAACTATTTTGACTTAATTTTTGTATCTGGTATGAGGGTAGCATTCCAACTTCATGCTTTGGCATGTGAAAATTCAGTTGTCCCAGTACCATTTGCTGAAAAGACTATTCTTTCCCCACTAAATGAACTTAGCATCCCTATAAAATATCAGTTGGCCACAGATATATAAGTATATATTTCTGGACTCTCAATTTTACTCCATTGGTCTATATGTCTATTCTTAAGCCAGTCCCATCCCATTTTGAATACTGTACATTTGCAAGCTTTTAAATTACGAGTCCTCTAACTTGGTTCTTTTTTCAAGATTATTTTGGTCATGTAGGATCTGGTACAATTCCACGAGAATTTGAGAACTGGCTTTTGAATTTTTGAAAAAAAAAAGGGGGGGGGTGTTGGCATTTTGATAGAGATTGCACTGAATCTGCAGATCATCTTGGGTCATATTGACATCTTAGTAATATAAGTCTTCCTGCCCACAAATATGTGATATCTTTCCATTTAATTAGGGCTTCTTTACATTTCTTTTAGCAATGTTTTGTAGTTTCCAGTGTACATGTCTTTCCTACTTGTTTTAATTTCTAGGTAGTTTATTCTCTTAAATGCTATTTTAAAATGTTATTAGTTTCCTAATTTCCTTTTCAGATCATTAATTGCACACGTGTAGAAACATAATGGATTTCTCTGTGTTAATCTTCCCTGCAACTTCCCTGAATTTTACAAATTAACTCTAGTAAATTTGTTTGTAGAATTTTTGGTATTTTCTATACATAAGAGAATATCATCTGCAAATAAGGGGCAGTTTCTTTGCAATTTGGATGCCTATTACTTCTTTTTCTTGTCTAATTGCTCTGACTAAATTTCCAGTACAATATTGAATAGAAGTGGTCAAAGAGGGCATCCCTGTTTGTTCCTGATCTTATAGGGAAAGCCTTAAGTCTCCTACCACTGAGTATGGTGTTAGCGTGAGTTTTTTGCAAATGTCCTTTACTTTGTTAAGGAAGTTTCCTTCTATTCCTGCTTTTGTGAATATTTTTAACCATGAAAGGATGTTGGATTTTATCAAATGCCTATTTTGTGTCTATTGAGATGAACATATTTTTTTTCTTCATTCTATTAATGCAGTATACTACTTTGATTGACTTTCTTATGTTGAACTACAGCTTCATTATTTTTTCAAAGGGTAATTATTACAAATATGTATTACTATATAAAAATTATGCTCTGAGCATCATTTTTTTTTAAAGATTTTATTTGTTTATTTGAGAGACAGAGATCACAAAAAAAAAGTAGGCAGGCAGAGAGAGAGAGGGGTAAGCAGACTCCCCGCTGAGCAGAGAGCCCAATGCGGGGGCTCAATCCCAGAACCCTGGAATCATGACCTGAGCCAAAGGCAGAGGCTTTAACCCACTGAGCCACCCAGGCGCCCCTCTGTGCATCATTTTAAAGATTAGTTCATTATTTCATTCATATATTAATTATACTCTCAGGCTCTATTCTATGTACTGAGGGTATATCACACCAGTCAGCTAAACAAACATATCTACCTTCCTGGAATAACAACCTGATAAGTAAAATATAATAAACAAGATACGTAAAATATAGAGTATGTTAATTAGTGGCAAGTGATAGGAAAAATAATAAAGCAACGACAAGGACAGAGAGTATGAAGAAGTTGATATTTTAGTTAGAAGCCTATCTAACTTACAACATTACAGTTTATACACATGTCCATATCCTAGCATTGCTGTAGAATTAAAGAAAAACACTTTTAGTGAAAAGGAAGAAATTGTCTAAATGGACTTAACGTCTCCCACAGAAATCCTCTGCCAAGCCACAACCCATACTAGGAAATCCCATTTCCTTTTGGCTCCACGTTCTCCACCAACAGATACTGACCCTGATGCCTAACGTAACATGGTTTTTAGGTATTATGAGCCAGTGAGGGCATAAATGGCACCAGATATTGCCCTCTTCAACCAGAAAAAGGCTATAAGATCTATCAAATGATAAATGAGTAATAGTCCAGAGTCAAATGCTTCAAAATACCCACGCTTTCCAATTTTCATCCCTTTCATTCATTTTAACAGCTGAAAACATTCAGGACTGTGCATTTGTCCCTAAGTCTTATAGGCTAATTTCTCGATATTGTATGATTCTTTAAGTTATAAAAGGTTACATGGTCTTCTCATTGCTGACCCCAACATGCTACAGAACCTGAACACATTCATCTGAAAATAATAAAAAAATACAGCATGAGGACGAAGAGCATGCATGCTATTTGATAAACTGACCACGTACATGGAAGCAACAACTGAATACCACTTAACTAAATCACAGAAATAAAATACATCCAGGTTTTTTATTTTCTCCTAAGGAAGCTCCCCACCCAGTGTGAAGCCCAACGCGGGGCTCACAATCACCATCCCAAGATAAACACCTGAGCTCAGATCAAGAGTCAGATGCTTAACTGCCTGAGCCACCCAGGTGCCCCGATACACCCAGGTTTTAAAAACCAATTATTATGTAGGTTAAATACCACTTAATTTAAATTATAAAACAAAATAGCAATATGCTTATTAAGAGCTATGTAGATTTTTAATAAGGAGCTTCTTAGAGAAAACAATCATTTGACTTTATATCTAAGAGGCTGCCTGCCGGTCACAGGCTCAGTGATGTCTTTCAGGCTGTTCACCTCATTCGCCTTTCTCCCATCACAGCAGACAGGACACACTGTGTGAGTAACAGGAAACCTGTGCTTCCTAGTCTTGTGCCCAGGCCAAGCAATTAGCATGTCACCAAGAGGGGCAGATGCACATGAATATGGAGCACAGAGCCTCATTTTTCTCTTCAGTCTATCAAGCCATGAATTCACTAATCCAGTTTTATCCTAGAACCTTGGGGGGTGGGGCTGAAGGGAAGAAGGGTTTCCCAAGCCCCATCTACAGGGATGTGAAATTCGAAACAGTCCAGGCTCTGTCAGCCCCAAAGGGTATTTCTGAATGCAATGGCTCCATCTTTCTATACCCAGGTGCACTTCCTGGCAGAAGGTACTAGGTATACAGTGACCTCCAAACTATTCTCTATGGTAGACAGTCTTGATGTTATGTCGTTTTATATAAAGAAGAAGGAAGTCTTGTTATAAAATTTTGTGCCTGAAAGGTAACAGGTATACCCAGACATTTAATTTAAAAAGGCCAAAACATTGAAATGAAATTACGGGTTGCCTTGATTTCAGAAAAATGTAGGGGAATGAAAATATGCAATGATTAATTTTATTTATTAGAGTAGATCAATTTCTATAGAGAATTACTATTCTTTGCTCGTCAACACAGTTTAAGGCAATGTAAACACATCCCTATTGCTACCATGCCCAAATATTTCTCTGCTGAGCTATTAGCCATAGTTTCATTTTATAAAAACCATAATAGAAAATGTGGCCAAACAGCTAGATGGAGTGTTCCCAGCAATATGGAGAAACAGTTGTGTTTATGCAGAGATTAGTCTTTCAAATTGAGAGATCTCCAAAGCTCCATTTGTACTTAAAAGGCTTGTCTTTTTGTTACCCAGTAAATAGATCATTCATATTCTACAAAGAAAACCCTCTAAATTAGGAAAAATAGCCATATTTAACATTAGGTAAGGAAATGGGGCTGAAAGCGAGAAAATAAGTCTATTTCCCCCAGTTTCTTGGACTAGATTAAAGCCTGTCTTTATCATTTAAAATAGCCTCTGTTTTTTCCACATACAAGAGGCAGAAATTTCATGAAAGGCTGAGAAGTACTATCCATAAATGTAAAAATTATGCCAGAAAACAAGAAACACATTTTTTAAAAGAAATCTTGGGCCCTCTTCTCTTATTCTGCAGCACATATTTCTTAGCTGCTACATTTCCTCCAAAGATGGAATGGTAGTTGTCAAGATGGTCTGAAAAGGCGGCATTCGGCACCAGGTCTTCATGCCAGGGCCATCCTTCCTACGCACAAGAGTACCCATGAGAGTATTTTGGGGACGACTTAAAACAACTTAAACGTGACCTGAAGTTCATTTCTCAGAATTGGGAAAAAAATATCAGAATTGTGTGGGTGGCATGAACACTATGTGATGCAAATTAGAGCCTCTGGAAGGCCCAATGTACACCGGTTAAGTCACTATCTCAAAAAAATGGCAATCTGAGAGATGAGAATATGTGTTAAGAATTGTTTTTAAGTCTGATTAAATATTAAAATAACAGAATGGAGCTACGACACTGAGAGGCAACAAAGGCAGTGGTGTCCTGTCCTTCATCAGTCATGTGTCCACACATGACTTTGTTTTTGCCTTTGTTACAGCAGGCGGAGGGTGCAAAGAACTGACAAGTGGAGCCCGACAAGCAGTGTGTCCTTTCAAAGGAGGAGAAAGGATTCCTGTCAGGGAAAACGGAGGAGAAAGGAGTAGCCACAAAGAGGATTGGGAAGAAGGAGAGAGCCTGAGAGTCTGTCCTCACCTGTCAAAGCCCAAGGATGTTGCCACACTCAGGAAGAAGTCAGCATTCACGTGGCAGCCCTTCCCTAAGTGCACACACACATCATGCCTGAATCTAGAAATTCTGTGTGGGAATCACCAATTGCTTCACAAAGATTCTACAGCCGTCGGTCCCTAAGAATAGCAAGTCGGAAAACATACCACTCCCCCTTAAAGCCATCCTTAGTTAGTGCAGCTGAACGGTTGGACATGTCTGTCAGCGGGAAGTCTCCATAGCAACCCCACCCAAAGTGTCCAGATCTCCCCAAGAACACCTCTTCGCAAGAATTATGATGCTCCTTCCGAGTCTGGGCAGCAAGTTGTTCACCAAAAGATCAGGTCCATCTGGCTCCTTCTTTATAGAAAAGTTCCTGGATAGAACTTTGCTTGGGGTCTTTGCATTTCTGGGCAAAGTCCTCACTGTCCAGGTCTACCCCTTATAGCCACCACAACTGAGCCTGCCCTGTTCTTCTGGACCATCTCCCTGCTGCACTGAAACACTCCTTTCTTGGAGAGCTTTTCAAGGCTTGGGCATAGAAGACTTCTGCATTAATTAAGAAGACATATCCCAATTACATACCTCCCAGATTTCTTTTTTATAATCACTAAAATCAGTTCCAAGATCTAACTACTTATAGGACACTGAATGTCTCACAGTCCTATATAAAATTCAGAGTATCTTACACCAAACTTGGCACCTTCTCCTGAAAAGCACCCTCCTCCTTGACTGCATGGTTTGATGAATCACACCTTCATTCACTTGACGCCTGAAAGCTTCCCCTGGGCTTCTCTCCCACCAGCTCAACAGTCCTTTGATTATCCTTCTTCACTTAAGTTTTAAGAGTATTCGCATTGACTGACTGCTTCCCAGTCTTACTGCTACTGTCCTATTCAGAATTATCTCACACTTGGCATGCTTTGTTTCTAGTCGGTCCACACAATGGGTCTACTTTGGGGATGGCGAAGGATTCCATAAGCATTAGTTGTGTTCCATTGCTGTAGCTTGCTGTTGCTGTCATGGTAGACATGATGTCAGCCCACTGCTCAAAAATCAACTGTAGTTGCTGTAGAATGAATCTCAACCACATTAATTAACTGAACAATTGACCCTGAACTCCTTCTTCAGCATAATGTCCTTTCCTAATGACCTATAAGAACCTTCCACTGTCCTTCAAGTAAAGTCGGTGTCACTGTTAGTGTACGTGACCTAAGGCAGAAACTTAGGAAATGCTTTCTAAAATGAAGCGGCTGGGCTAGAATTTGTGGACTTGAAGTGAATGTAAATGTCTGTATTTCTCACATAGTATAAACACTGAGAAAATGTAGCAGTAGAATTTTTTTTTTTCCTTTTTACTTAAACAGTATATACATAAGACCATGTATACTAGGTTCCCTACTATTGTTGTAAAGAATTACCACAAACTTAGTAACTTAAAACACAAATATATTATCCTGCAGTTCTGAAGGTCAAAAGTTCGAGATGATTCTCACTGAGCTAAAATGAACATCAACTGGGCTGCATTCTTTCCCAGCAGCTCTAGGAGAGGATGTTTCTTTGCCTTTTCCATCTTCTAGAATCTGCCCACCCTCTTGGTTCAAAGCCCTTTTTCTCCATTTTCAGAGCCAGCAATGGCAGGCCATGTCCTTTTCAAATCGCATCTCTCTGACTTTTCTTCCACCAACACATCTCCCTCTGACCACAGCTAAGAAAAGCTCTCCACTTTTTCAGGCCCGTGCATTTGGGGCTATCTAGGCAGTCCATGATCATTCCCGCAACTCAAGGTCTTTTGCATAATCCTACATGTAAAGTCTCTGTTGCCACTAAAGGTAATACATTCACAGGTTCTGGGGATTAAGACAAGGACAACTTTGGGGGGACATTATTCTGTCTACTGCACTTAAGTAATTAAGCAGAGAGACAAAACCATGCAGTGAATGTTTCAGCATATTTGTAGAACTGCTCCCATTGGATACAGGTTAATTTTCACCTGAGACACACACTCCAGCATGGCCACAAGCCTGCTCATGGAGGATGCCCAGGATGAGACTCGTATAAATGATATGTGCCTAAATGATAATACGTGCATAAGACCCATTCTCCTTTCCCAGCCAAAGAAGAAGAGCTAAGTCTTAAATGTCACATGCTAACAAACAGCACTTTTAAATTCATGTGCAGCTTTCCTTCTTAGTTGCTAATTTTTGTTTTCCCTGCATGGCATTTTAAATGCCTTGTCATGTGGAAGCTGATACAACTACGTACGTGGATTTGTACCACGGCTCCTGCCTTAGAATGAGCCCCCAAGCTCTTCCTTTAGGCTCTCTCTGCCTAGGACCTTCCTTAGTGATGCTGTGTTCTTGATCCACTTGGGAGACTTACTATAATTACCCTTCTCAAAAAGAAATGAATGAAATTATAACTCTCATGATTAGTAAAAGACAAAGAGATCATCAGAACATGTACTAATGGCCAAAATGACAGTGCTGGAATTTGCTATTTTCTACAAAGATTCATGGCTTTGCTCGCTTAACATTTATTAAGTACTGTCTTTAGGGAGCTTATAACCAGGAAGGCCAGTAGGGTAAGCACTAAAGTAAGAAAACTGCAAAGGAGAAGTCAGGGCCTCCCGTGCTAATGGAATCATGCTGAGAGAGCAATGCCTCACAGCAGAGAGCCCTGGGGCAGCTTGTGGGGCAAGCTTTAGAGCAGGACCATGAAGGAGGAGACAATGTGAATTTTTAGAGATGAAAAAGGTAACGAAGTGACAGAAGCAACCTTAGATAGTGCTGTAAACCTCAAAATTTAGAATAAATCACATATGTTTAAGGAATAGAACAGTCCTGTAGAACTACAATTTATTAAGTTTCTTCAGCCTGAGACTGGGGTCCAAAACCACATTAATAGCATAATTAGGTTTATGTCTGCAAATATAATAATGTTTTTGCATTTCTATTTACATGATTGGTTTACAAAAATAAAATTATAATCAGTATATGGATATATAATCATTGGTATACATTTGTGTGTGTATATATATGAATGTTATGTCAAAATTACCATGCACTGAGTGTCTGTTACGTGGTAGGCTTTGTGCTGGACGTGAAGGGTCTAAAAATGCATAGAATATAGACCATACCCTGGAGGGATTACTCAAAATCCAGCAGAGAGGGATGATTAAATAAATAATTAAAATCCAACAAAATGTGGGTTACAGGGATCCACGGTAATAAAAAAAAAAAAAAAAAAGAAAAAGAAAAAGAAAAAAAAAGAGCACAATGAAGAGAGAACACTGAGAACTTAAAGTGGCTCATATACCATGCCAGCTGCTTCACTGCCCTTCCTGGGAATGCCTTACCCAAAAGAGCAGCCTAGGTGGGCATGTAGCAGGTAGTGCTTCCTGGCTGATGAAGTAGCACTCTCTCCCAGGCAAGGCATGCTCAGAGAAAGAGAAAGACATGCAGGAAGAAATAAAAAAGTTTTTACCACCTTTGAATTCTGGTCTCCCCTTCTCAGGTGGAACTCAGGTCAGTCCCTTATTCCCCCACCACAGTTGGTCATTTTGGTAATTATTGATTCATATCCCAACCCAAACCACTGGTACACTTGACTTTTGACCCATCTCCTGCCTAGCAGTCCATGAAAAGATGCCCCTTAGTTCTTGGAAGATGTTTTCTTACCACATCAATGAAATATGTGATTCTTCCCCCATTTGCTGGGAGCCAAACAAGAACATGTTTCTTCTAACAATGGAAAGCTCTTGTGAGATGACTGGCCTCCCTATAAGGAGACCTGTTACACATATACATGGAAATCAAAAGAAGCACATACTAGAACAGTCACCTGCTGGGGTTCAAAATAAAAGGTAGACTAATAAGTAGGCTTATTTCATGCATATTTTTGCTTTTATCATCATCTTAAAAATATATAATTATAATGTATCATCCATTTATCTTAGCACCACCAATATTCATTCAATTGTATGTTAAACCACCAAAAATGATATCAAAGCATTGCAGTTTTCACAAGAGGACCAGAGACTGCATTTTCAGAAATTGACAATGACTTTTTATGATATATATAATAAAATAACTTTACAAAAAACAACCTTGTATATATTAAAATTTGGATTTTCCTAGTTGTTCATTAGTAAATGTCTGATATCAACGCAGTAAGAGAATTTTATTAAATGCTGATGAATTAATCCCTTTGTGTTAACAAATAGACTTTTTTTGCCCCAAATTTATACACTCTAAATAATACTTTTAAAGCTGTGACTTGTTTGATATAGTACTTGAGATTTTCTCCGTACAGTGAAAATGTAGTATATACATTTATTTTGTATATTATGATGTCATGACATCTTAAAGAAAACTTTTTAGCTGGGAAGAGACTGCTCCTCCCAGGACTAGTCAATTCTTGGAGCTACCAAAGGGCTCAGCCAGGAGCACACCTTTGATATGCAAACTGACCAATCCAGAGTCAAACCTCTCTGGCCTGTCCACCCCAGAAGGCAATATTCCTGTGCCCCAGTCACCCCAGGGCCAGGTACCAGGCAAACTAGAGACTACCCCTATAGTCCAAAGCCTGCCAAAATTATTTGACATAGCCAATCTAACTATTTACCCTGCCCAACCTTGCCATAAAGGCTCTCCACTTATTTTCAACCTCTACCTCCACCCTTTGGTCTTTTCTGGGACCTGTCAGGATAATAAATTTCCTTCCAAGTCTTGTTCTCTTCTCCTCCTGTGGCCACATTATTCTGACTTTACATATTGTTTCTTATAGCAGATAGAAAACCTATATAAAGTGTGTTAATATGCAAAAATTACATCCAAACAATTTGTTAAGACAGAATTTCCAAGCAGAAAATTTACATCACAGAGGAGGCAGAGGACTGGAAAAAGGAGAAAAAAAAAAAACAACAAAGCAAAACAAACAAACAAACAAACAAAATGGAGAGAGGCTTAGATGAAACTCTTATGATTCATTTCTTCGATCTCTTTCTTGCACCTGTAACACTGTGGGAATGAGTCCGCAATGCATCTTCTCTATTAGGTGATATTTCCGATTGTAGGAAAAAAGGCAATTTCATTCTGTTCTTACTGAGTGCAGTAAGAACACTGGGTATTTTACGTAAGGTTACTGGAGTTGAGTCTTTAAGAAAGGAGGGACAAACCATATTGGTCCTGTCATTGCTGTCTAGTAAGTGGTATCCAAGAAGAATTACTCACGGTAGGATTTCTGTTCAAAATGATGGAGAGATGTGGAGCGCCTGGGTGGCTCAGTCCATTAAGTGTCTGCCTTCCGTTCAGGTCATGATCTCAGGGTCCAGGGATTGGCTGCAACAGGCTCCCTGCTCAGGGGGAGTCTGTGTTTCCCTCCCCCCCACCGCCACCCCACTGCTTGTGCGCTCTCGCTTTCTCTCAGATAACTAAATAAATCTTTCATGGAACACTACATCAAAAACTAATGATGTACTAACTGTACGGTGACTAACATAACATAACAAAAAATAAAAAGAAATTAAATAAATAAATCTTATAAAATAAAATCTTGTAAAATACAATACAATACAATACAATGATGGACAGCTGCATCCAGAAAGAAGAGGTGGTTGCTGGAGTCTTATAAGTGAGGCTTGGTTCCTGAAAAGCCGTCTCAGGATTCTAACAGATCTTTCAAATTTGCAATTTAGAAGGTCAGAAGAGCATTTTTAAATAAACAAAAATGTAAACTACAGACATGTACCGCCTACCCACCAACACACATCACACAGTCACTCTGCATTTTGGGCCCATTTTTACTTCTAAGCACCTCAAAGTCTTCATTGACTTGTGTGGTAGATGCCTAGTGTCTGAAAAGATCCCAGAAAGAGAGAGGCCACATCTACTTTGTCAAGGAGCCACCATTATAGGGCTGTGTACCCTCTGGAGAGCTCGGTCTCCCCCTGAAATTCACTCTTCCTCCCTGTGGCATAACAGCTCTGCTGAAACCTTCACTCTACATTTCATTTGAAACAGCCCTACGTACAGACAGCAGGGATCATCGTCCAGTTTAAGAAAAAAAAAAAAAAAGACAGAAAAGAAGAGAAGAGAAGGAGGAAATCAGATGGGGCGGGTGCAGGGCGGGAAGGGAAAAGCGATGAGGGTAAAGGATCAGAGGATGGGTGTTTCATAGTGTAGCTCCTACGTGCGAAGCAGAAAAAAGAATTGCTACAACAAAATATCCTTCTAAACATTATAATAATGTGTTAAGAAAAGCCTGAAGAAGGGATGACTGTGGTTTTAATTAGAACCTATGATGGGTTTCCTACTACACAGCAAAGCACTTTACATAGTCTCCTCATTTATACATTTTAGTGACCTTGACTGCAGGTGAGACATTTTGCTAGGAACTGTACTGTAGAGAGAGACACTGCAGAAGAATATGCTCCTGGTGTGTATATATAGGTTGATAGAATGCCATCCATCAGACCACTGGAAACAATTTCTCTTTCAAAGTCCCCTTGGCAATTCCCCTACTGTTCTGTTCTTCAGGTGATGGGGAGTCCTCTCCCCTCTCTGGTGGGAAGAAGGTCTTGTCTCGTGAGGATCATCTTGGCATGTGTTAGGGCTAGGCTGGCAAACTAGATTCTGGGACGAGGGCAAACATTCCTTTGTAGACGGAACTGAGGGGGAAGCACAGGACTGGCCAAATAAGGGGCAGAGACAGTGTGTAAGGAAATGGGTGTCTACCTTGCCTTCCTTTTGCTATTGTCCTTTAACAGGAAGAAGCATCTTATCACCGAAGCCTAACTGTAAATTTCAAAAGACCAGGGACTCTGGCTTTATTCGTGTCACTATCACATAGCAGGCTCCCCTCTCAATAGATTTTTACTGTTCAGTGCACATTTTTCAGGAGTTCTCTGTGCCCACTCCTCCTTGACTGGTGTGGGGCTGGAGACAGGTGAAGGGGAGGTGGACAGGCAAGCTCCTGGGCAGCTTACTGGGAGCTGCGGAAGGGACAAAGGAGCAAACACATGTTCTGCCCTTGTGTGTGGCAGGGGGTGGGGGGTGCGTCACCTCTCAGTACTTGCCCTTTTGCACCTGCCTTATGTACATGCACAAAGTGACCAAGCTCAAAACTCCTCCATGAAGAGTGGGGACACATGGGAAGTCAGGAGGACACATCCTCAGTGGGATGTCTGGGCTATGGAACAATGCTGAGAAGCTCCTGGTATTTCTGGACCTTCTCAGTCAAGAACAGGGATCAGTGCAGGCTCCAGCCTCTTCTGACCACAGGCTTCCCAGGGCCATGTCAGCATCTGCAAGAGCTTCACATATGCACCCCAAGCCACTGAAGTGCACCGACATTCCCCATGAGATAATCAACCACAACCAACTAGCTGATGTACAGTTACCTTATACCTTATACATGTGTTCGTTTCAATTTTCTGGTCTTCTTTTCCTATAAGAGAGGCAGTATGATTGTTTTTCAGGTTTCCATGACTTGTGTCAGCCCTCACAAAGCTTAGAGACCCTGGGTTCCTGGCCCACGTGCCCACCGGGAAGAATGACCTGACTGCTGAGCCTGGAGCAACCCGAGTTCTGGTCCCAGGATGCGCTTGAGAGGTGCTTGGTCCTCTGCCGAGCCTCCCCAGGCCCTCCCTCGGCAGCTCTGACTCCTCTTTGGTCCCTGGCTATCCCAGCATCAGTATTTACAGGTATCCCAGCATCAGTCTACTTTATGTCCTTTGTGTCCTTTGTAGGGGAGGACCACCAAGTCTTCCATGCTCTGGATTACCCAGTAAAGTGGCTGGTATAATAAGTACTGGTTGAATATCTACTAGGTCCTATGCCTTGTTCCTACCTTGGGTATGCATAGCTAAGTGTACATGCGAGGGGAACATCTGATGAATGGATGAGTATATAAATGATCATGACCTTTATCTCTGGACTCAGAGTTGTGTAGTCCAAGGCAACACAAAACATCCAATATAACAGCATCTGTCATAGAAAGGCAGTGCTCCCCCGGTCCCCAGAATCTTCTGGACGAGGCCTGCTGTGTGTGTGTGCCCTAGACTGGTGCCCTGGCGCTCAGCATCCTGTCCACCTCATCTCTGCCAGCTGCAGGTCCAGGTAGGACATCCAGTATGGGCTAGGCATGCCCTCCTGCCACCCGCCCTGCAGAGAGAGTCATCCTTCAATGTGGACAAACACTACCATCCCTGTACAGCAGATAGCACCTGGCTGTCTTGTCCACTCAGTCTGACGATGCTTTTCATCCAGTTGACTTCTGCAAAGTGACAGCAAAAAAATAAAGGGTGGGGGGAGCTAAGGGTGTGTCTTGGCATTAATAAGAGTAAAGATTATGAACAGAATGGAGTCACTTGTTAATATGAGCCAGGAAGCAAATACAGAACAGAACTGTAAGAGAGGAATTCAAAATTCTACATATTTAAATGTTAACGTAATGCACTTAAATCATCCCTTTAAATTTGGTATACCAGAATTCTGTATGCATTTATATAACACATTTAGAACCTCCTTCTAGAGCTCGGAAACTCTGTCTAGAGAAACATCAACCACAAACAGCACAAAATCTAATTTATTTTAATCAAACGACTATATCCTATCATTATCGTTAACATCTCTCCTCCACATGGGCTCTGCTCTCTTGTTCTCTCTAACAGTCCTGCTAAAGGGGGCTCTTCTATCATTTCTAGCCCCAGAAAGGCAGCGTACTTTACAAAGGAGCCAGGAGGTCCCTTATAGAGAGTATCATTGCAGTAAACAGAAGTTACCCCCAGACACTGAGATATGAGCAGCGCACCCTCCTGTTCTGTCCCCGCACTCAGCAGAGGCACGGGAATGAACATCTGCAGTGTAAAAGCGGCACCCATTAGCTCCTACAGCTTGTTAGCATATTTTAATGCTGAGATCACAGCTTTCTATTTCTGTCAAGGTGCTACTAGGTGCCAGACTCTGGATTCACACGTTGCGTCATTATTGTCCCCAGTGAACAGATTACACAGCAATATTGGGGATGGAGGTTGAGATGTAATGAGAAGGGGTACCAGTGGGAAAAGCAGACGGAGCACCTGGCACTTTGTAATGAATGAATGCGCTGATCACACGGAGGAAGGTTCTAATTTGAGCGGGCACCGGTAGACAAGTTCTATCCTGATGAGCACCTCTCTCAAAAACCTGCAAGTAATTACATTGCTTACCAAGAAACACCTCTCTTGAATAAATGTTGTGTCCAATACTTACCTCATTCGAGTTAATAACAGATGTCTAGTCACCAGTTCAGGTGCTGTTTTGAGCCACAAGGGACTCTAGGATCAAAAACCATATTACTTGCCAGCAGACCAAGACACCCTAGGCCCAAGATGCTGAAGATCTAAGGTCACTACACAGAGTAGCAGAGCTGCTGCTTCTCTATTCTAACTCATTCCTGTGACACCAGTAAGCACAAATTCACCATCATCCATGACAAAAACAAGTGTCAGTCCTGGTCCTCCAAGAAAAACATCATTAAGTGTTCTGTCCCTTCCAAAAACAATACACTCAGAGTTTCTACACAATTCACAGATTCCCTGATTTCCATAGTGCATGCACATGAACATAAACCAAACACATGAGCAGCGAAACAAAACACAGTCTATCATCAACTGTTTTCAAAGAGAAAAATACCTGGACCCTGTGTCTTTCTCCAAATACAATTCTTGGGGCACCTGAGTGGCTCATTCAGTTAAGCATCTGACTTCGGCGCATCCTAGGATGACTTCAGCATCCTGGGATGGAGCCCCACGCGGGGCTCCCTGCTCACTGGGGAACAGGCTTGCCCCTCTCCTTCTGCCCCTCCCCACTGCTCATGCTCGCTCACTCTCCCTCTCTCTCAAATAAATAAAATCTTAAAAAAAAAACACATTTAATTCTTGTTCTTATTCAAATGTTGTATCTGCACACAACAAAATCCCATGACACACAACTCACTCACATGCATCCCAGAAGGCAGGGAAAATAGGGAGAAATTGGTAAAGGGGAATAAACTTAGGCTCTGAGATGAGTAAGATCTGAGAATCTAGTGTGAAAGAGAGAGACTACAGTTGAAAGACCTGTACTGTAGAAAGAAAATTTGTGGAGACAAATTTAAACTTAATTTAGAACTTAGACATCCTCACCAAAGAAAAAAAAAGATAAATGTGAGGTGATAGACCCATAATTAACTAATGGGGGAGGGGGGTGGAAGGCTTTCACAGTGTTTATAAATATCACTTTAAATATTTTGCAATTTTATTTGTGAATTATACCTCAATAAAACTGAAATTAAAAAATAAATTTTAAAGAAAGTTGCAAAGTACAACCAAGATGTTGCCATGATGACCCCTCAGCCCCTGGCTGACTGACAGGAGAGCCCAGGGCCCCCCCCTTACTGTGAAGACCATTACTATGAGGTAATCTTTCTTCTCCCTATTCCTCTCAGTGCACTGCTCCCCCTTAGCACCGAGTTTCCCAGGAAGAGTTTTCTCCCCTTCTCTATGCTGGATCCCGGCTCCCTCAAAGACTTGTCCCTGGGATCCGTCCCTTGTTCTGGAGTCACCCACTGACCTCTCAAAGGCACCCCCTGCCCAAAAGAATGCAGGGCCTCCCTCCCTCCTCCCCCCTTCCCCTTCCTTCATGGCCAGAGAGCCTCATAGGGCTGCCAGGCACTGTGCTGGGCCAACATGACAGAAATGATGGAGCCTGCAGAGGCACAGGCGGGGCCCACGCTGGCGCCACCCCACACTAAGGGACACCTCCAAGTTGGGCACACTGTCTAGCTATTCATCTTCTGATGTGGCTTGCCCAGATTCCTCCAAAGTCTTTTTCCTACATAATCTTTTTTTTTTTTTTTAAAGATTTCATTTATTTGAGAGAGAGAAAGAGAGATAGAGAGACAGAGGGCACAAGCAGGTGCAGAGAGAAAGGGAGAAGCAGAGTCCTCACTGAGTGTGGAGCCTGATGCAGAGCCAGATCCCAGGACCCCGAGACCATGACCTGAGCTGAAATCCGATGCTCAACGGACTGAGCCACGCAGCTGTCCCTTCCTACATCATCTTAACAAATATCATAGCAATAGACTAGACTCAACAACTGTTGGAAAAGTGCCACTTGTGATTGTACTGGGTGCCTACCACCTCTTACAACCTTCTGAGTTATGTCTCTGTCTCTGACCTCATGGGGCATATACCAAGATCACACGAAGGCCACCTATTTGGGAAGAAGCGTCCTTCCAGGTGATTCCCTCTTCATTCTTTGTCTTTCCCTGTCACTGTCTCACCTGAAGTTAGTTTGGAGCCATTATATAGAGGAAAGAAAACTGGTCTAAGAGATAGAAAGCATTCATGTCAGGGTTTCTGCCACTGGCTATTTTTGTGACCTTGAGAGAGTTATTTACACTCCCTGAGTTTAAAGCTCCCAGGCCTATAAAGAGAAGCACTGGGCTAGGTGATCCTCAGGACCTTCCTGCATATAATTGCTTTGTAGCATAACCTTATTCCCTTACTCAAAAACTTTCAGTGACTTCCTTCAGGACAGATAATTAAACTACTTGGCCTGATATCCCTGGCTTTCTAGGATCTGGCCCCAACCTGCCTTTTCTAGTAATGCTCCTCAAAATCATCCCTTACCTCCAAGCAATCTGGCTTATCATGGCAATTCCTACATGACATCCCTGCACACCCATTCCCCCACCTGTGCTTCTGGCCCATCCTGCCTCTCAGGAAAATGAGAGTTCTCTAGAAAACCCCATGATGAAGTCTGCCCTGAGCTGTCCCACCACTAGCACTGGATGGAAACAGCTGGAAAACAGAAACCATATTCTGTATACCTACACCCATCCCATCACCTCACCCCGATGCCTCTTACATATTCAACACTCACAAAAATACTCTCCATGAAATATGCCTCCCCAAAAGGACACGTTGCTTCTATTCAGTACATCATTTTCTGCAAGCAACTACACTATATGTATCTAGAACATTTTCCAGCTTCTTGTCTAGATATTATCTTTCAATGACTAATTCTCTTTCAACTTCTAAAGAGTAATTGGTCTTGGTATCTTGTTTTCTGGAAGAAGCTAATTACTCTAGCCATCAGTTCCTGTTATTTCCAGATTAAAATGTCTCAACATAAGAACAAACATGGAGGTAGTTCCTGGATTCTGGCCACTGGCTCCTGATGGCCTTGTGAGGGTAAGCAGGATGCACTGATAGGTCTAAGAAAGTGAAGATTCTCCCATCTCCTAAGGTCAGATTGGCCTTTAAAAACTTAGTGTCATGCCAAGCTCTCTTCCCATGGAACAGGCAACACTCAACATTCCTATCTTCTAAGCATACCTAACAGAAAGAAGAGTGTGTCTCCAAGAAGCGCATTTTCCTTGGTTGCCCTTTTGTGGGAAGACCATGTCAAGTCACAGACAAAGACTTAAATCACATCAGAGAGGTAAACAATTGTCCCTGCCTGGCTCAGCCACTCCCTCCATAAGAGAGAGCTGCCACCAGACTTCAGCCTGCTGCCTGCTTCAGACCCACACTGGTTGGACAGGCTTGTTGTGAGCAAACCCACTGCTGTACCTTCTAGGAGCAATACCTGGTCTTTCCCTCCAAGATCTAAGGAGGAAAAATGGTCAGAGGCTTAGCTCAAGTTCCTTGCTCTTCCCTTTTTTAGAATCAAATCAAATAATGGAAGCCCAGAGTGCCTGCTAAAAAGACTTAGATCTGGAGGCAACATGCCTAGTCACCCCTCCATAATAGGTGTGTGCCAACGTGAAGGCAGGGGCCTTTTCTCAAAAAGAGGGAACAATACCACATTCTCTTAGCCAAGGCACATACATAAGCCCACAAGCCACCCCACAAAATCTCCGGAGTCCTTAAAACAGGCAGATGCATGTTTTGTTTCTCTGATTTTAAGTGATCAGAACCAAGAGGTGTTGAGGGTTCTGCCAAGTGTTGTGGTTCCCCTTCCAGACACCCAAGGCCGTCCATGTGAGCGGACATCACTCTCCCAACATTATAACTTGTTGCCAAATTTGGGATACTTCTTATAGGTTATCTAAAGGGTATATATAACACTTTTGCCATAAGTGTAAAAGTCTGATGGGGACAGCAGGCAAAAGTTTTAGGGAAAGAAGGTGCCTTTCTGAAGGACCACCACACCTTCTAGGCAACCTCAGCATATTTCTGAGAAGAGACATTTTGGAACAAGGACAGACTTGCTCACTGCTTACGGCTGCAGCTCTGGAACACAGGATTTCATGCTTCCCTCTCCAGGAGTTGTGTACTTTGAGAATGTTTTTCTTCACTGATTTTCCTTTTCTTTCTGGAAGGAAGAATCAGAAACTGTCTACTGTGCCCTCTGCTCTTAGAACGTAACAAGAATGGATGAAGGAGTGAAAAAAATATATTATTTTTTAAAAATCCATGTTGTTGGAATTTTTTTCCAAATTAAAAGCCTATGCCCATGTCTTGGTTGAGACGTGGCTGAAAGAGCTATGAGCCCAGGTGGATCATTCAGAAGTCTTGCTCTCATGCGGGGCGGGGGTGAGGGGGGGTCAACTCTGTCTCTGCAGCACAGGACATGTCACATGATGGTTGATTTCGGCTGTATTTTTGCAATTACTCAGAGATGGTCCTTTCCGAGCTTTACTGCAGACCCTTTGTGGTAAGTCTTCTAAGGCACATAAATGAAATGCTCACATCAAGCCCAACAATGAAGCCCTTTGCAGCTGAGCTGAGTCATGCTCTTCTCATTGGTGGTCCCCTCACCTTCCCCATAATTTCATCCTGTTAGCAATAGCCCCTTCCCCACCGCCACCATCACATTTATACTGTGAGTTTCTGTGAACAGAAGCTCACTATTTAAGTCATGTAAACTCCTGGCACTGGGGAAATGTGGGGTAAAATGACCACCAGAAAGTAGCCACATCCTAGAGCTCGACCAAGCAGGACCCTTGTGAGATTTTTATCTCATTTCCTACAGCCCCATTAGCACAGCAGCTTGTGATGAGGTCTAGCTCTGGAAAGTTCTGAGATTCATGAGAAACAAAAGCAAGCCAGGCGAGTTTCTAAAATCCTTCTTAATGAAGAGGCTAAACCCTAGAAAATGAACAGACAGGATGGACAGTCTTAGTGCCCTGCTCATCAATACCCATAATTAATACAGGTCACCCAATGGTCTGTGTCCTTGTCGTAATGCTCCGAGAAGTCACCCTCCTTTTCTGCTCCCTGGCCTTCCAAGGACCATGTCTGAATTAAATCATTCTGCATTCTGTGGCCGAGTACAGTTTAAATCAATAGCGTTATCATACTACAACTCTCCTTTCACGCTCTCCCTAATGCCTAATATTAGTCAAGTTTGCACTGAAATTGATCAGTAACAGAGGGTGCTTTCTCTTAACACCCCCCTCCGCATCGAACCACCCCCCTCCCGCAGCCCTTGGCCTCCCCCAGGAAGCAGGATCCACATTGATTTCTATCTGATTACAGGAGAGCTTGCCCCGACTTTCCCTGGTTACTTAAGCCGGCGTCTCATTGGGTGTCCTTAGAGACCAGGGCTTCGCTCAGGCAGAGAGCGTCTAGACAGTATTCATGACCCATCTGTCTGGCACGGCCCAGCGGATGGCAAACTCTATTAGAACTGAAACCATTTTTCCCTCCTCCTCCTCCCATCCCTCTCTCCCTTTGCGAAGCAGGAATCTGACACTGAAAATTACTATCATTGTTGCAATTCTCAAAATAGCACCGCCAGACTTTCATTAACATCCACGCTAGACTACTAAATATTTAAAGAAGTGGATAAATTTCCTCTGAAGTGGGACAGCCCTTGCACACATGAAAGCAGTCACAGAATCAAAATGTAAATCTAAGAGGTTGTTTTTATCCACGTAAATTTAGTGTCACAGCAGGAGGAAACGATGCCTCAGGTTTATGGAAACTTTCCCTCCCATTTGTTCTCTGCCTTTGTTTATCTGAAAAGGCAGAATTGCCTTTCAAGACCCGACAAGATTTTAATTGATCCGAAAACTGTCTTGGAGAAACAAAGGCAGCAAAGCAAAGGGGAGGGCCGGGGAAGAGCACCACCCCCCCCCCCGCCCCTCATCCCCCACCCCCTGCCTTCAGCAGCGAAGGAGGGTGAGCCGGCTGCTAGTGCCTCCTCCTCGGGGCGGCCTCACCCTACGAAACCCATCCAGGTGGAATGTTGCCAGTGATAACCTGGAATTTGATCCCGCTCAGCTGAAGAGATGCGTATCCCTTCTCCTCGCCTCGTTTTAAATACCATCCTGGATCATTTTCGTACAAGTCGATAATTGTTTTGTCGTGGGTTCTTTTTCCTTTTTTGAGTTGAAAAAGGGGTGGGGAGCCCTGTCAAAAAATAGACACCACTCTGTAGAACAGCTTGCTTCACTGAAAGCGGCCTCTCCTACCGGCCTTGACTGACGTAAACCAGAATTCAGCAAGCGGGACCTCCAGAACACGAGCCACCCCGCCGTGCGTGAGGACAATGCAAGATGCTGGAAGACTTTTGTCCCTCCCTCCCTGCAGTCAGCAGTATCAAGGGTCCAAGCTGCTGAGTTGCTTAAGGGCCCAGGAAACAGGCAGGGGCCTCCGTTCACTGGGACAACTGAAGGGCCTGGTGTGCACATAAGATCAGGAGGGAATTAAGGGGTCTAGAGCTGCAAGCCCACATCTGGCCGAGGAGGGCTCTTGGGGCTCACAGCAGGTGAAAAGGGGAGAGTAAAGGCAGAAAGAGCTGCTCCGCTCTTTGGGTCCCGTCCAGCTTGAGCCACACAGTCTGTCATGTTTATAGGGTAGCTGTCATCACCCTGTCCCAATGGGGAAAGTTAGAGCGGGAAACTGATTTCCCCCAAATCATATAAATAGTACACAGCCTGGGCAGAATTGAAGGAGGATTTAATTAATTAATTAGTGGAAGAAACCCATGATCCCTGACACACTAGGACGACTGGGTTAAGTTTTTGTAATCTATTTGAAAATCCAGGATGAAACCAAGATTATCATCATCTATAGATCGATTAAAAATTGTCATATAAATTATTGCTCTTAGAACACTCACTTCTATGGGCCTTCATAATAACAGCCTGTTTGATCTCCAGCCCCAAATGCTACAAATCTTTAAAAACAGATGAGTAAATCCTTACCTTCAAAAAAAAAAAAAAGGAAAAAAAATACCCAGAAACAAAAACAAAACCACAGCCTAATCACAGATTCCTAGTTGTGTGAGTCTGAATAAATTATCTAACCTCTCTGAGCACTATTTCCTATGAGAACTTTTCTAGGATGGTTTTGATAAATGAGATGATGCATGTAAACACTTGGCACTCAGTAAGGTGAGCTCTCTGCCTACCTTATCCCTACCCCTGAAGCTGCAAGCCTTCAGATAAACTCTTTGTACACACCCCAGCCCCCATTGCACACTGGTCATCAGAGAAAGGGAGCAGTGTTTCTGATGAAACACATGGGAACCAGAAGTGGGTAAAAAACTAGGGTCAGAGAGCTCCTGGTGTGCACTTCTGTTCTTTAGCATTCGGGATGACTAAGAGATTAAGAGTGGGAGGGATCTGACAGGTGTCCCAGTGCACACTCCTCACAAGCAGTATTCCTGCTGAGACTTTGCTGAGAAATACAAATAATTATCTATGAAAGATATGACTGAGGCAACTGGCAAGAGTTTAGTGTGACATATATATTGGAAAATAGTACTGTGTCTAACATTACATTTTGGGGGTTTGGGTAACTATGTCATGATTATGAAAGAGACCTTTTCTTTTTCTTAGGATACACATTGAAGGATTTTGAGGTAAAGAGACATGATGTCTACAACTTACTATAAACTGGTTCAGGAAAAAAATGAAAATGTTAATATAGAGAGACAGAATGATAAAAAGGATAAATTTTATAACTTAATTATTTGAAAATTATTTCAAAATGAATTTTAAAAGACAGCAAACAGAGAAACAGGGTTGTAAATGTAATATTTATTGAGCATCTACTATGTACCAGGCATTGTTATAATTGTTTCACCTAAACTATTTTATTAAATCCTCAGAACAACGCTTTGAAGGAAATACCAATATCATTATCATCATTCTACGAATGAGAAAATCAAGATAGGAAGAGGTGAAGCAACTTGCTGAAAGCTACAATCAGTAAGGGATGACTGCAGGATTGGAACTCAGGACTTGATATTATAATTTATATATTTTAAATAAATTATAGAGCTAGCCTGGGACCCTAATCACAGTTCAAAACATTGGGTCTATAGGAAAATATGTTCTCCAGGAGTAATAAGAAACCCAGGGTGCTAGGGATGCATTGGCCTAAAACTGGGACCTGCCCTGGTAGGACTAATCAGGTAAGTGAAGCTACACACCATGCCCACACAGACACACTCCCATACTTCCACACTCGTGTATGCACAGACCACACACATTCACACACTCTAGCACATTCACTCACGTCTCTTTAGGACCTGCAGGAAGTATTTCACATCTCTTCCGGGCTTGGCACGAACCAGCCCTTCATATAAAGCATGTGGATATTCAGAAGCCGAGGACTGATATTCAGAGGGTTGCTGTATTGGGAAACCTTGACCTCCAAAAAGCAGTAAGTCTATCATACTGTTGGTCACAGGATAAATTAAAGTAGGCTTATACTCTGGTTAGTTTGGGTGTATATGGTAACCTAATATATATTGCAATGACAGATGATTTGGGGGATAGACCTTATTGTCATCTCTTTCTGAGTCCTATCACGCAGGCTGCCAGGACTGTATAGATTATTTTTGACTCTTTGGATCCATCGGCAGAGTACTTGACCATGCAAACAGAAATTTCTTTACATCCTCTGACCTGACCTGAGTTTTCTAAAATAATCACATTCATCCATTCACTCAGTATATACATACAGGGCCATGAACCACATGATATATATTATATGCATTATATACCATATATGCCATCACTATATGCTATATAGTGGCCACATTACCATATGTTACACATGTCACATACCGTATGCTGTATATGCCATGCACCATGCTGTTTATGCCACATGCTATTGTGGGCACCAGGGCTACCGCAGAAAACCTTATAGTCCCTGTTCACTGAAGGTCATCCTACAGCATGCTGAGAAATAGCAGAGGAAGGATAAATGGTTTTCAACTGAATACAATAAACACTTCTTATGTGTCCATATATGTACTGCCCATGCTATGTTAGCAGTATCAGTATTCCAAAGATATAAGCATAGCCCCTGCCTTCAAAGAGCTTACTATCTGGTGGGAACTATACTCGTATACACATAATGATCACGCAGAACAGACAGCACCTTAGGGAGGGCACCAAGTGCTGCAGGGTTCTGAGCAGGAGAAATTGTTTCTGGCTTTGGGGAGGGGATCAGAGGAAGGGTGACCAGCTTGATATAACAGGCAGCTGGCCAAAACACTAAAAAAGATGCCAAATGAGAAACTGGTCTGAGTTGGAGGAAAAAAAAAAATCATTGCTTCAGCTTTGGATACTCAGGGTTTAGGAGAGCAGAGTATAGCCCTGGGGTCTGCACACTGGGTACAGCAGAAGGTGGTGGGCTCAGAGGCACAGGGCTGTAGGAAGCTCAGAGTGCAAGGGAGATGAAGGATCAACAGGGTGAGGTGAAGGAGCAGGCATGAGGGAGTGAGCTCAAGAGGCTCCTGGGTGCTGCGAAATTGGACAGACCCTCCACTCCTGGAGTTTCACCTGTTTAAAAAGGCCACTGGAGATCCAGAATCCTGGATAAGACCCGGGTGTTGGGTCACGCCAAGTGCAGCAGAGGGGTTTCCCAAAACGTTCCATATATATATATCAAATGTGCTTTAGGAGCCCCTGGGTAGCTGGGTCGGTTAAATGTCTGCCTTTGGCTGAGGGCATGATCCTGGAGTCCCAGGATGGAGCCCCAAGTAGGGCTCCCTGCTCAGTGGGGAGTCTGCTTCTCCATCTTCCTCTGCTCTGCCCCCTGCGGCAAGTCGGCTTCTCCCTCTGCTCCTCTTCCTGCTGGTGACCTCTCTCTCAAATAAATAAATAAAATCTTTTTTAAGATGTGCTTTAATTCATCAGTTCATAATGACACATAAAGAAAATCTCATTGGTTACCTGTGAAGGGTGACAGGGAACTTTCTCATTGTAAAGAAAACTGATCCTATATGATACGGTAATCACATAGTTAATGGGGAGTTTCACTTTATAGAAGCATTCCCCACTAGTAAATGGAGAAAAAAAGTGACAGAATTAGGTTATGACCATTTTGCAACCCCTCATGACTGATGGGCCTCTGGGAAGGAAGAAAATGGTGCTGGTGAAGCCACTTCACACACACAATATTCAAATGTAAATCTCCTCAAACTCTAGATTTAACTACCAACTGACAGGGATTAGAGGGGCTAGAGGAGCACATGTAGTGACTTCAGGAGAAAGCAGTCAGCAAAAGCCTGAGTATGGAAACCCTATGGAAGACACAACCCAGACCCTTCTACCAAAAATTACAAGAAGTTAGGGAGTGTACTATAGAGTAAAAATTTCTTGAGGGGCATATCAATCCCTCTTGGAGAAATATTTGGAGCCTCTTTGGATCCTGGTTCAAACAAACTGCAAACAGAATAAAACAACATACACATTTATGAGACAACTGAAGAAATATGAACTCTGACGGGATAGTTGACAGTAGTGGCTGTTAATGTTTTCCAAAATAATTTCAGTAAAAAAAAAAAAAAAAAAAAAAGGTCCGGTCTTTGTAAAGCCAGGTTGTATGTTTTCCCCATGGTTATAAGCCTGGTCCCAAATATAAAATACTGGGGTAATCACTTCATAATATACGTTAAAAAAAAAAAAAAGATCCGGTCTTTGTGAAGCCTGGTTGTATGTTTTCCCCATGGTTATGAGCCTGGTCCCAAATATAAAATACTGTGGTAATCACTTCATAATATACGTAAGTCGGATCCTTATGCTATACACCTTCAACTTACACAGTGCCACATGTCAATTCTATCTTAAGAAAACTGAATGAATGAATGAACAAACAAACAAACATACTCGCCAGGTGGAGAGAGCTAGCAGAAGACGGGAAGGTGAAGCACAGGGTAGTATAGCTCAGTGCCTAAAGGTGAATTGAGCCTAGGTGCAAGTCCCTTTCAGTGTGGGGTTGCGGGGGTGGAGAGAGGACTATGAGAAGAACTGGTTTCGGAAGGAAGACACTCAACTAAGGTTTTAATATGTTAAATTTTATTTTATTTGGTTGTCACTACCCTAAATGGCCTTGGGCCAAAAAAAAAAAAAGTCCTTCTTCAAAAGTCCTGAAGTTAAAATCCTGGCTTAATTGGGTACACTTTATTAGCTTTAGTTCATTGGATTTTGAGATTGAGTTTTATGAGACCACCTATGGAGAAAGAAGCAACTTCTCCCTCCCGTTGAGATGGGAGCTCCTCCACTCCCCGATTTCCCTGAATCGGACCCCCTCAGTTAATTGGAAATTCCACTGATGCTGAAAGTGAAAGTTGTTCTGATTAACGGCTGGCTTCGTTTCAACTTTGGGCTCACTATTAAGGTCTAGCGGCATGAATTCTTTAGCTGTGATTGCTTAAGGAAGGGTTGTTTTTGCCAGCCTCCCCAAAGGACATGGCTCCTCTCAAGGGTACTCAGTGATTGCTTCTGGGAAGTCAGAGGAACTCTGCGCTCTCCCTGACCAAGATGTGGCACAAGGGCTTTGAAAATGTCATGTAACAGGAAATACTCAGCCTGGTAGGAATGGTGAGGCAGGGTTCACTAAAAGTCTGGGAGCAGCAATGCAAGCATCACCCAGGGCGACAGGTGAGCTGTGCAGCTCTCCCCCACAGACGCACAGCAGACCCACAGGCAGTTCAGTGCTTTTCAGAGATGGACAGAAAGTGTAGCATGACTTATTGACTTTTCTCTATGGGCCCAACCTACCTTTCCCACCCTATCTCAGGCGACCTGCTACCCCATCCTTCTCCCCACAATCGTGCTATCCTTGGCCTTGACACTCTGTTCCTCTCCACGCCTCCCTGCACACCTCCTCCAGAAAGCCACCATGACTACTCGTCCAACCAAAACAATTCTCTCTAACCTACTGAACCACAGTAGCTAAGCTACTGCTTAGCTCTCACTACGCTATGCTTGTATTTAGCTTTCAGTTCCCCAACTTGACTATCAGCACTGTGGTCACAGGATCTATGTTTTTCTTCATCCCACACAATTCCTGGTACAATGATCAAACAAGGCACTTAATAATTTTTTTGTAAATATAATAATTTGTATAAAAATAATTTTATTTTTCTACACAATAAGTCATTTTATTTGTATAATTTGTATCTTTAGCGCTCAAAAGTACAATATTTTGATGGAGCAGCCAAGAGAAAAGACATGAGAAAAACTGGCATTTAGGCTGACAACATTTTTCCTCTTCTATTAAAAAAAAGTGCATCCAGGAAAATTCTTTCCTTGTGAGACAACCAACAGCCTAGTCCTCCACATCTATGCAAACCCTTTGAGGCTCATAGAAAAATAAACCAACCTCAGTCAATGGATGACCTAACCATAGTTCGTGAAGCAGATAAAGCAGTCAAAAACACTCAGTTTAGGGGCTTCTGCATGGCTCAGTCAGTTAAGCATCTGACTTTGGCTCAGGTCATGATCCCGGGATCCTGGGATTGAGCCCCACATCGGGCTCCCTGCTCATCTGAGAGCCTCCTTCTCCCTCTCCCTGCTGCTCTACCTACTTGTGCACTCTCTCTGTCAAATAAAATAGACTCTTCATTAAAGTTAAAACAGAAAAATAAAAAACCCACCCAGTTTAGGTTGCAAAAACATTTTTTCAAGGGAAAAGCTAGTTAGAGCTACTGTAAGTGCCTCCATTATTATTAGCATTCATGACCTCACAAATGACAGTAACTTTTTCTTTCTAACTTTAATCTAGGGTAAATTTTAGTAAATATCAAATGAGACAGAGATGACCCAAACATCCTAGCCATGGTGCATGCTCACAGCCAGTAACATAGGCAAAAAACGGAGTCTAGCTCATCTGGAAATCCAGAAGATTCCAGTTTGCTTTACCATAAGCACAATCAAATAGCAGAACACTGAATGTTCCCTATGGGTGGGAACAAAGCAGGTCAAGTAAATGAATCTTGTTCTTAAACAGGAACAAGGAGGAAGCACTATGTATTTTTCTGAAATGTGACATTCTATGGGTAAGAATTCCTGTAGAACTTGAAGTTCTTGAGGCAGAGAGGAAGGAGAGCCTCATCATCAGAGTTAGTACTCTGTGAAGGGTATACTGTCCATCTACTGGAGGAAATGTGTTGGTAGATCCATAAAAACCCACTTTCAAATAGAGAGCTTCTAACCTTTGCTATGCAGCTATTAACAGGAAATAACATATCCTTTGTTAATTCTACATTCTTGCCCAGTAGGGTATGGGGAAGAAAATATATTCACTCAATATTAGATCATCTTCCGGCATCAACAAAGAGCGAGGAGGCTACAACTCTTCCCAAAGACTCCTGACAACAAAGAACATACTGGTGACAATAAACTCAGAGCAGGTGTCCCATATGACAAGGGAACCTAGCTTCCCTCTGGTGCCTTTGAAGAACTGGGGGAAAGGAGTGCAGAGGGGGCTGCTGGCTAGATCAGAGCAAGCTGCCCTCAGCTGAGCAGGGAGAAGTTGGTAGGAAGCATCTAGAATCTGTAAAAATGAACTCACCTTTGGATACCTGCAAAGTCCTGTTACATATGAAGACTGACTCTGGCATTAGAGACAGAGGACACAAGCCATGGTGGTTCACCTCCCCAAGAAATGGCCACACAATGAGACAGGATGATAAGAATAATGATGCAATTATATAGACTATGCTTTTCATGTATATCATTTCACTTAAATTCTCACAGCAACCTTATATGGCAGAGAACTCTTCCCCTTACACAAAAAAGAAAACTAAGTCTTAAAGGGGTTTAGTCACTTCCTTAAGCTGGAACTTGAACCCAAGTCTACTTGAAGCCACAGCCATGGTCTTAAACTTTGGTCTTATGTCTCCTGGTTTTTGCCTTAATCTCCCATTTTAGCTAAAAGGACACAACAAGTTTTAGTTATATCTGAACAGCAGGGACCAACAGTTTGTCAACAGGATCTTAAGGTTCCTAGTAGGATAAACTTTTGTGGCTGCCTGGGCAACGTGGAGACATTTATAGATGTAACTCCTTCACCTAGCTTTAAGCAAAATTAAAGCATTCAGATCATTAAAAATGAATGAAAAAGATATCTGGAAATAGGCTTTAAAGACCAGAAAGTACTACTCTTGAAAAAGGGAGAGAGATGGGAAGAAGGGAAGGGAAGGGAAGGGAAGGGAAGGGAAGAGAAGAGAAGAGAAGAGAAGAGAAGAAAAAGGAAGGTAAGAGAAGGGAAGATTCAATATAGTAAGAGGACTGCAGCTGAACTACCCTGAAGTGAAGGGGAAGCACCTTCAAGATACAGAGAAACAGTCTCCAAAGTGCCCCAGGTTAGAGGGCCAAAGGTTTGGTCTGCCTGCTTTTCATACAGAACTCTCAATCCAGTGAAAGTAGCATACGATTTTAAGACAGTTTATCATGTAATGTGTTTGCTATTACTCAAGTCCAGAGAAACAAAACATTGCCTTTACATTGTTCTTTTCTTCTACGACCCACTGACTTGAGTCTAGTTGACCTACATCAAGTGCTTAGTACCATTTCTGTGCTTTATGACCATCCCACTTAATCCTTACAATGCTCATTCTCATGCTCCATCTTGCAGATAAGGTCACAGAGCTGCCCCATTATTAGGCGAGTGCTGTGGCCTGGATCCCAACCCAGCAGGCAGACTTGGAGTAGGCAGGACAATTCACTGTGAAGATCCTTTCCCTGTGTCCAGGCAATCAGCATTATGCAAATTACAGTACGGATGACCATAAAGTTACTCAGTTATTGCTTCTAGAAAGTCCAAGGAACTCTGCTCTCCACAACCAAGATGTGGCACAAGGTCTCTGAAAATATCACCACAAGAAACACAAGGACCAGACACCAAGAAAGTATACTCTTAACCTTAAATTGTCTTCTCAAAGTATAGAGATGGGACTCTAAGGACAGTCAATATAAGAAAAAGCAAACTGACAACAGAAAAACTTGATGAGAATTATTGCACTATTACACTCCAAAATTTAGCAAGCATAAATAAAAGGCTTCAATCTCACTAGGTATGGTCATTTTCTGAGTTTGCTTTCAATATTAAAATAAAGCAAGAATAGAGAAAAACATTTCTTTTAAAAAAAAAAAATCTCCTCTTATTTCACATTATAGTATTAGTATTTATGCAGTCTGATGGCCATAACAAAAATTTGAAATCTGTAAATAAAAAATATATATAACTTTTCAAAATAATGGCAGTAAAACTTGGGAAAGAAGCAAATTTCAACAAATGATTTTAGTAGGACCCCATGAAGAGGAGAAAACATCCCTTTTGGACCTGTTATTTCAAAGACATTCTCATCATTAAGCCACTTCACTTAGCTCAAGAAAACAAGTTTCCTAAGAGAAGTTCAGCAGTGTTTCAAAGCTGACTGCTTACTCCTTTCTCTTCATAAAAACCATGAGATCAAAACATCGATGAACTTCAAACTCTGATTTCACCTTTTCAAGTTCAAGAAATGCTCAAAGCCTCGGCCTTGGGATTCACACATGTAAACACCTTACTTAACTTGTTTTCCATCTAGTGCCAAACAGAAAAACACAAAATCAGAACCTTTTTCAAGTCCCATATAAATTTTTCTATTTTCTTATTTTAATTACATGACAAATTATGAACTCTCCATAATTTCTTTGCTTATTTAAAATTTTAAAATCATTATCTTAAATTACTCTAAAAACTTTCTACAAAACTGACATGAATACTAACCCAAAATATTATTTCTTTTTTTATTTTTTTAACTTAATTTAATTTTTGTGTGTGTGTGTGTTCCAAAATTCATTGTTAATGCACTACACCCAGTGCTCCATGCAATATGTGCCCTCCTTAATACCCATCCCCAGGCTCACACAACCCTCACCCCCCTCCCCTCCAAACCCCTCAGTTTGTTATCCAGTTAGTGTTTCTAAGTAGTCAAAGCCTATTCCAAAACACAGCACCACTGGCCATCTCTGAAAGTAGAATGAATTTTCTACTTTTAGACACACCATCTTTCTATAATGAAAGAAAAAAAAATTTCCCTTTGTGAAAGTACAAACTCTCTTTTCTTAACCAAAAATCAACATCCTTTCCCTTTCCCTATGACCCCACCTCCCAACCATTTCAAAAAACAGAATCCGACTTAACGATACCAAGGTAAGTAGAGGGACTTACAGTTGAAGATGCCAGGAGGTGGGTGCTCGGTCACCAGGAGACAATTTTCTTCATCACTGTTGTCCCCACAGTCGTTCTGTTGGTTACAGACCAGTGAACCAAGATACAAGCATTTACCGCTGGTGCAGGTGAATTTGCACTCTGAAAAAATACAATATAGAGCATAAAGTAGTCAATGCAAGGCTGATGCTCTTGAATTTCCCCCCCCTCCCTATTTGTGTGCCATGGTAATTTGGGAAATCAGTCTATGTGTAGATACTAAAAAACTGAACTCAGAGAGGGCTCTCTTGGAAAGGACTTTTATCCTATGAAACACACAAGACGGTGTCCCAGCCAGGGGAACTCTGGGGTCTGCGGTATATTACTCACTCCATGTCTCTAATCCAAAAATGAATAATACAGGTGTTTTCCTTCCATGACCTGCCCAGCAAAAGTCATAGATACAGGGCTCTTATTTTGCGTGAACACATCTGTGGCAGTTTCCCAAGCCTCCAAGAATGTGGGGAGCCTTGGAAACAGCAGCTGGGGGTCCAGCAGAACTTGGGAGTTCAAGCTTAACAAAAGGAGGCTTGTATATTTTATTTCCAACTTGTCACTGGATGTTGTGAAGCTCTGAGCAAAATATTTAACCTCTCTGGTATTCATTCATCTCATGCCTAAGAAAAACCAATTTTAATAGCAGGCAAAGGTAGCACTGACTTTATAACGCAAAACATAGGAAAATAATGGGTGCTCTCTGCTACCTGAGAAGCACACAGCCATGCTGGATATGAAATCTCTGAAATCTCTACAAATCAGTAAAAGAAAATGGAATTTACTTTTGTAAGACTTTGAAATAAATTTGCAAACTCAACACATTACTATCAATGTAAGCATTAAAGGATAATGGAAATTACACAATTATATACACGTGGGCGCATAATATAGACATCTATGTCTATCTTACATGGCGTATCACCTTGCATTCTGTGAGCTTTCTCCTAGGAGAACCCACAAAAGCTGGCGAAACTCACATAGTATATACAAATCCGGGGCTAGGAAACAAAACCTCAGGAAAAGCACCGCAGACCCCAGTTGGTGCTGCCTATCACAGCCTCTTCATTTCTCCTCTATTTTGTCTGCCTAGAATATGGGTGGCAGGCCTGGATCAAATCCAAGGTCCTTTCAACTCCAAACTTCCATTATTCAAATAAAAGGTTGGGCATCAGCACACCAAGGCCTCCTCCAGCTATCCTAACAACAAACAGGGCTGCAAAGAGAATAACCTTTTTACCTGTTGCAAAGAGACAGGGGACTTAAATCCTCAAAGTATTTCTGTGACCCAGTATGAAAGGGATATTACAGTTCTGCATGTGTTCCCATATTCCTAAAAGAGTATAGAAGATACCAGCCCACCCCCTGACCTAGTTTAGAATAGCATGTGAACACAGCCCAACTGCACGTCTACAAGTTCATCACTGGCCAGAGTGTCCAGGTTAAGAAATTTGTGTGCTAAATGCAATCCAGGCCATGTGGTGGGAACACTGCTAATGCCAAATGCTCTTCCCATAAGGTAGAAATATTAAAATCCAGCTGTTTGAAATCACATTTATGAAGTGACTTTTTTTTAAAACTTAATGGAAAAAAGGGATGTCAAGAAAAGAATTTATCTTTCTTTCCAAAAGAAATATTAGAGTTCAGATTAATACCAAACATGAAAAGGACATTAGCCAAAAATAGGCTGATGCTGTTGAAATGGTAAGTGGAATGAAGGGAATACTAATCTAAATTGAATTAAACTCCAACTAAAAGATTAACCATCGCTGTGGTTTGAAAGGATCTCAGGTGAGACTACCACGTTCCAGTTTAAGTGGAACTTTAAACCAGCAAGAACTTGAAACTACCCCCACATGTTACTCATTTCAACTTGTTCAGGGAAGACCTAGTCCAGAGAACAAAATGTTCATTCAAGGAAATGAATTATGTGATTCATTCACATATATTATCAATATTTTAGCCCCTTCTCTGTTATGTGCCAGGTATCAAAACATGCAAACACAAGAGATGAAAGAGTAGCTCTCTTCAAAGGGCTTACAACATGAATTTTTTTTTTTTTTAAAGATTTTATTTATTTATTTGACAGAGAGAGACCACAAGTAGGCAGAGAGGCAGGCAGAGAGAGAGAGGAGGAAGCAGGCTCCCTGCTGAGCAGAGAGCCCGATGCGGGACTCGATCCCAGGAACCTGAGATCATGACCTGAGCCGAAGGCAGCGGCGTAACCCACTGAGCCACCCAGGCGCCCAACAACATGAATTTTTTTAATAACATGAGTAGTGACCAATATATTTTCTCTTTCCAAGGACATATTTTCCTTCTTTCTATCCTTCACATCTAGAGCACTGCCTAGCAAGTAAAAGGTGCTCAATGAATCACACATTTGTTGAAAAAAATGAATGATTTAATCTAAGCCTTGTAAGGACTCTGTGAAATAATTAAGGTAGATATTATTCCCATTTCATAGATGAAGAAATTAAGACTCAAGAGATTGAACAACTTGCCCATAATTAAACTCCTAATAAATGGCAAAATCCAGTTTCCGAGTCTGCTTTCATGAATGTGTAAGATTCATTTGTAATGAGGATCCCACATATGTAACAAGATTCTCAAAACAGTTTATTTTCTTAAGTAGGCTTAACATTACTCAAGATGCATTAACAAGGCTTTTGCTGCTGATGTGCTTAGAAAGCTCTTATTCTTAGATAATTGCAAACATCGACATCAACCCATAGAATTTCAAATTCAAAAAATCTAAATCTTCTCAATGGTAAGTCATTAACTAAGTATCAAGCTAAAGGTCTTTCCATTACATGGCCACTTGAATCAAAACAACTAGATTGAAATTTTGAATCTATTGACTTCTGGATGTGATTTAGAAAATACTAGAAAATTGCTATAATGTTATTAAGTGTTAAAGATTAATGCTAAAGGTGGAATGAAATTGCAGAGTAAAACATCTAAGGTAACATAATGGTATCAACAGAAGCAGGTTTTCTTTTTTTTTCTTTTTTTAAAATTTAAATTCAACTTAATTAACATAAAGTATATTATTAGTTTCAGAAGTAGAATTTAGTGATTCATCAGTTGCGTATAATACCCAGTGCTCGTTCCATCAAGTGAGAGGCAGGCTTTCAACTAGATCTGGCCTTCAAGGCCATCTCCACCATACTTGGCTATCCAAAAGTCCAGCGTGTTCAGACATTAGTGAGTAGTCCTCTAATAACCAAATTATTGTGATACTTGAAACAAACTAAGAGCCCTAGATGAGAGGCTCTAACCTTAGCTGTGTACAGGAATCCCCTGGGCATCTTTCAACATTTCTGGGGATGCCTAGGTGGCTCAGTTGGTTAAGCAGCTGCCTTCGGCTTAGGTCATGATCCCAGAGTCCTGGGATCGAGTCCCACATCGGGCTCCTTGCTCAGCAGGGAGCCTGCTTCTCCCTGGGGCGCCTAGGTGGCTCAGTGGGTTAAGCCTCTGCCTTCAGCTCAGGTCATGATCTCAGGGTCCTGGGATCAAGCCCCACATTGGGCTCTCTGCTCAGCGGGGAGTCGGCTTCCTCCTCTCTCTGTGCCTGCCTCTCTACCTATTTGTGATCTCTGTCTGTCAAATAAATAAATAAAATCTTTAAAAAACAACATTTCTGATGCCTGAGCGCCAGCCTAGGCAACTGTTCGCAGTGGTCCAAGTTGCAACATGGGCAGCAGTTGTTACTAAAGATCCTTAGAATGACTCTGATGGGCAGTGAGGATGAAGAACCACTGCCTCCTAAGAATTAGATAACTTATTTATATTAAGCCCCTTTTTAAGTTAATAGTTTTTTATTGGAATGTTTAGTCGGTATTTGGTAATTTACTAAAAATTTCTCTCTTAAAATAGGCAGGTATTTTGATGATTCTTGGACATTAATCCTAGTTGTTACAACTCTGTACTGCCAATAGGGTATTTCAGAAGCTTTAGGACCAAAGGTTTGACCTCCAAACTACATTTTGACCCACTAAAGATAGAAAACTAACTCAATGAAATAAAACTCATGTGAGAGAAAGAAGATAGAAGAATAAAAAATTTTTCTTACTATATTTCATCCATTCTTTGTTGAGTATTTCTTGTATATACTTATTGAGTATTTCTGCCAAGCCTTAAGTTGAAGGATATCAAAGATTGCTTAAACACTGGAAATATTTTGGCTACAAATTCATGATGAATTCAGATGTGTAATACTGGAATGGACTATAGAATGAACAACTCAGGAACTTAGTTTTTCCTTCAGGAGCTATAGACATAATTTAAAAATCTGTAATACTTAAATAACTCTTCTCCCTTAAAGTTGGGAATTCTTTTTAATTTAATTTAATTTATTTATTTGACAGAGAGAGAGAGATCACAAGTAGGTGGAGAGGCAGGCAGAGAGAGAGAGAGGGGAAGCAGGCTCCCTGCTGAGCAGAGAGCCTGACTTGGGGCTCGATCCCAGGACCCTGGGACAATGACCTAAGCTGAAGGCAAAGGCTTAACCTTTGAGCCACCCAGCTGCCCCAAAGTTGGAAATTCTTAAATGAAGAAAATGGAATTTCTTTCTACAATAACTCTCTGTTTCTTATGAAAAAGTTTCCAGAATCAGCAACAGATTTTAGAAGCACTTTATATACTCTAAGCAATACAGAATTTCCTCCAAATTTAGGGTCTTCTTTAGTTTTTCTACATACCTACATAAAGCTTTCTGATGATTTTATGACTTTCAATTGTCATAGCTTCATAAAATACTAATGCTAAGAGGGCCCTAGAGACACAGTGGTCCAACCTCTCATGTCATAGATGAGAAAATAGTCCAGAGAGAATTCCTGACTTACCCAAAGTCAAAAAATGAATTCCCTATAACAGACCATCAAGCCCAATATTTCCATCAAATTGAGGGGAAAATTTTTCTGCTTTAAATATCATTCTAATTATGTACAAACCAGTATTAACCATCTGGAGTAGACCATGTGAGAGAGGATAAAGGAACAGAATGATTCTGTGAATCCCAAGCTTACATACAAAAACAAAAACAAAACAAAACAAACCTGTATTTAAAAAAATTGGGGAGCACCTGGCTGGCTCAGTTGGTACAGCATACAATTCTTGATCTCAGGGTCATGAGTTTGAGCCACACATTGGCCATGGAATCTATATTCAAAAAAAAATTTTAAGGACTGGGACCTTAACAATTATATTTTACACCTAAACCTGGACAGGATTCAAAGATAAATGCCCAATCTTTTTTTTTTTTTTAATTTTTATTTATTTATTTGACAGAGAGAGAGACAGCAAGGGAAGGAACACAAGCAGGGGGAGTGGCAGAGGGAGAAGCAGGCTTCCGGCGGAGCAGGGATCCTGATGCGGGGCTCGAATACAGGACCTTGGGATCATGACCCGAGTGGAAGGCAGACGCTTAACTGACTGAGCCACGTAGGTGCCCCAATAAATGCCCAACCTTGAACTCCAGAAGAACAAACTTCCATCTCAGAGACAAAAGTTAATCTACTTGGTAGAGTCAACAATCTGTCAGTTAAAAGACAACAAAAAGTACTTGGAAGTTGCTAAGAGAGTAGATCTTAAACGTTCTCACCACAAAAAAGGAAGTAAACAGGTGATCTGACCCAGGTATTAACTAATATGATAGCCGTCATCATTTTGCAATACACAAGAGTATCAAATTAACATGTTAGACACTTAAACTTACATGTCAATTATATCTCAATAAAACTGCGGGAAAAAGGCAAAAAAAGTTGTTTTCAATATTTCCTATACTCTTTTTTAAGGACTTAGTTATCACAGATATAATCTCAGTCACAAAATAAGGACCTATATACAGTATTACATCACAGCTGTAAAATCAGCCTTTTTTGTGAATTGGCAAAGTAGTCTATGATAGCTATTTCTGTTAAAATTCATATAGCAACACTGACTCATTCAGTTCACATTTCTATCATTCACAAACCTGAAAACAAAGTGATTCTGGCTCCAACATTTCTGACATTAAAATCTAGAATTTGCTCTCAATAATGGGGGCCTTCTGAATGCACCTATATTGTGAATAACAGAGATTAAACTTAGTTGTTAACAACCTATAGGTGAAGAATTAATAGTTTCCTAAAATTAGTATAAATAATTTTACTGCAGTCAACATATTTTCACATTTCCTAGCATAGAGATGACAATATTTTTATCGAGTTAAACACACATCACCGATTCCCAGCAAGTACAGGATTACCTACCATAAAAGTAAAGTTCAATAAAAATAAAAAACAATGAGTAGAAAGACAAAAAACATAAACCAAAAAATGCAAGGGGAATGAGAAAAACTTTGTGACTTAAGAAAGCTCTAGGAACCGGTCATTACACTGAATTCCAAGGAAACAAGCTGCCACAGAGACAAGAAAACCAGAGGCATGGTGGCCAGCCCTTGCTAGCCAAGAGTGGTAGGCATTTCAGTTCATCAGAAACAGACTTTCTCCTGCTTCTAAGACTTAAAAGGGTCTGTCACCATTTTTATTAAGGGGTGCTATACAACAGTATGGAAGTTATCTTAGATAACTAATTTTGTCAAAAAAGGGAAGAAGGCTCTCCAGATGGTTATTTCCTTTATCAGCTTTCAGTGAAGTTAGAATCCTGGAGTAGTTTCTACAAAGTGAGCCAGAATGACAGCCCCAGAAAGTACTGATTTAGCAAATTAGGAAGATAAGGCTTTGAGAATCTTCAGAAATGAAAAGCTAATCCTCAGGGCTATTCTCAAATGTCAGCTTTTGACAGTATATGAATGGCCTAAGGATGATAATATGCAACTTCTCCTACAAAACCTTTTATTGTAAATATTTTTTTTTAAGATTTTATTTTATTTATTTGACAGAGAGAGATCACAAGTAGGCATAGAGGCAGGCAGAGAGAGAGAGAGGAGGAAGCAGGCTCCCTGCTGAGCAGAGAGCCCGATACGGGACTCGATCCCAGGACCCTGAGATCATAACCTGAGCCGAAGGCAGTGGCTTAACCCACTGAGCCACCCAGGCGCCCTCCTACAAAACCTTTTAATGCAAAGAATACACTTTGAGTAACCTGTGAGAGACTTAAATAGTAGCCACACTGATCTCTTTGGAAGTCTGAGGGAAGAGATCTGCAGAAGTTGCGTGTGCCTCACCTAATATCACACAGTGATCTACACAGCATGCCTCAAGTCCAATGTAAAGACACCGCGTTACTAATGATCCTCTTCCCTCCCTCAAAGACAGAGCTGACTCTCCTGGTTATAAATTTGGAACAAGGGGGAATTTAATTAGAAGGTTTATATTCTGTGTAATGAATTAAGTTACCCACAAGTATTTAATAAAAGTCGTATCTTAAGCGATGCTACTAGAACTATGGTTGTCCTTCAAAAAGATGAATATGACATGATAAAAGGATATTTGCCCATATAATAAGATTAACATAGAAGAGCCTCCCATCAAAGATAGTAATAAAATTTTTTAAACTCAATCCATTTTATGATATGGCTTATCACTCCCACTATGGTGCTGAAAAGATTATTTTAATGTGTCTGAAATTATCTGAGAACCATAAGTGAAAAATGTGCTCTTGAAAGTCCAAAGTATTTTCAGGCTTTAGACTTCTAGTCCTACAATTCCCTTTTAGAGCAGCTTTAAATATTGCCTAACTTTCATCAAAACATCATAAGGCATTTTAAAAGCCAGTAAAAGTCTTTAGGATTTGAATTGGCAAAAGGCACTATTTCTTTTTTGTGTTTAAAACCAATTAATGAATGAATTAGTTTCTGTGTTTTTCTGTATATAAAATGTGAGGAGGTATTCTGACTAACTTCTTAGCATAGTACTAAAACCAAGCAGGTAAAAACTACCTTAAAACACTTTGAGGAACAAAGTATTTATCAATATATGCAATGCACGTGGGAAAACAGTTTGAAAGTTCAAAATACAAACAGCATCCACCTCTGGGCGCTAGGATTGCTAAGTAATTTATAAGTTCCTTGACAATTTTAAGTATGATTTTATCATCAAGAAAAGTTCAAATCCTCTTTTAAGGGGAGAAATCTCTGTGAACACCAAATGTTTACAGAATTCTAAATCTATCACAATCCTAACCTTAAAGACACTAATGAAATACTGAATTCCCCATGACATCATCCAAACAGAAATCCAGACAGACAGACAACTCCAGCCTCGTAAGGATAAACACTATTTCAGTTACATTGCATTTCATTAAATACATAATTGAGCACCTATCATGGGTGGACCAGTAGGAGCAGAAGGGATACCAGTAGGTTGTATCTGCCCAAGTAACTGCCTGAGAGGGAGGAACTGCTTGAGGGGAGTGGCAAGCAAAAGAGGAAGGCCTTGAGGTCAAGCCAGGTCTGTGAAGGAGAGGGGAGGGGAGAGTAGAAAGGAAAGAAAAGGAAAAAGGAGAGGAGATGAGAGGAAGGGAGAAGAGAGGAAAAAGGAAAGGAAAGGAAAGGGCCAGGCCTCCGGACAGAAACCTGCTTCACTATGAGAACTGAGGCATTAAAGCATATTAAGCACATGGACTGATACACTCTGACATTTAAAAAAAATATTTTAGAGCAGTACAGTGTGTTTAAGAGTGTGTGTGTGTGTGTGTGTGTGTGTGTGTGAGAGAGAGAGAGAGAGAGAGAGAGAGATCGATCCAGGTCAATGGATTTATACAAAGAGGGAAAAAAAAACGAATGCTCATAAAACCAGCACGCTGATCAAGATACAGAAGGGTGGGGGTTTGGTTCCTGGGGTGTTTAACTTTCATTTTAACAGGTTGTCACTGTATGTAAAAATAAGGCAGAGGAGGTAGAGAGCAGGTATCCAGTCATGAAGAACCTTGTCTGCCTCGCTGAGGACTGTTAAAGGCTCTCAATCCATAGGCTTTAAATAAATGTATTTGAATGTCATGGTGATTGGACAGAATTGAGCATTTAATATATACTCACCAAGACTAAACTCAGATAGTGGTTTTCTTATTCCTTTGCTCCACGGAGTGAGCAGCCTAAATCGCAAAACTCAGCAAGAGTTTTTAAGTGGCCCACTAAAAGATGTTTCCCTCTGCATATGAGGTATAACAGCCTATGAGGGCCACATCCAACTCACAGAACCAACATAAACGCTACAGCACCAACCTGGGCCCCAAAAAGGAGACCCACAGGGCCAAAAGGGAGGCATTTATCCTTGGGCATCACAACTTCTGGGCCTCAGGCTCTTTCTCTCTAAGCCATTCATTGCTTCATTCATTCATTCATTCATTCAGTCCTGTACTGTTTGGGATAAGGAGCATGGCCCTAGGGGCCAAGGATAGACATAAATAGTCCATGGTCCTGAAACTCAGAAAACTGGCTTCTTTTCTAGTTCTTAAATACTGTTTTTCTTCTCAAGTAAGAATCTTAACCTCTAGATTCCTTGCTGGTAAATGAGGTGTCTGGCTTAAACCAATGCTTTTGAATCTCTGCTCTGAATAACCGAGGTGTTCCCTTTGAGACGTCAGGGTCATCTGCAGGAGATGGGGTGGGGGTGGGTCAGTGAAGCAATCCTGGCAGTTCCACTGGGATCTGCACATAGGTTAGGATTTCCTCTGAGATTTCACTGGAAAAAGGCATCCCCCAGCAAAAAATTCACCACTGAATGTCTTACATTTAAAAGTCCTTTCAGTTCTTAAAAATCCATGGTTTAAGACCGAAATCTTGAAGGATGAAATCCCACTTTAGCCCTTTGGGACTTCTGTTGCCTGGTCTTAATTATCCAAATGAAAGATGATCTTTAAAAATCTCTGAATTCTTGGGGTGCCTGGGTGGCTCAGTGGGTTAAAGCCTCTGCCTTCGGCTTGGGTCATGATCTCGGGGTCCTGGGATCAAGCCCCTCGTCGGGCTCTCTGCTCAGCAGGGAGACTGCTTCCTCCTCCTCTCTCTCTCCCTCTGCCTGCCTCTCTGCCTACTTGTGATCTCTGTCAAATAAATAAATTAATTAATTAATTAAAACCCTATAAATAAATAAATAAATAAAAATCTCTGAATTCTGGATATTTTATACATACTGATTATCAACACCATCCCTACGGGATCCTTCACATCAACTGTAGCAATGTGCTATAACTTTCCCCATTTTTAAATTAAAAACGCTTTTGTTCCTGTTCTTTGCTTCCCTGTTCCCGTAGCTTAGTGCCTCTAATTTGCGATTCTTCCCTAAACAAACTCCAGTCAGGCTTTGGCCTCCATCATTGCACCAAAACTGCCTTTCCAGGTCCCCCATGATCTCCATGTTGTTTGCCCCAACATGGTCACCTCTGGCCTCACCTTACCACACTGCCTGTGACGGAGGTGATCAATCCCACCACCTGGAACCAACTGCTTCATGCACCCAAAGACATGTCCTCCTACCTCAATGACCACTACTTCTCCAAACCTCCTCATTTGGGGGGCATTTTTGAATGCCTAGGCTCACCCTCAGCCCATTCCCTTGAGATCTCAAGCAGTCTGGTGTCTCCATGCTAATAACTCCCACAGTGATACTAGAAGTTCCCACCTCTCCCTAGGCTCTTGATTCTTCCAATCACCTGCTCAATATCTCCATGTGGAATGTAATAAACATCTGAACTTACCAGGACCAAAACCAGATACCTCCTTTGCCCATGCAACCTGGCTCCACAAATAACTTTCTATATCTCGAAATTTCATCCTTCCAGTTGCTCAGGCAAAAACACTGGAATTATCTTTGACTCTTTTCCCCAATGAATCAAAAAATTCTATTAGCTTCACCTTCAAGATACATTTGGAAACTGGCCCCTTCTCATCATCTCATTCTAGTCACCCTAGTCTAAAGTGCCATCATCTCTCAACCAGGTTACTTCAATAACCTAATACTAGGTTAACCTTCAGTAACCTAATACTAGTCTTCTGACTAGTAACCCTTCTTTTCCCAGTCCTTCCCATCATATTCTAGTCCCAAGAGAGCAGCCAGAATGTTCCTGCTGAAATGGAAGCCAGATCAGGTCTCTCCTCTGCTCAAAACTCTCAAATGCAAGATGCCTGGGTGGCTCATTCAATTAAGCATCTGCCTTCTCCTCAAGTCATGATCCCAGGGTCCTGGGATCGAGTCGTACATGGGATGCCCTGCTCAACAAGGAGTCTGCTTCTCCCTCTGCCCCTCCCCCTTTCTCATGTTTGTTTTCTCCCTTTCTTTCTCTCTTGCAAAAAAAAATCTTAAAAAAAAAAAAAAAACACTCTCAAATGCCTTCACTCAGAAGGAAATCCAAAGTCCTTACAATGAACTCTACACAACCCTCCATAACTGGACTCTCCAACCTCTCTCTCCTTCCTTTAGTTGGCTCTGGGGTCAGTGGCCTCTTCACTGTCCCCTGAACACACAAGGCTCCCTTACACTTGCTGTTCCTTTGCCTGCAACACACTTTCCCAGGATATCAGCTTAGCTAACTCCTTCATTTTCATCAGGCCTTCGCCCAAATGTCAACAACATCTCTGTAGGGTAGTCTCTGACTACTCCGATTAAAATTGGAATCCTGGGTGCCTGGGTGGCTCAGTCGGTTAAGCATCTGCCTTCAGCTCAGGTCATGATCCCAGGAATGGAGCCCTGCATGAGGCTCCCTGCTCAGCAGGGAGCCTGCTTCTCCCTCTGCCTGAGCCTGCTTCTCCCTCTGCCTGATGCTCCCCCTGCTCATGCACTCTCTATCTGACAAATAAATAAATAAAATCCTTAAAAAATAATATGAAAAAATTAAAAAATAAAATTGGAATACTTTCTCCATTACATTCCCTCCCATACTCCTTTCCTATTTTCTGTTTCTCCACAACCAATTTCCATCTAACATTGTATTTAAATATATGCATAATCTTTCCCCCTGCCACTAGAATATAAACTACATGAAGGCAGGTAGGGACTTCTGTTTGCCTCAGTTTACTGAAGAATTCTCAGGGTCTGGAATAGGGCCTGGTAAATCATAAGTATTCAATAAATATATGTTAAATAAATCAATGAACAGAAATAAAATCTCATTCAGAGGTTCTTTCTTTTTATTTATTTTATTTATTTTATTTATTTATTTACTTGTCAGAGAGAGAGAGCACGAACAGGGGGAAGGGCAGCGGGAGAAGCAGGCTCCCCGCTGAGCAGGGAACCTGATGCGCGGCCCCATCCCAGGACCCTGGGACCATGACCTGAGCTGGAGGCAGATGTTTAACCGACTGAGCCACCCACACGTCCTGCATCCAGATTCTCATAGGAAACACAATTAACTACCATATCCCTTTGAGTGAAGAAAGTCTTCTCTAACTGAGCAAATATCCTCACTGGGGTATATATATATATATATATATATATATATATATATACAGAAAATGAGGTAGAAAAAGAGACAAAAAGGAGATAAAATTCAAATATATTACTAGCAAATTATATAAAAATTTTTAAGGCAAAGAATTAGTTAAAATTACTAGCCAGAGTAGTTTTTGATTACCTGTGGTCCTCACTTATGGAATTATGCCCTCTCCAGTGTTCAATGTCACAAATATTTAGGCTTTTTCCATCTGTCCCTTCCCAGTCATCTGGCCTAATTCCTAAATCGCAATATTCTCTCTCAGTGCAGTCTTGTACGTTTTGGAAAGAAAGTCTATTGTCTGGCTAAAGCATTGGACTATTTGTTCAGGAAACAGCCAGATCCTTCCCTGACAGCTTCCAGCACCCTGAGAACTAGGTGTGGACATTGAGTTCACCACCTGTTTCATTTTTTAATATTTAGACTCAAGTTCACAGGAGTCCGGGAGTAAAGCAGGTATTTTTCAATTCCCGGTACTGCTGATCCAGTCTTGTCCTCAAGTTAATCACAGCTAGTTATCTTCTATTTGGGTACAAACTGCCTCACTTTCTTGTCTCGAGCCTGGCAAAGCTGTCTGCCTGGGGTCCTCCAACTGTCAAATACCCTTTAAGAAATCTCCCTTCTCTGAAAACTCATACCTCCCGAGAACTCCACAAATCCAAATTGCTAACCTAAAGTGCACCAGGGAGATGGCTACATAGACTCTTGTGTTCTCTGCCTCCTTTAGACAGCCCACGCTGGAATTTTGAGATGGTGACTTTGTACTTTTTAGTGGTTAATAGGATGCTCTACTGTAAGGAGAATATCCCTTGCCTCAATCAAAGAAGGTTTGCTACGTTTTGTTTTGTCTTATTTCCTCGATTGGTTCCTTGAAAGTCCTTCTTTATCCCCTCAAATAAACTTCCCACTTCAGCCCTTCTGTCCTCCAGGAGAAGTTGATGAACTCCTATCCATGATGGTGCTATATCTGGTCAAGTCTCAAAGTTTCTTCACAACACACATGGCCCTAAAGATGCTCAGTGTGGGTAGACAGAGTTAGCCTTTCGCGTCCAGAGGAAGATCTTCAGATATTTAAAATGAGGGCCTTTGGTTTCCACAACTAGTCAGATTCAAAGCAGGGATCAATATGGGTGAAAAGCCATCACCATGTCCTCCCTTAAATGCCGTATTTTAGAAGGAGGAAATCTAACAGGGGAACCCTCTTGGCCCTCCAGAAGGCTCCCACTGATCCAGGACCAATTCTGCCTTGGACAGGAAAGATACAGAACCTGCAACCCTGCCCTCCACTTCCACCCATGGTTATTGCTTTAATGGAGAAAATTACCTACTTCTGCCAACAGAGACCACGTGAGAATCCCAAGTTCCACAAATACAAGGCATTTTTTTGTCCATTTCAGGACTTTGATAAAGAATTTCTTCATAGTGCCATGAGCAAATTAAGGACTTCCTGAGTTCTTTTGCCTGTCTACCCAATGACCAAAAAAAGACTATTTCTAGTAGACTTAAGAAACTTCAAAACAATTGATTAATAATCTAGACCAGGATCTTAAATCCATCTTCTTCAGTGGAACACTGGTTGATAAAACTCTTACATCGGCAATTAACAACTAATCTGTCATTCTGCTCAATTCTTCCCTGAGGGCATGCCCAGGTGGGATTTTGTTCCACTTGTGTGGTATGACCTGATGACCCAGCACCCAGGAGCTCTGGAAACCCTGTTGCTCTTGATCATCTGTCCTAGAATCTCCTCCCATGATGCCTCTGCTCTAACTTTCATGGAACCATGTCTCCCCTCATAGGCTACAATCATTTTCAACTTTTGCCTACCCTTCGGCATCTACCTCAAACAAAATGGACCCTCAAACATGATCAATGACCTGCTCCAAGGACTTGTTCACCATTGCAGCAGCTGAGATCAGATCAGCTGGGCTGATAACCACAGTACTATCAATGATTCCATAAGTATAGAAGCATCTGAGGAGAACAATTCATCCAGCTCCCAAGGTCATCCGCTTCAGCATGGAAAACTCATGTTTGTTGTCACTTCAGCTCCAACATTCCTGCTGAAGTCTAGCCCATTCTATCTTGCTCCTTCCTTAATGGAGACAGAAGCAAATGGTCTCACTTAAATAACCAATCATACCATCCAATGATACCTTTTATTTTGGTAAAGATTTTCCATTACCCTTTTTTTGGTAAAGATTTTATTTATTTATTTATTTATTTGAGAGAGAGAAAGCATGCACTGGGGGATGCAGAGGAAGAAACCCTCAAGTAGACGCCATGCTGAGTGTGGGCACCAATGCAGAGTTCAATTTCATGACCCTGAACGCACAACCTGAGCTGAAATCATGAGTCAGTTAGGTGCCCCCTGAGGTTACTCTTTAGTTTTTCCATCTCCAAACTCCAATTCCTCATATTTGTCCACATTACTGGAAGGTGTAAATACACTAAATGGACATGGAGTGGAGTTTTAATGCTATTTCACAGCCAATATAGGAGGTTTCCTCAATACTATTTCTATACACAAATTCATAAAACAGCAATAATTAAAGACAAACATAAAAGACAAATGTGGCATAGAACCTGAGTCCTCAAACATGCACCAAAACCAAATAAAACAAAAAAACAAGTAATTTTTCTATTTATTCAAGTAAAATAAAGCACTCCATTTAAAATGTAGCTCTCCCAACCCATGTCCAAGACTGCCTATGTTCCTGGCTTTGTATTTTCTATAGCATTTAACACCTTTTAATAAGTTCTACAATTAACTTTTTTGTATTGTTTACACTCTCTGATCAATAGAATTTAAGTTTGCCTGAATGTAGAAAATTTTTAAGGTACTATTTAATGTTACTTCCCCAAGGCCTAGTAAAATATCTGGCATGAAATAGGTTCTCAAAAAAAAAAAAAAAAAAAAACCTTGCTGAGTGAAGGAAAGTTTATTCTATCAAGTAAATAGCTATTTTCAAATCATAAATAACATGTGTCTCTTCTACTTTAAATTCTTCAAAAAATTGGCAATGAAGAAGTCAAACTCTCTCTCTCTCTTCACAGATGACATGATACTTTATGTGGAAAACCTAAAAGATTCCACCCCCAAATTACTAGAACTCATACAATAATTCAGCAATGTGGCAGGACACAAAATCAATGCACAGAAATCAGTTGCATTTCTATACACTAACAATGTGACTGAAGAAAGAGACATCAAGGAATCAATTCCATTTACAATTGCACCAAAAACCATAAGAGACCTAGGAATAAACCTGACCAAAGAGGTTAAGGATCTATACTCTAGAAACTATAGAACACTTATGAAAGAAATTGAGGAAGACACCAAGAGAGGGGAAAACATTTCATGCTCATGGATTGGGAGAATAAATATCATTAAAATATCTATGCTGCCCAGAGCAATTTACACTTTAAATTCCATCCCTATCAAAATACCATCAATATTTTCTACAGAGCTGAAACAAACAATCCTAAAATTTGTATGGAACCAGAAAAGACCCCAAATTGCCAAGGGAATGATGAAAAAGAAAAACAAACCTAGGGGGCATCACAGTGCCTGACTTCAAGCTATATTACAAAGCTGTGATCCTGAAGACAGCATGGCATTGGCACAAAAACAGATACATAGATCAGTGGAACAGAATAGAGAGCCCAGATATGGCCCCTCAACTCTATTGCCAAATAATCAACAAAGCGGGATAGAATATCTAATGGGAAAAAAGGCAGCCTCTTCAATATATGGTGCTGGAAAAATTAGACAGCCACATGCAGAAGAATGAAGTTGAACCATTCTCTTATACCATACACAAAGATAAACTCAAAATGGATGAAAGACCTAAATGTGAGACAGGAATCCATCAAAATCCTAGAGGCGAACACAGGCAGTAACCTCTTCAACCTTGGCCACAACAACTTCCTGCAAGAAAGGTCTCTGAACGCAAGGGAAACAAAAGCAAAAATGAACTACTGGGACTTCATCAAGATAAAAAGCTTCTGCATGGCAAAAGATAGTCAACAAAACTAAAAGGCAACCTACAGAATGGGAGAAGATATTTGCAAACGACATAACAGATAAAGGGCTGGTATCCAAGATCTATAAAGAACTTCTCAAAGTCAACACCCCAAAAATAAAGAATCCAATCAATAAATAGGCAGATGACATGAACAGACACTTCTCCAAAGAAGACATACGAATGGCTAACAGACACATGAAAAAATGTTCAACATCACTCAGCAGCAGGGAAACACATGAGATACATTACACCAGTCAGAATGACAAAAATTAACAAAACAGGAAACAAGTGTTGGCGAGGATGTGGAGAAAGGGGGACCTTATTACACTATTGGTGGGAATGCAAGCTGGTACAGCTACTTTGGATAACAGTATGGAGGGTCCTCAAGATGTTAAAAATAAAACCATCCTAACCCAGCAACTGCACTACTAGGTATTTACACCAAAGATACAGACATAGTGAAAAGAAGGGGCGCCTGCACTCACATATTCATAGCAGCAAAGTCTACAATAGCCAAACTGTGGAAGGAGCCAAGATGTCCTTCAACAGATGAATGGATAAAGAAGATGTGCTTCATAAATACAATGGAATATTACTCGGCCATCAGAAAGGATGAATATCCACCATTTGCAGAAGAGAGGGGAGTTGGGGGTTGGGGTAACCAGGTGACGGGTATTAAGGAGGGCTCATGTGGTGATGAGCATGGGGTGTTACACACGACTAATGAATCGCTGAAACACTACATCAAAAACTAATAATGTATTTTATGTTGGCTAACTGAACATAATTAATAAATGAATGAATGAATGGATGGATGGATGAATGAGTGAATGAATGAATGAATGAATGAATGAATAAGTAAATAACAAAATCCTTCAATAGATTCCTATAACCTTCAAAATACAGTCCATACTAGCTAGGTGTATGCGACTCTTCCTCCTAAAGTGCTCCTGACTACTTTTACAAATCTATTTCCCAACTCCTTTACATATTACCCTGGAAGCCAGACACACCAAAACACAATGATGTTCTCAAGCACACCTTTCACTGTGCTCTGGTGTACACTATTTCTCCTGCCTGGGATGGCCTGCTCTTCCCACCCCTTACCTGACCTTTCAGGAGAAAAAAAAAAAAAATAGTGCCATGTCTATAAAGCCTTCCCCAACCTTTCCATTCCCACTACAATAAAATACTGCTGTCTCTTTCTGTGTTCCCATGGCAACCAGCACATTCCCTCCAGTGCAGTGCTTGTCATGTTGCTGTCACTGTCTATTTGTCTGTCTCACCCACTGGTGACACCTCTCTCGCCGCAACATCATGTCTTTGCATCCCCAGCAGCTGGCAGAGTACGTGATTAATAATTGCTTGGACTTAAACTGAATCCAAAGTGGGGGCGGGGGAGGGGATGAGAGAAGTACACTTAGGGGATCAGTTTTGTTTCCTTCACTTGCACCCAAAATCTGTGCTTTCACTACAAACTATCCACACAGACATATAAGTTAAAGAGAAAGATGTAAAAAAAAAAAAAACCAGCACATGCTTCACTCCATGGGTTTCACAATGATTCAGAAGGGCTCATTTGTCTTTGCTAATTAAAGCTATTAAAGCTGGGTAAATTGTACAAACTAGTATACTCACGACCTCTCTACTATATGTCCAAATAAGAAGCCAATAAACCCTAGAGAATAATTTAAGTATGTATGTTTTTCATGCAGAGAAAATTATACTTAAATTCTACACCAAAATGACAAAATGTCAATGATCACAAGTTTCCTATGAGATAAAGGACACGTGAGAAGGAACCGCATGAACAGGACTTTCTCCAAATTTTCAGATGCACACATGGGGATAACCCCAATTCATCTTGGTAACATGATCTCCACTGACCAGAAGTTCAAAGATGATGCTGGGAAAAGGAGTGTGTCTCTGGAGTTATTAAGAGCAGCCTAGGTTGCTGAGTGAGCCCCCTGGATCCCAACGGCAGTCACTGGCTGGGCACATTTTAACCTGCTACTGAGGATTGAGAAGCAAACATCTGTAATATTACTGATGTCCAGAGCCTTTGTTTTATCTCATTGATATTGGGGTAATCATAGTGAGTTACCACCTTTCTAGAACTCTGACAACTCTGGGCCTTTAGGGTAGAAAGATTCTTTTTTTTTTTTTTTTAATATTTTATTTATTTATTTGGCAGAGAGAGATCACAAGTAGGCAGAGAGGCAGGCAGAGAGAGAGAGAGAGGAGGAAGCAGGCTCCCTGCAGAGCAGAGAGCCCAATGCGGGGCTCGATCCCAGGACCCTGAGATCATGACCTGAGTCGAAGGCAGAGGCTCCTGAGCCACCCAGGCGCCCCGGGTAGAAAGATTCTTGATTTTAAGGAGACTTGGGGAAACAACCCATTTACTATATTTTCCACTGAGCTGTGACTTCAGCTGCTTCTAGAACTGGGAGGGCTGAGTCCATGGGTGCTCACACTCATTCTTTCTTTTACATTTCTCACAGTTAATCACTGTTTTCTTTTATCTGTAGAACACCTGTACTAGGGTGCCTGGGTGACTCAGTGGGTTAAAGCCTCTGCCTTCGGCTCAGGTCATGATATCAGGGTCCTGGATCAAGCCCCGCACTGGGCTCTCTGCTCAGCAGGGAGTCTGCTTCCTCCTCTCTCCCTTTCTCTGCCTGCCTCTCTGCCTATTTGTGATCTCTGTCTGTCAAATAAACAAATAAAATCTTTAAAAAAAAGGGGGGGGGGGGACACCTGTACTGCTTTCTCCATAGCCTTAGACAAGTGTCAGCTTCCCTTTTCTTCAGCTTCCCCCTCAGACTAACCAAAATGAAAGCATTCAACTTTGCAACCAGAGGGTCATCAAACATCAGATGCCCTTAACTTTTGCTGTTATCCTCACTGTTATTTATTCACTCACTTAGCATTTGATCAATGACCACGTATGCCAGGTCCTGTAGTAGAGGCTTTTTGCACATTATTTCAGATGAGCCAGGTGATGCTCGGAAAGTTTCACTGAGCAGATAGTTGCCTGGGGAAAAGCCAGAAAACAATTCCTCACAGGCTCACTCTCCCCAGTCCTGGGCTCTGGGCCTCCAGGCCCATACCAAGCTATGGTGTGTAGGTCAGATGTGGAGGAGCAGGAGGAGGGGGCCCCCGTGGCAATGGTGACTGTGCTGCAGCATCTACAGATTGAAAGAGAGTGGGGCAAAACCCAGGCGGGCTTCCTAAATTCCACACACCTTCCACATCTAGCTACTGCTTCTCCCCCAGGACACAAGTAATCGGGAAGTAAGTGTCAAGGCAAACAAAAGTATCCTCATACGTGTACTCAGAAACACATGTCTATAAACACCATGCCCCCCTACACACACACACACAAACATGGACAGCAAGGGCCTGAAAGGCAACTTGACTATTCCCTCCTGCACAGTGATCCCATTATAAAGAGACTTTAAAGAGTTAGTCTGTGGGGGCACCTGGGTGTCTCTGCCTTCAGGTCAGGTCATGATCTCAAGGTCCTGGATTGGAGTCCCACATCGGGCTTTCTGCTCAGCAGGGAGCCTGCTTCCTCCTCTCTTTCTCTCTGCTTGCCTCTCTGCCTACTTGTGACCTCTCTCTGTCAAATAAGTAAAATCTTTAAAAAAAAAAAAACAAGAACAAAAAAAAATAAGAGTCTGTGGACTAAATGCACAAAGGTACTCTCTGCTCCTATTAAAAAATTCAATGATTATTTTGCCCAGTGACCCTGGTATGTTTTTCTCTGTATGATGTGGAGGAAGGCTACTTAGGGGAGCTTCCCCATCTGATCACCACACTCAGGGGCTGCTCTGATGAGAACATCCCGCCAACATAAGCATCTGCCATGCTACACTGAGTTTCTTGTACATTTGGGACACAGAGGATCGAGGTGACTTCCAACACCAGCAAAAACCAACATTTTCTAAGCTGTCCAGAGTATTCTCAAGAGAATAGTCCATAGTCAGCCAGGAAGTGATGAGTCCCCGGCTGAGAGGGGACTGCTGTGTTCCATAAGCCACGCAAGGAAGCTCTGCACTTGGGTTCCAAAGCCTGAGCAATGTTTCACTTAGAAGTCTCTAGCAGAATAAGCATTGGAGCTCAAACACGCTTTTGTGAAATTTATCTTCAGTTAAGACCCATGTCCTTTATTTTGGGAAGAATTAAGGTGTTAAAAAGACATTCTGTGCTCTGTTGGGCTGTGTCTCAAGAACCTCCCCTCTTTAAAAAAGGTTCTCAATATTGTGGCACTTTTTCCATTATAAATCACAAGAGCTGAAACCAATTACCAAGGGACACATGGTTGCTTCTCCCTTGAAGGTGCACACAGAATGGCAGAAAGATTCTGTCCTCCTCCAGGGCATCACGCACAGTATTCAGTCAGGCATTTTGACCAGACCACTCAGCTGTCATGTGTGTATGAGGGGCCTGGGTAAGCATGGGCACAGGAGTGTGTCCGGTCTTCTACCAGCTGAAAACAGAGAATGTTAGGGCTGGAGGAAACACTAGAAATTGTGTAATCCAATTTCCTTATTTTAGAGATGAGAAACTTCAGCCCCCCCCCAAAAAGGAGGGGCTATAACATGGTGGAACTAGAATCAGAACACCTGGGTTCAAATCCTGGGGCAACCACTGATTACCTAGCTGATCTTGGGCAAGTGGCTTATCTCTTCTGGGTCACAGTTCACAGGTTACCTTGTGGGGATATTTTAAGGATGAAATTACATGATCCGTGTAAGGAACTTAAAAGATTCCCAAATATATATTATATCTGAAACTAAGTTTGGGCCAAACCACGATCTAAAACTCTGGCTTAATGCTAACTGCTTTCCAACTGGGATCATCACTTATATTGTACAAGATGTTGTAAAAGGACAAAAGGACTGAATGAACATCGAAGAACCTGAGTCCATATTATATATGTCTATATACAGAGGTCCTTGTCCTAAGACTTAGGTGGATTTCCAAATACCATTATAGCACATATTTTCCCCCAATAAAATGCAGCAAAGTATAACTGAAAAATTTAAGGGACCCCTTTAGACTCTTAATGATTCTATAAATATGGCCCTAAGGTAATTTATAAAGCTAGTAAAATACATTCCAACTGAAGCATTTACTGTAAGTTTTTATTTTTTGTGACAAAAGTACCTGAAGCAGTTTTCTATGTCATACAGTCAAGCCACCATAGAATTAAAAAATCTTTGCTTTCATTTATACAGCATTTCTATTGTCTGGTTTCAAAACCTAACCATCCAAAGTCTAAAGGTGGCAGGACTGAGCTGAAAGTGCCCTGAGAATGGGAGCTACAAGTGACAGGCCAGTACTCTAGCTCTGGCATGGTGCCTGGCCCACGTATGCACACTTTTGGAACCAAACTACTGTCTGGCAGATGGTGCCAGCCAGCCATATCTCAAAATGTTTGTTCACTAGCCACTGCTCAAAACTTTGAACCTGGCATACCAAAGGCAGTTTATGTGTCTCAACACGCAATCTACAAAAGTATAGGTTATTCAAAAGTTGACTGTATTAGACCTAAGTCCCATCCATAGTGACAGGTGCCCACTGTGGAATAATAAAGACCCAGAACCCAGAAGAGATGAGGGACAAAGGAAACATGAGAAGTTATTTGGGGTATCAATAGGAGAGGCAGTTTTAAAAGCCTCTCAGACAGGAACAATGATCTGAAGGAGGCCTGGCACAGGCAAGGTCTAATAGCATAAGCTTCCATGTCCCAGGTGTCGAGTCAGATGGGAGCATAGGAGTTGTGAGTTGACAGAACCAGGTGAGACGCCCGATAAAGAAGGCACCTAAAGGGTTCCTAAAGGCAAGTGTCCGGACAAGGCTGGAGGTTCCAGTACAGACTCAGTGCCCGGGAGTGGGGGAGAATGAAGGAGCCTGCTTCCAGCACGGAGTGCCCACCATGGCCAGGGCTGGGCTGGGCTGGGAGATAGAAAAGAGACAAAGTAGAGAATAAGCTACTGAGGCAGGACGAACCCTTAAGGTTCTCGGGTAACAAGCAAGTGTTCAGGGCTCAGTGCGGGCTCAGGACTCTTGAACGTCTGGAAAGCCAAGCCTCCAGGACTACCACTGTCAATATTTAAACAAAAGGGGAGCCACAGAGTTGGGAAAGCCTTTAATTTCCCAGGGCCTCTCTTCCTCAGTAGATGAAGGTCATTGACTAACATGGCCCGGTGGTGTCAGAAGTGCCATGTTGTGAAACATAGAGTAAGAAAGGTAGATGAAAGGAAACGCACAAAAATTACTTACAATAAATCAAGCAAAAAGGACTCCTGACATATACAGGCCATAATCCAGGCCACTGTAATGGGAGCACCAATTCATATAAACCATCAAATCACTATTCACAAATTAAGAGATGTATTCAAGCCACCATTCAAAAGTAGAAAAACTGGAAACCCTCAGCCTCTTACGTGTGCCTGGAAGTTTTACACAAAGTTTGTGAATTACAGTGGGTAAATCTGGGAGAGAAGGAATCAACTTATGCCAACACACTTATTTTTTTTTTTATGTTTAAGTTAAATAAGTTTATACTTACTTGTTCATTTAAGTAACCTCTACACCCAAAGTGGGGCTTACTGGGCCAGCCAGGCACCCCGTGTATCCATTTCTTAAAATACTTTTCTAATTTCCAGATCTTGATCAGACCTTGGCCTGATCTCTCCCTACTACCCCAAGGTGTGAACTGTGGAAACTCAAGCTGTGAGCCACTTCTCAATCACAGTTAGTTGCCCTCATCTTTCTAAGGCAGTGGTTGATTTCAGAGGCAGGGTAGCAACGTGGTTAAGAGTGGATACTGCTGCCAGTATACTGGGACTTGATGAGCGACCTGACTACTTACTGGCTTGGCAACATTGGACAAGTCACTTAATCTCTCTGTGCTTCAGTTCACTTACCTATTAAAAAGGAGTCAGAAACAGCATCTGTCTCAGAAGGTTGCTATGTGAATTTACTCAAATAACAGACGTAGAAATCACCAAGAACAGTGTGTGGCATAAAGAGCAACATGCTAAGTGTGTGCTATGATTATTACTGATACCTTTCATTATAACAAATTTGTTTTTTACCCCTTAATATAACTCTTGTGCAGCTCATATTTTTTTTTTTTGCAATAACACGTGGGATAGCTTTTTTTTTTTTTTTAACTGTAGCAATTACATTTCTTTGCAAAGAGAAAATAAAATTTTGTTGAGTAAGTGACCGAACAAATGAATTCCTGTTTCACTAGATACAGGTATTGTACCAGGAAACACAGACATCTGAAGTACACACCAACCTTTCCCCAAGCCGCTATATAATCAGCACAGTGGTTCCTGGATGAGGTCTGTTTTCATTATTTATCTCTATAGCATTGTGTGATAATGAGCCCTGCTGACCTCAGGCATCATGTAAGATAATGGACCCATGAATGAAGGTGGAACCACAAACCACTAAAGACAAAGTCATTGCTGTTATGGGAAAGAAAACTGGGAACAAAACCAGAATGTCAAAAGGTGTTGGTGCTGGGATGATCCCATTCACAAAACTTGAAAAAAAATGCAAGAACCTCAAGAGGCCCAGGGCTACCTGGCTGGCTGGTGAATGTGACAATCATTCATGATCACTCACATTTATAATTAGGAAAAGGGCTTCCTGGGCTTTGTCCCACTTATCTCCCACAAGAGGTATTAGTGGGCATCACTGAGCCCACCTGCCCAAGGGTAAACCGAGGACGATGATTTGCCACGGTGCAGAACAGCCAATGTGTGGCAGGGTATAGACCCACACTTAGGGGTTAGGACTCCAGTTTCTAGGATAAGGTCTGCTAAAAAGTGGTTGCATGACTTTAAACTCTGAGCCTTAGTTTTTTGTACTCGAACAAAAGGAGGCAACTAAATAGAAGATTTTTGGTGACCTTTCTAGCATTGAACTTAACTTTAAACTACCCTCAGCATTAACTTCCTAATTATGTCCTACTGGACAACGATGGTATTCCTTGTCTTAGTTCATGAATGACCCTGCTTCCTAGGCTGCTGCCCTCCTGTGCTGAATGCTTTTCCCTTATCTTTCATTCAACCCAGCAGCTTCCATTATCATAATAGACTTAAAGCCCTCTACCAGTCCCATGTCATGACTGAAGATCTGGTTGACCTTCCCTTCCATCCCCAGACCTGCAAATCACTAAGTGACTAACAGCCAATATAGCCTCTACCAAGGAGCTCCACAGTGGGCGAAGAAGCACTGTGGAGATGAGGCCAGCAGCCAAACACAGACCTATCCACCCAAACTTCTATCCTGGAAGGCTTTCTGTTGAACTAACATGCAGCTTCAGGAAGGACCCACTCAGGGTCTAGGCAGAAAAGCCTGCCCACCCATCCTGCTTACTGACGAGACCACAGATGAGACAGCCAGCAGTCTTTCTCTCCAGACAACAGCTTTGGAGAACTGTAATCCTGTGGGATAGATGAAACAATGGATTCCAAAGGTTGGGGGGGGGGTGATGTTTTCCCCTCTGATAAGCTGAGGGTGTCATCTACTTCCCATGTTAACTCCTGCAGCTATTCAAAAACAAGTCCATTTCCTTCACAGGCCTGGGACTGGGGCTGGCTCCTTCAGATATTCTTGACCATGAAGAAGACACATCTGCCCTGCAACCACAGTGCCCTCGAAGCAGAAAGCACCCAAACCCCTCCTCAGCTGAATAGCATCAGGACCTCCCCTGCTGCTCTTCATTACAGTCTTATCAACAGCCCAGGCATACCACAGGCTGGATCGACATACACAAACCCCACTTTGGAGGGAGGAGAATCATCTGGAGAAACGTTATTCCACTAGGCTATTACCCATCTGAATGAACAAATAAAAATAATAGTTTTTCGGGTCATAAGAGACTGTGTATGTTCTAGAAATGTGAAAAATCTTGTAGCTGAGGAGTATGTCAGCACTTCTGGGACTAAGGACCCTACCTTGTGCAAAGACCCCCATGCAAGGGTGCCACCAAATATCTTACCTCCGGTTTGAACTGCAGGTGAATTTCAATGATCCATGATCATGAGTGAAAATGAGAGTAAGAGTGATCTCCAAAGAACTATTTACATATGCTTCACAAAGAATTTGGGTACCTCTATTTTGCATGAGCCTAGTGTATGGGGATTTTACTTCATGGCAAATAGTGAAGCCCACCCCCTCCCCAGAAGGGCTAGATTGTCTGGGCTTAGGGTTCTCTGGGCTCCCTCCTACTCCGAGCTCTCCAACATTTCAAGCTGAAAACAGTGCAGGCAGCTATCTGAAAGCCAGCCTCCTCATTCACTATCCCTAGTCTAAAAACAATAATGAGTTCTTTTAGTTTAATGGACCTCCTGCTAGGCTGCAGCAAACACAGAAATGCAAAAGTAAGTCAAAAATGGCTCATTGTGTCAATGGGGGACTTTATCATATTCTCCAATTAGTCATATAACTAAAAATTGAAACATGATTTTCCTTTGTAAAATCCAAGTTCCTGCCTATCCTCTGGCCTCTAAGTGACAATGACAACAGTGATGTTGACTGTACAAGGAACTGAACTAGGCACTGTACTTACACTGTCCTGGTGAATCCAGTGAGGTAGGTATCAATAACCCCATATTGCAAGGATGAAATAGGCTCCAAGAAATGGCAGGTATGACAGTTTCTCCAGTCTGCATAGCTCCAAAGCCCACCTGTTTGCCCCTTCAGGAGACCTGCTCTGTAAGGGCAGGCTCTCCAACTTGTTTCATCTTTGCATTTCTTTTGAGCCAAGCACAAAACTAGATAAAAGGTAAGCCTCTAATAGGGATTTGTAGAACAAAGTGTCGCTGATCACAGTGTGGCTGATGATACAGTTCATCTATGGCTTGAGAAAATATGTCCAGAATATTAAATTACCACAAACCTTGGGGTTGGCTAGAAATGCCAACACTTTTATAATTCTTGTTTTCCCCGATGATTTCATGTGCCAACTATATTCTTTCATAGAAAGAAGATATAAAATGTCTTAGAAAAACTTACTAAGTAATACAAGTTATGCAGCAACCACAATGGACACTGGACAGCCAGTAAATTTTATTGACTGACTAAATGATTGACTAGAATTCCCTGATTTCTAAAGATGTAATTTCTGTACTCAAGCAGAGGCTCTATCTCTTTTCCCAAATCACATTCCACCACGCTGTTTTCTGTAAAAGATACTGTTCTGGGAAAATTACAAACACCTGGTCACGGACCTGATCACCCTGGAAATAGGGTTAAAAAGGAAAATGCAGTTTACAAACTTGACACACGTTTAAAATATACTGTGATACAAAATCCTGCTGAAGCACTTACTCTGTCCAAATTTTCTATCAGTTTAAACACAAAATGGCTGGAATCTATGAATAATCAACCAACTGCATTTCAGCAATATAGTATATAGTTACAATTGTTTTCCTGACCAACACTGAAACTCTTTCTTAGAGAATTCCTTATTTTATGCCCTGGGGGAAGTGGAGCACCTTCACAACAGCAAAAGCAAATACAAATAAACCCTTGGGTTCCAGACTCACTAGCAGCCAGGGTATAGTGATGTGACCTTAGTTCCCAGAACCCAATGTACCCTCCTGGTCTTGACCTGGAGCTAGTGGTATGAGAAAGAAAGTTCAAGAAGAGTCCATCCTGCTGGTTTGTGTTGCTTGAATACTGTCACATATGTCACCCGCACCACGTGTAAGAAGAAAGAAGCAGCACTTCAAGTATCTCAAAGAGAAAAGCCAGTAAGTTTTCCTTTGATTAGCTCAGTTCATAGATGATAAATAAAAATTTAGGAGACTGCTGAGAGTAATCAGCCATATAATCACATGCAAATAGGTACATTAAGTGCTCAGTTCACTTCTCCATTTATTGAGCACCTACTAGCTACTAGGTTGCTAGTCTACACACTTGAGCTATAAAAATAAGGGAGACAAAATCCGTGCCCTTAAAGAACTCATAATCTAGCCATGGAAATTGGTACACAGATCATTTTCTCGCAACCATAATTACTTAATAAGCTATGTCTGTCTGCCCTGTTAAAATGGAGGCCCATAAAGTCAGGAACCCTGTCTGTGCTTTTAGTGCTGTCTCTCTAGTTCCTCAAGTATCCAGCCCATAACAGGCAATCAATATCAAATGAGTAAATGAGAACATGAATGAATTAATTTAGTTCACTTAAATAGAAACACCATGGTAAACATTACACTAAAGAACTATGGAGTCCCGTAAACCAGGGTAGAGTTCACAGAGGAAACACTTACTGACCTGAGTTCCGAAAATGAACGCGAACTTCTCAGAGAGAGAGAAGAAAGGTGTGGCTGCTGGAGAGGAAACAACAAGCAGAGGCTGATGGTAAAGGATAAGCCGTGTTCTGCAGAAAAGCAGTCCTTGGTGTGACAAGGCCAGTGTGAACCGTCTCCACAGGGAAGAGGCAAACAGTGCAGTGACCGGGATCAAGTCGTGTCACTCAGCTGACTGCTGCAGAAGGAGTTAGGGAGCTACCCTGAGCCAACACCAACTTAAGAATTCAGGGTAGACTTCTGGGTTGAGTCTTATAAGGCTGATTTCAACAAAAAACAACAGTAACTGAAATAGCTGCTCTTTTACATGAAGCCATGGTGACTACTGGAGGTTACTGCCAAAGTAGTAACATGGGAGTTTCCAGCAAAAGCTTTGGTCAAACATTTATTGAATACGTACTGTGGCAAAACTGTGAGATACTGGGACTACAAAAGATGACTCTCCTCATTAACAATCGATGTAAATTTGCTTATAATTGCCACCATGCACAGTGGCCATGTGCCTCAGAAACCTCCAACAGCAAGGGGAAGCTGCTGTGCTCAAGATCCAGTCTTGGAACAATAAAAAAATCCATCCTCTTGTTTGTTTTAAATCTCTACTTCCCACTAGCAAAAAATCATCACCGAAATCAAGCTATCCTTTTAGAAACAGAGCTTTCAGTTTCCCATAAAATGGGTTATCCACTATATGAATTTTTTAAAAAGATTTTATTTATTTATTTGACAGAGCGAAACAGCAAGAGAGGGATCATAAGCAGGGGGAGCGGGAGAGGGAGAAGCAGGCTTCCCGCTGAGCAGGGAGCCCAGTGTGGGGCTCCAACCCAAGACCCACCCAGGGATCACGACCCAAGCCAAAGGCTAACACTTAACAACTAAGCCACCCAAGCACCCCATTATATGAACTTTTTTTAGGCATCCCACCTCTTTGGTCTCACCTCATCTTCTGTTTACGTTAATCACAAGGCAAATCTGAAGAAGGAAAAAACTTCCAGACACTGTATTTTAAAGTCCAGTGTAAGCCATTATCTGTGATTCTGAACTCCGCATAGGCTATGCTTCCACCCCCTAAGGCAGGTGATCAAGCAAGACAATAACCATTAGCAAAGTAGTATGCTCACTTAAAGGGTATAAATATCCATAATTTTTTTTAACTTCTTACTTTGAGATAGTTTTAGACTTACAGAAGAGATGCAAAATACTTCAGAGTTCCTGTATACTTTTAACCCCACTTCCCTCAGTGTTATAATTTGACAACTATAGGACATTTACCAAAACTAAGAAACACAGGTATAATAAGTTAACTACAGATGTTTTTCAGATTTCACCAGTTTTCCTCATTCCTGTCCTTTTTCTCTTCCAGGATCTAATATAGGAGCCCAGGTTTCATCTCCTTAGTCTCCTCCATCTGTGATGGGTCCTCAATCTTTCCGTGTCTTCCAGGGCCTTGACACTTTTGAAAAGTATGGGTCAGGTCTTTGGTAGAATGTTCTTTGACTTGGGTTTGTGTCATGTCTTATCATGATTAGAGTAAGAGTACACCTAGGGGGAAGAAAACCACAGAGGCGAACCTCCCCTCTCACAGCATCCTATCCAGGGATACAGAATGAGAATCTGTTTATTACTGCTGACATTAACCTTGAGTGTTTGATGTCTGCCAGTCTTCTCTAACTGTAAAGTTATTATTTTCACTTTGTAATTATAAATATTTATCTTGGGGGGGAGATACTTTCAAACTATTCAAATATTCTGTTTCTCCTTAACTTTTACCAACTAATTTCAGCACCTATTACCTACAGTGATTATTATTACGGTATCCTAATAAGGAATGCCTATTTTCCTCATATCGTCTACATGTAATAACAGGAATTCTTCCAAAAGGAAGAGTTGTCCCTTCTCTTCCATCCCATAATACTTTTTATTCTTGTGAACTATCTCTAATGCAAGAATTAATCTAGCGGATGCTCCTATTGCAATATGTAATGCAAAACTTGCATATAATTCTAGTACAAAATGAGGAAGGAAATATAGGTTGCAGATAGAGTTCAAAGAATATAAGTTCCACATAAGAGATAATAGGTTAATAGTTCCACCTATCAGTAGCTTAAAGTCTTCCTATATGTACCAGTAATAAATAAGATGCAAGGTTATTTAATAATCCATAGCCAAGATAACCACAAATAGTATGGTGCAGAATTCGACAGTCAAGGACAGATCCCCTAGAGGGCAATTAAAAGCATTTTACACAGTATCCCCAGGGGGACATCATACAGCTTTCCCTTTGCTGGGGAGTGGAGGCAACAGCTACCCCCTCTTGGGCTCTACTCAATCACTCACTACCAGGAGGCATGTCTTGCTCACATTAGGAAGGTGGCCCAGTTACTTCCCTGGTGAGAGGAAACAGTGTAATTATTTCATGTAACACAGGTAAAGCTGGAAACAGGCAGAATCGAGCTCATCATGAGCAAACCTATTTGGGGGGTCAGGGTGAGGCTAGGATACACAGGAACAATCTCAGCACTCCTCTGAACTCAGTGTGCTCAGACATCTTGGCTCTGTGCACACTAAAACAAATACAATCATCACTTTCTGTAAAGTGATTTTAAGCTAATTTCCATCACTCAAAAAGGTAACTCAGGTCCATGGTACAAAATTTAGAAAACTTAGACAAATCAGAACCAAAAGAAAAAGGAAGAGAAAGAGGAGAAAGCAAAAGGAAAAGAAGTTAAGAGAGAAAGGAAGAAAATGCATCTTGGCCTCAAGAACCAAAAGAAAGCACCATTAACAAGGTGTGTCCTTTCTATTGGCCATTCTGTAATTTGCATGTATTATCTTTTTTTTTTTTTTTTTTTACAAAAATAGGCTCACAGTTTACCTACTGCATTTCTTTAATGTATGTTTAATTGAATCAAAGGGGACAGTGATTGTAAGATACTATTTTATATCAATAAGACAAAAAAAGAAAACACAAGCAATTTTAAGATGTAATCATATCCCATTGTTGGAGATGTTACAGTGGGGTGGGGAAGGGTAATATGCTTCAGACTGACTGCGTACTTAGGGTTTCTTCAATACTTCTCATGTTACTAAAAATGCCTTCCTGGCATCATTTTCATGGCTGTGTGTTGTCACATACACGGCCAAAGTACCTCCAGAGAAGTTCACTTATTTACTCAATATTTATTGAGCACCTACTTTGTCCTATGTGCTGGAAGTGGACTAATTAGTACCTTAGAGCTTCAGGGATTTGGGGAAACAAACACAAGGGAAAAAAAAAAAACCCACATAAATATATCATTAGAAATTATGGTAAGGGGTGTGACAGAAAGTTCTGTGAGGCACAGACAGGCAGCCCACTTCTGTCAACACCCACGGGACCCTTTTTGGACAGTGGCTGGCTGCATTCTTATCATTTGGCCAGGAGGTGGTTCTCTGAGCTCTGAATAGCCCTCTCCACTAATGGGGGTCAAAACCTTGGACAGAGAGCTCAGGCACGGTTCCCCCTTCAGGCAAAGTTGGCACAGATTGGAAGAGTCAGGTAACATATTAAAGTGACCACATGGGAGACACCTTCTCTTGCTCACCTTGCCATCTAATGACAGCGTTAATGTAATCCCCCGGCACTGCAGCCCTATAAACACGGGGCAGAAATTATTCAAGATGTTACACCACTGTCAACCCACTGTTACAATGAAGGGAAAAGGGCATTTTCCTATAAGCCAGATCATTTGTGGACCTCTGATAAGAAATGAAATCGAAGAACTTGTATCGTCACAGCTTGGCCTTTATGAGTAAAGCACCCCAAGTCAAGCAGGTGACGTCAAGGAGTGATGAACAAGAATATGTGCGTTTGAGACAATCATGAGAAAAATCTACCAGGTTCTTCTCTCTCTCTCTCTCCCTTATTCTCAGATTATCCAAAACACTGCCAAGAAAAAAACAATAAAAAAAAAATCTTAAAATCCATACCACTATGCGCCTTGTTTATTATTCTGTTCCACAGTAGGTCACACCATGTTAAATTTATGGGACATATGAAAGGGCAGAGGCCAACAGTCCCGGCCTTAAATTGCCATTAATAAACAGTCATTTTATTTTACTGCTGAGTCAGTGTCTGAGCTCCAAAGGTCCAGGACTCAAGTCTACCTTAAACTGCCACACCACCCAATCCTGAGCAGCCTGACAATCACCTTTCACCTCACAGACAGCAGGCCTCTGGAGGACATACAATTCACCCTGTGAGCATGCAGAGGCCCATGGCCATCTAGCCCGCTCTGTGTCCCTTCCCCCAGGACATGCCAGGACTGCTATGCTGAGGTCCCACGGGCAAGCAGAGGCAATATGCTGCCAGGAAAAAGTCAGCCCTAGGGCCATGAGAAACTGTGTGCTATGCACCTGGCTCTGTGTTCCAGCCCATCAGGTCCTGGGGTCTGCCCCAGCCCAGCTCCAATTTCTCCTTGCAAAGGCAAGCAGAACAATTCAGCATGAACAAAAATTCTGGAGCAGACAGGTTTAGCAATAATAGGGAAGCACATCCCGCAGGAAGCATAATTATCATGTGCTCCATGACATGGATGGGACAAAGAGGACAAAGCATCCCCCTTAATATAGAATCTTGACTTGGTCCTACATGATGCCAAAGTCTTCATCTTCTCTGTAACAAAAACAACAATAACAAAAGCCTAGGAAGCATGGCTCACGTCACTTCCTAAGAAAGAGAGAGCCACAACTTCTTGTTCACAGGTCACTATCATTTCAGAAAGCCAAGTAACTTACAAAAACCAGCCCTCAGGACCTCAGCACTGCTTTCCCAACTGGGACACCTGAGTCTTACCAGCTGGAAGGTGCCAAGGTCACTTGGAATTGGAAATTGGCCAAGTGTTATCAGTCAGGAGGGCTGGTTAGTAAGAATCCAGGGCAGATCTGTCTAGAAGTCATGTGCACACCTCTCTGATGAGGGGCAGCTGTCATGGTGTGGCTCTGTTAGACCACAGAATGAAATATGCTGCAAAACTAGAGGTGAGCACATCAGTCTCCATCAAGACATGTGATACTGATGTGCTGGGGGAGGCATAGTAAGAATCTTCACAAAAACTTTACTCTGTCTAAAAAAAATAAAATAAAATAAATTAGGCAGGAACCATCTGCCTTAGAGGAAAAGGTCCAGGAGTGCTTTGGTGCTCACGCACACCCCCAGCACCATCACACACCCTCCAAGTCAGTGAGGGGCAGACAGCCCACGCGTGCCCAAACAAGTCAACAGTAAAAATTCTAAATGGTGAAAATGGTCACATATCCACATACCAACATTTCAACTTTTTTTTTCCATTCAAAATAACTCTTGCGTCCATGGTACTGACAGCTGAGAAAAAAGACAGAAGGCAGAGATCAAATTATTGTGATAGTGTTGTCTTTGACAACCGACCACCTCGTTAGTTTATAGCTTCCATTCTCAACATGGTACTTTAGGAAGATCGCATACCCTAGTTAAAGCGATGGGCTTGGGTACAAGTTCCAAGCTGTGTGTGCTGCATTGTGTCTGGACGCCTTGGCTTTTTGTGTATAAAGTGGGTTTAATACCTACTTCTGAAAGTTGCTATGAAGATTAAACAAGATGCTAGACGTAACATCCTTACTACAGCGTCTGACCCATGGTTCATATATAATAAAATGGTAGCTAATAATATTGTATTTCGTATTATCATTAATAATTATAACCACCTGTTCATCAAAAAACAAATTTGAAGCTATCGCTAAGACAACACAGCCATTTCCCCGGGGGGGGTCACACCGCATCAGGGAACAGCAGCAGTACAGTCATCATGAAAGAGGGGCCCTAAGGGCTGCTATGTCACATCTACTTTTAGATCAATACATCTTCACTAGGTTTCTCTCGCACTACTTTTTTTTCATCACTTATATAATCTACATGTATTAGATCTCTTATTTCTGTTCTTTGCATGTGTTTCTGAAAGGTCATAGATGACTGCAATGGATATTAAAATAGGTCCTAAATTTGTATAATTTTTTTAAAAAAATCTAAAACATAAATTTAAAATAACTACAAAAAATATGACTTTGGGAGAAAATCTTGCTTCACAACAGTTCCCATGAAAAGAATTAGAGGAGTTTCCATGTTCAGTAACTCAGCATATCTCTCACTTCACATCGTGACAATGCACCATGCCTAGCACAGAGGACACTTGCAGCAGGCAGGCCATGCCAGGGTGGGAAGGCTGCCAGAGAGCAATCTAATCTCAGGCTGTGTTTGAAAGCATATAGCCCAAGTTGAGGTCACATCTCACTGCACACTATGCTTTCAGACATCTGGATTTGGGCATATCATGTGTACCTGTGGACACGAGCTTTACAGGGGACTAGAAACAGAACACAGAGCAAAGGGACACCAAAACCCCAATAGGAAAGTGTGGTTTGTGACACAGTGTACACCCCTGAATGAAGGGGTCATGGTCAGGATGTAAAACCACCCATCAGGGATGCTCAAGAAAGGATTCCAGCCTCTAAGGCACCTGTCAGCCCTACAGGACATTAATCAAGAAACAGCAGAATTTGAAATCATTTGGCCTTTTAGTAAAATATACTTAAAAGGAGAAGTAAAAGTCATCTCCCAAGCCACATCAACCATGGGCAGGACTGTGATACTGTGATTTATGATAAGAAATACTAGTTTGGGGCATCTGGGTGGCTCAGTGGGTTAAGCCTCTGCCTTCAGCTCAGGTCCTGATCTCAGGGTCCTGGGATCTCTCTGCTAGCGGGGAGCCTGCTTCCCTCCCTCTCTCTCTCTGCCGGCCTCTCTGCCTACTTGTGATCTCTCTGTCAAATAAATAAATAAAATCTTAAAAAAAAATAATAAAGAGAGAAATACGTAGTTGATCTTGGTCCCTGTGTTTGGCACAGAGCTCCTAAAACTCTTGGAATTTCCTAAGTGATAAGAGAGCCTTAAGACATCTTTTGTTATTCACCACACCTGAGTTTAAGTTAATGACTTTTGGACACCACTAAAAAACGGGGGCCGCGGGGGGCGGTGCTGATTGCCAGGGGTAGCCGGTTGCATGATTAAGGGGGTGGAGCTTTCAGCCCCACCTCTCAATCTTTGGGGAAAGGAGAGGGGCTTTACTCGCTAACGATTTCATCAATCATGTCTACACAGTGAAGCCTCAAAAAATTCCAAAAGGACAGGGTCTGGAGAGCTTCCAGAGCGGTGAACACAGGGAGGTGCTGGGAGAGTGGCGCCCCCGAGAGTATGGGCGCTCCACCCCTTCCCGCATACCTTGCCCTTCTCGTCTCTTCCATCTGGCTGTTCCTGAGTTCTGTCTCTTAAAACAAACTAGTCATCTAATAAGTAACACGTTTCTCTGAGTTCTGTGAGCTGTTCTGGCAAATTAATGGAATCTAGGAGGGGGTCACAGGAATCTCTAATTTATAGCCGGTCAGAAAACCTGACTTGCCCCTGGCCTTTGGTGCAGGAGGTCATGTAGGACTGAGTCCCTTACCCTGTGGGATCTGATGCTGACTCCACGTAGAGGGTCAGAATTGCATTAAATCGTAGGGCTGTCCAGCTGGTGTCACAGAGCTGCTCGGTATGGGAAAATTCCACATATTTGGTGGCCAGAGGTGTGGGTGTTATGTGTAGAAAAGGAAAACAGAACAGATTTTTGCTCTATAAGGACAAAAAAATAGCAAACAAATCAGAGCTGTCTCTAACCTGTCTCACGCAGGGTGCCTGAAGACCTTGCTCTCTTTCACCCAAATATTCTTTCTCATCCTTGCCATTCCCACCATCCTGGGATTTACACACAACAGAAAAAGCCGGCTGTTAAGGCCACAGATTCCCACACCCTCTCTTTTAAAGTAACGCAGATGAGGTCCAATTTGAATTCTGTTTGTTTATACTCTGGGCCCTACAAAGACAGGGTCCTAGGAGATTTCTATGGTAAAATTTTCTGGCAGTAAGACCCTCCCCCACCCAGAAAAGACAAAATGAGGTCAGGATGTAGATGTACAGAATCATCAAATCACAGTTCACCATCAGAAGGGGGTTTCAGAGATCATTTTAATTCCTGATTTCACACGGAAATTGGGGCCCACAGAGGTTAACTACCGAGGGTCACACAACTATGTAAAGGGAAGAACTGCCTACATTCACCTCGCTGCCATTCGTTTCCAAAGCCAATAGTGAGAGTTTTAGTATCCATTCTCAAATGAACTCTTTTTTAATAATCATGATATTATAAAGTAACAATATTAAACTATACTGGATGTGTACAACCAAAGGTTTTTTACCACAAAAGTAAGAGTCATTATTGACCCATTATTTATTAAACATTTTGAATTTTACATAAAAAAAAAAAGAGAGAGAGAGAATCTGGAAGTACAGGTAAGTACAAGTAAGTAAGAATTCTATCTAATGCTATCATAAGTAGACACCATTAACATTTTGGTGTATATCGAAATATACCGTCTGCTCCTTGAGTATAAAAAAAAGATCATCTTCGTATTATTTTATGACCTACTTTTTTTCACTTAAAAATATATCATAAGCATCTCTCTAGGACATAAAATGTTCTCAAAAATCCTTTGTAATAGCTACACAGTACTTCATTATAAGGATATACCATTATTATTTAACCGTGTGTTATTCTGGGACTGGTTCATCATGGTATTGTAATATTGCTATCTTTCTAAATTTTGATTGTGTCAGCCAAGGACTGAGCAATTCCTTCTAGTCTCCTGTCACTTGGAAATTTGATAAGCACACTTTTTATTGCCTTCACCCAAGTTCTTGACAAAAATCTTTGAGATGCAACCATTTGACAGGTTCCACCTGGCATTCATCGACATTCTTCAGGATCATCAATTAGGAATTTGAATTATAAGAAAAAAAAGGAATTCAAATTATGGGGAGAGTCACCCAATCATCACAAATATTTGGTCTCATTTATTCAATATATGTTTACTCACTTCTGTCTATAAACAGCACTCACCTAGATGCCATAAAAATGTCTGCAGAGTGTTAGGAATACTTACATAAGTTAGAACTTTTATAACTCTCGTTTACAAAAATGCACCTAGAGTTGACATCCTAAAAGTTACAATGTTTTTCCCTTTTTTAAAATCTAAGAGATTTTAAAACTTTTCACAAGTTTCTTTGAGTTAAAAAAAAAAAAAAATCCCCGCAATAGCAAAAACATGTTTTGGAAACACGTCAGGATTATAAAAATTATTCAAGTTACTGGAGATTTAAAAAAAAAAATCTCACAATTCAAAATTTAGCTATTGGGCAACTCTATCATTGCTAAGCAATGAGTTTCTGAAAATGGGATGTCTATAATGAAAGTATGAATTCAGATCACAGTAGCATGGTCCCATAACAAGAGCAGCAGCTTTGGTTTTGAAGAAAGGGCAGTAGGCTGTCTGTGCCTGACTTCTTCGAACAAACAAGGAAACTCATGTAGTTTCGAGCAAAGAGGAACCGAGAGCTGCAAGCCTCAAGAGAAGAGTTGGAAGAGAAGGACAAAGGATATTTTTGGTGCATATCTTTTTAAAAGGCGGTATTTAATGCTGAAAATATCATGAAAAGTGCATCAGATGTTCTCATTTTAAGTGAGAAGAGACAAAGTATGGCAAGATTAAAAAGTGATTTGGCAAAGTGCCACTGGTACTGATTCCCATCACTATTTTACTATGTACTTGCCCCGCTTAAGGACAAACCACCGTTGGAAACTGTGTTTAGGAAGTAAGTCCAGAAATCTAGGAAAATAAAGCCCAGCATGAACTGGTGATGATATTACCTGCTAGAGGGTGGCATTTTGAAAGGACGCATAATGAAAAATAGCTTTGTGTCGGCGGAGGAGAGCCCAGTTTAGAAAACAAGAACCAGGGCTGAAAGCGGATCCTATTCTCTGCATGTCTGGCCCCAAATGACCACAGTCTTGAGTCTGAGGGGGCCAAAATGGGGGGTGCTAAGATGCAAAATGTCTGCCATTTCTTTCACGTCCCTCAGCCTCTGCTGGAAAGAAACACAGGCTCTCCCCAGACCTGAGGAGCTCATTCTACGGGGCACATTTTCTCCTACCACACTTGTTGTTCTATTACCCACTTCCTTGTGTCCACAATGAGAATTTGCTCCGTCACCTGACCTGCAGTTGTTTCTCTCACACTTGTATCAACACGTCTGAGCCATGTGGTTAGGAAGTGCCAAGAAGTAAAGAAAGTGAAGTCTAAGACTGACCTTGAGTATAAGAGCACTCTCCTAGTGGACTGTGTTTGGGAGACAGACAAGTTCTAAAAAGCAGTGATTCAAAATAAGACATAATGTACTAAATATATAGCAAACAGTGCTAGCTAAAATTTACAGAGATACTCACCCAGATTCTCCCTCCCTTTGGAGAGAACAGTGAGAATCAAAACAAATTCCAACAAAAGCACAGGGACCACCCATCTGCCCAGCCCTTTCCAGGGCATGTGACCCTCCAAACAACCATCTTGCTGATCATCAAACACCAACATTGTTGTGAATCGAAGCCCTCTGCCCTTGCTGGGCCCTCTGCCCAGAACTCTTGCTGCATCTCCACATGTTCTCTGCCTTCCTTTCTTTCCTTAGAGAGGACTTCCCTGATCGTTCTATCAGCCACAGCCATTCCCTCTCACCGTCTCGTTTTCGTCCCCACTTTCTTTTTTCTTTTTTTATTTTTCCTTTTTTTTTTTTAATTTCTTTAATTTAAATTCAACTAATTAACATGTGATATATTATTAATTTCAGAGGTAGGCGTCAGGGATTCATCAGTCTTATATAATACCCAGTGCTCCTTCCCTCAGGTGCAATGTGTATGTTTACTTCTATATTATTTGTCTCCTGGCTGATTTGTAAATTCCTTGAATGCAGGGTCTATCTCTGACTTGTTCATCCCTATAACTCCAGCACCTACTACGGTTCCTAGTATACAGCAAGTGCTCAATAAATTTGTGCCAAATGAATAAATCTAAGAGGAGGCCTCAGGTTGTGGACCTATAAATAAACCATACCCATTTCCTCAATCATCCTTAAGGCAAAAAATAAGGCCTCCTCCTGGTCAGGGTTTTTAAAGGATGTAAGAGAGAAGAAAGATCTGCTGCCACACATGTGCTCTCAATCCTGATCAACTTGTAAAAATACACGTGAACACAGCTGGGTTTGTTGTTACCCTGGTTCATTTCCAGCCATGGACTCCCACCATAAATACTCTTTTCACCATCTTAAAGGGTCTCCATCCCTGTTGCCATATTTAAGAGTTTTGTCTGCTCACCTGTGAATTGAGCTACACAAATAGAGGGACTTGCCTGGTGCCAGCCAGTCTGGGCTCCACGCAGAGAGCTGAGTACCAAGTCTGAGCTTCCTGAGGGATGCAGCCCTACCCTCAACCCTCTGGATTTTGACCCAACTCCAAATTCCTGCTGGAAATGGAAATTTCTTAAGGCTCCCAGGATCTTAAAGGGACATAGAGAGACACATAAAACACCCTTATGGCACTTTTTAAATATTTGAAATAAAATCTCACTCTTGTATGCTTCCTTCTTTTTTCCCACACAAAAAAATATCTGTATAAATACATATGACATGGGCATGCTGTCCTGAAGAAGTCTGCCATTCAAGTAAACTATAGAGTATTTTTGTTTTCTAAATCCTTTCCTCCTTATATTCCCAGCACCTAGCCCAGTGTCTGGCATAAAATTCAATGAAAGTGAATAAGACAACTATTGCTGACTGGCTCTCCAGGCCCAGGAGTGCTCTTCACCTCTAGCAAGACAAAAAGGAGGAAGATTAACAAAAAAGATACAGAATTTAACCCGTTTAGCAATAAGAATGTTTAAATTACATTCCTGCCCTATTATAAGATATAGCAAAAAATCTGTATTTAAATGACAAAATATATAGTAAAGATTCACACTGTACAGTGAAAGCACTGGGAACAAGAAGTCACAGGGGAATATTAAGTTCAAATTACAAGGGGTATCCAAGAATTGGAGACTTGTTTTCTTGTTGTTGTTTGACAAATGAACTAGGAAAGCATACATTCACATGAGTTTGACCCATTAATTCCAATGCTGTTCCAACCACTCAAAACCCTTTGGAATGGCTCTTCTGGAAACATCCTCAGACCTCATGGGCAAACATGATGCCCACGTATGGGCCTGCTGGCGTGGGCTGAAGTGTGCAAAGGCAGGAAAAATTCATCTAGGGACTAAGTTGTGTAAATGAGGTGAGCCTATGCCTAACAATTGCTTGTTGCCATAGAGCCATACCAGCATAAACTCACGTATTTCCCCAACAGTCCTCTTAAGTATATACTAGTACCATTATTCTCATGTAATAGATGAGGAAAGGAAGACACAGAGAGATTAAGTTACTCACCCAGTGCCACAAAGGTGGCTATGGCAGAGCTGGGATTTGAACCCAAGTAGTCTGAATCAGAGGCCACATGTGCTTAGGCACACTGCAGTTCTATATATCTCTACTGCAAAATATATATGGTGTCTTAAGATGATTGCTACTTAGAACCACACTGATTTGGATAACAAAGTTTTAGACACCTCTGGGAAAAAGGGTCATGAATGTGGATGAATCTATTATGGTCAGAATGTGGGTGAAAATAGCTCTTTCCTCCATAGGAGTCCAGTAAGTTCTTAGAATGAGACCCCCTTAAAAGGAGGTCATGAATCTAGCCACGATCTCCATTGGTGGGCTTTACATCCTCATCGTCTGAGAGTTAACAGGACCCATCTTATAGATAGATAAGACACACCAAACAGCCAAAACAATATGGAGAAAGAATAAGCTAGAAGCATTATGCACCCTGATTTCAAACCGTATTAGAAAGCTTTAGTAATTAATACATATGGTATTGACATAAAAATAGACACATAGATCAATGGGGAATACGAATATAAATAGAACAGGGAGTCTAGAAATAAACACAAGCACTGTCAATTAAGATACAATATTAGGGGTGCCTGGGTGGCTCTGTGGGTTAAAGTCTCTGCCTTCTGCTCAGGTCATGATCTCAGGATCCTGAAATGGAGCCCGTATCCGTCTCTCTGCTCAGCAGGGAGCCTTCTGCCCCCCCACACCCTCTTCCTACTTGTGCTGTCAAATAAATAAATAAATAAAACTTTTTAAAATAGATATAACATTAATATGGTCAATTAATATACAATGAAGGAGCCAAGAATATACAATGGGGGAAAAGACAATTTCTATAATAAACAGTGTTGAGAAAATCAGACATCCACTTGTCAAAAAATGAAACTGGACCACTATCTTATACCATGAACAAAAAATAAATGGATTCAAAATGGATTCAAGACTTGAATATAAGACCTGAAACCATAAAACTATAAGAAAACATAGGTGGGAATCTCCTTGACGTAGGTCTCGGTGATGATTTTTTTTTTTAACATGACACCAAAAGTTAAAGTAACAAAAACAAAAATAAACAAGTGGAACTATACCAAACTAAGAAGTTTCTGTACAGCAAAGGAAACCATCAGCAAAACAAAAAGGTAACCTACTGAATGGTAAAAAGTATTTGTAAATCATATATCTGCTGAGGAGCTGTCATCCAAAATATATATGGAACTCATACAACTCAATAGCAAAAGAATAAACAATCCTCTTTAAAAATGGACTGAAGATCTGAACATTTTTCCAAAGACTTACAGATGGAAAATACACATAACAAAGATGGTCTCCATCATCAATCACCAGACAAATGCAAATAAAAGCCCCAATGAGACATCACCTCCCCCATTTGAACAGCTATTATCAAAAAGATAAAAATAACAATTGTTGGTGAGGATGTGAGGAAAAGGATCCCTGATGCGTTGTTGGTGGGAATGTAAATTGGTGCAGTCACTATGGGAAACCGAACGAAGGTCCCTCAAAAAATTAAAAACAGAACTACCACTACGATCCAGCAATTCCATGTCTGGATATTTATGCGAAGAAAACAAAAACACTGATTTGAAAAGCTCCCTACATCATGCTCACTGCAGCAGCATTTTTTTTTTAAAGATTTTATTTATTTATTTGACAGAGAGAGATCACAAGTAGGCAGAGAGGCAGCCAGAGAGAGAGAGAGAGAGAGAGAGAGAGAGAAGCAGGCTCCCTGCTGAGCAGAGAGCCTGATTCGGGACTCGATCCCAGGACACTGAGATCATGACCTGAGCCAAAGGCAGCGGCTTAACCCACTGAGCCACCCAGGCGCCCCTCATTGCAGCATTATTTACAACAAGGATGGGTAAATAGATAAAGAAATTGTAAAACACACATACATACACACGAAATTAGCCATAAAGAAGATTGAAACCTGCCATTTGTGGCAACACAAATGGACCTCAGGGGTGTCATGCTAAGTGAAATAAGTCAGAAAAAGACAAACATTGTATGATCTCTCTTACGTGTGGAATCTTAAAACCAAAACCCCAAACCCCACAGGTTCATAGATATAGAGAACAGACTTGTGGTTGTCAGAAGGTAGGGGTGAAGTGGGTGAACTCTGGATTTAAAAAAAAAAAAAAAGATTTATTTTCTTGTGGGGCATCTGGGTGGTTCAGTTGGTTAAGAGTCTGCCTTCGGCTCAGGTCATGATGCCGGGGTCCTGGGATCCAGACCTGCCTCGGGTTCCCTGCTCGGCAGGAAGTCTGCTTCTTCCTCTCCCTTGATTCCTCCCTCCTGCTCCTGCCCTCTCTCTCTCTCTTTCTCTTTGTCTCAAATAAATAATCTTTAAAAAAAAAAAAAAAACACTTAAAAAGGATTTATTCTTTGAGAGAGAAAGCACACATTTAACCAACTGAACTACCTAGGCACGTTGATGTAGGGTGTTTTTTTGTTTTTTGGTTTTTGTTTTTAGTTTAAATAAAAAGAAGGAAAAAGTCACCTAGTGCAACTTCTTCACTTTTACAACAAATAAATTGCTCAGAGATGTTAACTGACTTTCAATGTATTTTATATATTGTGGGGGAAAGAGATGGAGGAGAATTAACATAAATGCTGCCTACAAGCATTATACGATTTCTCAGTAAGGCCTCTGGTGAAGAGAAGCAGGAGAAAGAAGGTGTCGCCTTTGGGTTCTGCTCATTTGGCCCTATGGAGACGTCCATTTCTACCACTTCTAGGTGTGCACAGTCTACCCTTGACTTTCCTGACTCAGACTGTCCTTCTCTTTTTTACTCTCCTTTCCTTCCGTAACCATTCATTTCACTCTTTATCTATCTTCCTCTTTTCTTAAATTCCCTTTATTTCAGAGTCTGACATATTGCACTGATGGAGAGAATTTAACAAGATGAGGTTCAAGCTGGGGTTGGTGTGCTGGAAGAGCTGGACAGTTTCTGGTACAATGATGACTCTACCCTGTGCCACATTCTCCTGCCATCATTTCTAGGTTAGGAAACACAATAATGTTTTTCATAACAAACCTTTTCATCTGCCAAGTTTATTATCCCCTTTGTAGCTAAATGATCTACATACTTATTTAAATCTTCAATGTTTTATGAGGAAAAAATATCATGAGAAGCTTGATGATTCACATATCAGTAGTTTTTTTTTTTTTTAGCTTTAAGTAACACAACCATACTTTCGCTAACTAAAGCATAAAAGCAAGGAAGCAAAGTGAATACATTTATTGGAAGGCCGCTGAACAGCACTGCTGACTAACCAGGCCTAGGAAAGCCCGGAAGCTGAGCACTGAGGAGTTACATATTGTGGGAATTCCTGTATTGACTATGTTAGGAGCTGCCATCTATCTAATGCGTCCATTCTATCTGCCTCCAGCGGAAGCTCCTAGAAGAGGGAACCTGATATTTTGGCTTAGCTTGTCTCTGGAGTCCTGTGACTAAAAGCTCACTAGAGTCGAGGAGGGAGGGGGCCTGAAAAGCTCCCACAAAGGCATGGATGCTGGGAAGGAAGCAGAAACAAAAGAAGTCTCCACATCATTATTGGCTATATGATATGCACACACCTTTCTGTCCACAAACACCTTTTGAAATTATTTCAAATATAATGCAAAAAATTTTTTTAAAAGACACTAATCAAGAAACTCCTCCCCACCCACCCCATGCTGTCTGAACTTCATACCCCAGGTTGTCACGTTACTGAATTCCCTACTAATGACAATGAGCACAAAATCCTCTATTAAAATGCAATCACCTCTAGCAAGGCCCTTTCAACCTCCAACTAGACTCTATGAGGGTAAGAGGAGTGGAGCCCAGTGAGGAGGGCAGGAGCGAAGCAGCAGAGCTGGCCCAGTTCCTCCTCTAGACAGGAATGGACTGATACATTATTTCCAGCAAGAGTGGCCACATGGAGACTATCCTTATCTATTCTGAGACAAGGAGTGGACTTTGGGAGCCCCTAGAACTCAGATCCAGGTAATGTCAGACTTTTGCGAAGAGAACGCGAGTAACCCTCCAAGGAAGTAGACGACGAGAGTGGGGGTTAAATGGCGGGGCCCAGAAACAAGGCACACACATGAGTTTACAGAGGTAACGCTCTGCTAACTTTAAGGTCTAGCCAAGGGTAGACCAGGCAGGCATAGCACCCAGGGCACCTATACCAAGTTCCTTCTCCTGTTCCAGCCCTTCCTGCAGTCTGCCAAAAGAGCTCCCAGACCTTCAGTTGGATGTCGGGGAGTATTAGTTCTACTTCTGGAATCTTTAGTTCACTTCCAGAATACCTTAAAGTCTAAATCCTTCTTCTCTCTCTGAACCAGAAACGGGCTTTATTTCCATTCCACAATCACTTTGTTCCCACACGAATCCTTCTCTGGGCCCAGGAGGAAAGAAAGAGGACACTGTCTGGTCCCAAAGTACTCTCCTGAGCACAAGGACCCTGCACTTGGCCTCGCGGCGCCCCCTCACTCTTCCATCTGGCCACCCCAGCGAGCTGGGATTTGTTTTCCCACTACTCTGTCTCTTCTAATCTAACACATATTTTTCTGGTAGCTTGTTTTCTGTAGCCGCCTTGACCCACCTCTCCCTTTCGCCCTTTCTCCCTTCTCCAAACTTCTTCATACACAGCTGTTCATACTCCCTGATTCTGCTTCCTCGCCGCCCATCCATACATCCACCCCAGAACCCCCCAGGCCACATCTTGACACCGTCCCCTAAATGGCCTAGTTGCATTGCCCCTTAATACTGAAATTCCCCACAGTCCTGAGCCTCTCTTCTCGAGCTATAGACCATCTCTCCATAACTGTGTTCCTTCCCTCTCTTGGCTTCAATTGTTACCCCCCGGTAATGATGATGAAAAATAACCCGAGACACCTCCATGTAAAGATGCTGGAAATACAATGAAGCTGTGTGTGACCCGAGAGAGAAGAAGAACCTCTAATCCTGAAGCTCTTGAAGGCCTGGGTACCCACGGAGTAGACTCTTTTCAGAAAGGCCCAGGGACGGGCTCTACCTCTGATATGCGAGTGGGCTCCGGGTTTGGTCAGGAAGCAGAAGACAAGAGGAAGCACGTAATACTGCGCAGTAATAGAACTGGAGTCTCTGGACAGGCTTTACTGCCTCTAGGAAATAGAACGTGGGGTTCTGAGGAGATGTGTGTGAGTACACACAGGGATACACAAGCCCCCATGAGAAAACTGGAGCCCCAGGGAGAACATAGGGGGTACAGCTTCGGCTCAAAGGAAAGTGTGCGATGGGCCTTTGTCCACCACAGGCTAGGCAGCCACGTCATATACGGCCTGTTCCATGAGGGAAGCAGGTAAACCCCAGGACAAAACATGTAGTAGAAAGTGGAAGAGACAGAGATGTACAGGGAAAGGCTCCATGAAGGAGGGAGGGGCTCTCTTTCTGAAGAGGTAAGAGATGGGCCAGACCTGTAGACAGGAAAGAAAGGGCAGGAGCAGGCTGCCCTGTGAGAGAATCATCTGTGAAGAATGTAACTTGTGTTTTTCTCTCAAATTCTGTCAACTGTCTTATTTGGCTTTGAAAGTTTTTCCCTTATCCTGAGCCCCTACTGGCCATCTGCAGCCTCTGGTAAAGCAGGCCCCCTACAGTCTTATGTCAGCGCTAGTGCAGGGTTCAGAGAGCAATTGAGAGCTGGCCTCAAATCCCCCATCCCCCACCCCCCGCACCCACTGAGATAATAGCTGGGCCACAGCTCCGGGTGCAGCTCCAGGGAGGGAGTGGGGCCCTCAGAGTGGAGTGGGACAAAAAGGGAGGTGCTGGGGGCAGAGAAGCAGTGTCCTTGAGCACAGAGAAAGAAGGGCTGTGAAACAAGCTCCTTTCCCCAAAAGTGTGGGGACACAGGTGTTTGCTGTGCCAACAGGGCCAACAGTACCATAATCTACAACTGCTGCTTCCCAAATTTCCTTATCTAGCCTCTGAATCATCTCTCACCTCACATCCCTTCTTCACATAGCCACTGCCACTGTCTCCACCACCATGTACACTCGAGCTCTGGCTGGAGAGAACCACCACCCAGGCTCTTCCCACTCATCTCTGGGCTGTCACCCTTCCTGCCAAGTCTTCCTGGGACTCCCTCCTATCCCAGTCACCCCTCACGTGGCCAAGTCCTACTTCTGATCTCTGTTTCGAAGTCATTTCTTTTTTTTTTTTTTAAAGATTTTATTTATTTATTTGACAGAGAGAGATCACAAGTAGATGGAGAGAGAGAGGCAGGCAGAGAGAGAGAGAGAGAGAGAGGGAAGCAGGCTCCCTGCTGAGCAGAGAGCCTGATGTGGGACTCGATCCCAGGACCCTGAGATCATGACCTGAGCCGAAGGCAGCGGCTTAACCCACTGAGCCACCCAGGCGCCCTCGAAGTCATTTCTTATTGAAAACTCTTCCCAGGTGCCCATAATGTGGGGCAGATAACACTATCACACAGCCCATGGGAACGGGTCTCCATGACGATCACGGTTCATGCCCTTGTCCAGGTCCCCTCTTGGGCTTTACGCCCCCTGGGGGCTCAGCTCCTGGGGTGCTCAGAACAGACTGGAAACTCAACAAGAACTGCAGAGGGAATGGATGAGTCTGGTTCCCACTGAGTGGAGCAGCCTCATGAGCAGAGGCTTACCCAGCCAGCATCTTCAGGGGCAGTGTTTCTTTAAAATGGATGAAACAAGCTGATGCCACTTAATTCTTCCATCTATAATTCCTCTCTCAGCGGCGAGACTCTAATATTTTGGTACCTTCACTTGGCAATCATTTCTTTTGAAGGAAGAAAGGCAAAGTCTGCCAAGAAGGAAAGGAAAGGAGAGGAGAGAGAGGGAGAGGAAATGAGAAAGGGAGAGGGAGAGGGGAAAGGGGAAGAGAGCGAAGGTTTGGGTCATTCTATTCATCTTTGCAAAACACCAAGTTGAGCGAATCCCACCTGAACTGTGCAGTCAGAGGAAAAGCACACAATGGCTTTTATTTTTTTTTAATTTTTTTAAAAGATTTTATTTATTTATTTGACAGAGAGAGATCACAAGTAGGCAGAGAATCAGGCAGAGAGAGAGGAGGAAGCAGGCTCCCTGGTGAGCAGAGAGCCTGATGCGGGACTCGATCCCAGGACCCTGAGATCATGACCTGAGCCGAAGGCAGTGGCTTAACCCACTGAGCCACCCAGGCGCCCACACGATGGCTTTTAAAACAATGCAATCTTCAGCACGAAAATAAAATCAAAAATAAATAAATAAATAAATAAATAGATAAATAAAAATAAAAAATACCATTCCAGCAGCTAACTTCTGCCACTTGTTGTTGGCAGGCTCTTCTGCTTTTGGGTAAGAACTACACTGATGATGTACAGATCTTCACTGTTTCTTTTTCTGTTTTAACCAGTGCAACCCCCTTTCCACTCTCTGAGGGCTGACAGGGGTTCATAATCTCTCAGCCATACGTCTGACTCTAAGCAACAAGGAATAGGTTCTTTATGCTCAAAAGAGAGTGTGCGCTTCTGAGATAAACAGAAAAAATTAAAAAATAAATAAAATTTTAAAAAGCTGGTGAGCCCGGCCCAGGCCATCAAGGGGGAAGGGGAAGGGGAAGACAAAAAACAGTCCCCCAGCTAAGCATTATCTCTGCCCAAGCACAACTTCCTTGTGCCTGACCGCCTTCGCCTCCACCCTCTTGGGGACAGTGCTGCCACGGCAGCCCTGATGAAGTCACTCCCGAGCTAGAAACCTTCGAAGGCACTTCACTCACCACCAGATAAACTCCAAACCCTCATTCGGACTGCCTGCCCCCCTTCCTCACCCTCCTGGTCACAAACCACTTGTGCCTGCACTAATTCCATCTCAATCGCCCTCTCCCTCCGCCTGGACTCTCTCCCTCCCTGGGCTCTGGGCTCAGCCCCTTTTCCCTAAGCCACCCCACGAGCCTACCTACTCTGAACTCCCAGAGAGCCTCACCAGCAGTGCTCAGCACTCAGAGCCTTCTCCTTCACATGGCAGCGCTCCTGTCCGTACGTGGTATCACCGCAGAGGAAAGTGGGCTTTTAAACTGTTTCCATATTATAGATGAGGACGGTTTCAGAGAAATGAAACATTTGTGAAGGTGCATACCTGGCCAGGTAGAAGAACCAGCCAGACCCAACGCTTGCATGCCCACCCTCTCTCTGTGTCCTGGTGTGGCCTCACCACTCCAAGACACCATCTTCTGGAGAGAACAAGACATCGGCACCAGTGAGTGACAGGACACAAGGTGGACAGAGGGCTCCAGCAGGGCACTGAGGGACTCCAAGAGAAGGAAGAAAGAACAACAAGGATGCGTTTTCCCCATATTGGATTTTACTTGCATTAGTCTGATATCTTCAGCCAACATATTAATATGTGACATTAGAAGACAGTCTGGGCCTCACAACGGCCCCACCCCAAACACAGGAAAGTTGCTCAAACCTGGATAAAGAAACAACAGAGGTATAGACTGTACATTTGGTCCTGTACTGTCGCTTCACACATTGCAAACCCACAGAAGGGTAGGACAGGGACAAATTAAATGCCAAATCCATCCATATTCCACTCACCCCATTTTGACCTAAAGGTCCCAGTACCTCAACCACCTAAACATTGTCAGTACTATTCACATGCTGACGTTGTATTTGCCCCCTTGCTCATGTCCACCCTCTGTGAATATGCTAGACACATGAAATCATGTCCACCCTCTGTGAATATGCTAGACACATGAAATAAAGACCACAAGCAGACACAGTGGAGGCCTGGCTCCAGCAGGAGAAGCCTCATCCCAGACAACCTGTCTCTGAGGCCAGACCTGTCTCCAGTCAAGGCCTCGGCAGGCTCCAGGGGACTTGCCGGCACAGCTCCAAGGGCTTCCAGCATGGCAAGGAGGGCATGGAGGGAAACAGGCAACCTGGTCCAGCACTGCCACGTAGGTTCTCTCTTAGCTCTCGGTTGTGTGGGCTGAGGTCACAACTGTTTTACAGGGAGAAAAAAAGCTGGGGTCCAGGTTAAGTAACTTGCCCAGATCTCACCCCAAACAAATAGTAGGACTCAGACTAAAATTCAGATCTTATGAGTCTAAGCCCATCTTCTCCTATCCTTACTTGCATCCTTGGCACACAAAACTGACCCTGTGTGTAAAGGATGATCTATATGCTTACAAGAGATATTTTCCAGAATCTTCATGCTCTGGGTCCGAAAGAACCTCCTCTTGCACTAGGAACTAGTTGCCCAATGTCTAAGCACTGAATGGACCATCAGGAGGCAAGAGCAAACCAGCAACGTGAGCTAGGCAGATCTTTCTTCTATTCTAGAACATTAGCCAGCATATCTAAATAAATGGGAAATTTTTTGTTCATTTTACGTTTTTAAAAGGAAAAAAAGATTTTGTTAGAAACAAGGTTTGCATTGAAAATATACCAGCTGGACTGCTGAACAGTATCGGTGCTGCCCTGGGCTACAACAGAAGAAACACAGGCATTCCCGTGCTTCTGCACTTGCTTCCTTACAGCCCCCTAATAGGCCATCCCAGGGGTAAGACACACTTCTATGTGGTCTCACTGAGCCTAAAGTTAGAGAAGGAAAGCAAGGCTGTGAGCCCATGTAGTGGATGCCACAGTTTACAGACAGGCTATGATTTTATCATTATTATGTCCAAAAGAATGTCCTTAGAGGCCAAGCTTTCTTCAATATACACCTATAACATGCATCTCTCCATGAACTAAACCACCTCTCCAAGCAGCATTTGGGTCATAGGTCTCTATGATGATGATAAGCTGGAAGGGAAACACTTCCTGACAAAGGCTGGTCTTGACCATATTCTAGGCACAGCCCAGTCATTTGTGCTCATTATTTGTGCCAAAGTTGCAGGTTCTAATCTCAGCTACTCGTCTCATCAGGGGTGCGATCTTCACTCAACCTGTGCCCATTTTTGCCCACCTGTCAAAAGCACTTCATAATAACAACTATTTTATAGAATGGTTTGGAGTCTTGAATACGATTATACAGCTAAAGTGCTTAGAATATGGCTTGGCACAGAGTAATACTCAATTGCTATCATCCTGAGGAAGTAGAGATAAGGAAACTTAGGCTTACATTCATGGCATACTTAGTCAAGACTGGATGAGTGGAGAAAGCAATCTGTAAAGGTCGAGGCTGATTGTTTCATACACAGGAAAAGGGGCCAATAGTTTACATGGTGAAGGCAACTCAAGATAGGAATGGTGAGCAGGGTGCGTAGTACTAGTGCGGTTTGTATGCTCCCACCTGAAAAATGGTACTTACTCCCTGATATAAGCATAGGCCCAGGTACAGGCTAAAAGAGGATCACACCCATAAGGAGAGCTAGAATGGGAAGACACAGGCTATATCTAAAGCCAGGTACATAGAGCAGCTGGAATTCCAAGTACAAGCAAGGAAAATGGGTGTAAGAGTCCTCGGCCGAAGTCAAATTCAGGAAACTCAAGAGATATACAGCAGCAGCTGCTGCATGTTGGCGAGAGGCAAAGGCAAGAACCAGGAAGAACTCAAATAAATTACATAAGGAGATGCATGAGGCAAGAGTGGCAGGAGGTCTTAAACAAGCAACAGGAAAGTAGACCTGTACCAATACCTTTCTTTTCAGTGACAGCTGCCTTTTATCTGTGATTTTTCTGGAGGGGGAGCTTCTATCTGGTCAGTCTAGATGCTCTTGAGGTGGTCAGAGCACAGTCTCTCCCCAGTTACTAGGCACCATTGCTTTTGCCAGACCACACACGAGAGCCAAGGAGGCCATGCATCAGTTCAAATCACAAGAGAATCTACAGTGACAAAAGGAGATCCCAAGAAACCACAAGGTTCTAGCCCCGCAATCCACGGAAAGTAGTCTCCCAGAATCTCCTGGCTTAATCTCAGTCTCCAATCTCACCACTCCTCCCACTCAAGGAGAACCCCCTTCCAGGACATGTCAGCCAAGAAGCCACCCAGATTGCCAATCTATGTTGAGTACCAGCACAGTGCTGGTGCCCCAAACATCTTTATAAACAACAAGAGATGGGAGAAACTGCATTTATCTTATCTCTTTTCCATAAGCACGCTATGGGTAGTTGGAAGCTGCATTATGACCAGTGTTCTGGACAGGAAGTGAGTCCCAAATAATGAGATCATTGTTAAAATGCCCTCGAGGCAATGGAGTTGCTTACCTGTAGGGCCTTGGTTTTGCTGTGTGGGATCCACATGCTTATAGCCAGCAGCACAGAGGCTGTGTGGGGTACCAGCTGGCCACCTGAATGCAAACTCTCCCACGATGGGCACCGAACCAACATTAATGGGGTACGAGCTCACCAGCATGCCCAACTGTGGGTGTACCCACTTCGCCCCAAATCTGCCCTTAAGCCGAATAAGACCCTTGCTCTTCCTCACACACATGACTATTTCCACCTTCCCATGCATTCTTTCTGCTTCTTTTCCTCTCCATCAAACCCTGCTCAAATTTGAGCTCCTCTGATAAGCTCAACAGTATTGGGTTTTTTTCCCCTTACATGTCTATTTTTACTGTGCGTAAATATAAATAATATAAAAATTACTACTTTAACCATTTTTAGGTGTACAGTGTCGGAGGCAGGCCCCTAACCAGGGCGGCCTCCGCCATTAAAAGATGGCGCCTGGCTAGTTGCCAGGTTAGGATTGCCTCGTGAGACTAAGCAAAACGCCCAAAGAGGAAGTAAACAGCATTGGTTGCTAGCGAAGTTGTTCGTTTAGGTGCACAGCCTGATTCGCTCCCTGCTGTACCCTGCTCACTGATTGGTCATGTAAGCGTATATAAGTGTGTAGACTTGCGGAAATAAAGAGAGACAAGAGAGAGAAGATGCATCCGAACCAGGGCGTCTTGTCGTCCTTGTGGGGCGAGGGCGATAAATGGCGCCGGCACCCGGGAACTAAATAAAGGAATCTTGCAAAGTAATCCGCAGGAAAGCAGGGAGTAAAGGTCCGCAGGTAAACGGGGACATTAGCCACGTTCAAAAGTGGGAATTCCGCGGTAAAGCGGGGAGTAAAAAATAGAAAAACCTTGCAAGGGAGAAGTCCGCAGGTAAGCGGGGTAAAACCGCGACAAAGGTGGTGGGAAACTTGTACAAGACCGCAACAAGAAGCGGGGCGGCCATAGAGCCGGGATTTTCTTATCGAAGCCGCAGGTAAGCGGGGAAGGGACCACGATCAAAGTGGTGGGAATCTTGTACAAGTCCGCAATAAGAGCGGGGCGGCCTTAGAGCCGGGATTTAGCGGCAAGTCTTTAACGTCCGCGTCTGCTGTCTGTGTGTTCATAATGGGATCTGAAGTATCTAAAGTGTGGTTGGAAGGGTCTTTAGAAGACCTGCTGAAAGCCAATGGAACGCCACTAAAAGCAAAAACTGCTCGGGCCTTTTTGAATACAGTGGAAAAGGCGGCTCCATGGTTCCTAGATGAAGGCTTGCTAAACATACCTCAATGGGACCACTTAGGGGAGGATTTGAAGAAACAGGATGCTTTAACTCTTCGCCTCAAATTTAACATAACAAAAGCACAGGCATGGGACATAGTAGTCTCCTGCAGAAATTGCGTGATCTTACTACCTGCACCATCCTTGGGAGTTAATCCTAAGGGTTTGTTACCTAATCATATATGGCAAATGGATGTTACACATGTTTCAGAATTTGGAAAGTTAAGATATGTTCATGTCTGTAGATACCTGCTCTGGAATAATTTTCGCCTCAGTGCATACGGGGGAAAAATCCAGAGATGTTATTGCCCATTGCCTACAGGCTTTTGCGGCGTGGGGAAAGCCACGCCAATTAAAGACAGATAATGGTCCAGCCTATAGCCCACAATCCTTTAAAGCCTTCCTACAACAACCTGACATTGACTCGATACATGGAATACCCTATAACCCACAAGGACAAGGTGTTGTGGAGCGTGCGCATCTTACAATAAAAAATGCGCTTTATAAACAAAAAGGGGGAATAGGGGACACCTTCAGGTCCCCTAAAGATAAGCTCAAGACCATTCTCTTTATTTTGAATTTTTTAACATTGGACAAAACGGGTAAATCAGCTGCAGACAGACATGCAAGTGATGCTGCTGCTTCCCCTAAGCCTTTAGTACTTTGGAAGGACATCCTCACAGGAAAGTGGAATGGACCAGATCCAGTGTTAGTATGGAGTAGGGGGTCTGTATGTGTTTTTCCACAGGAAAAGGAGGCTCCAATTTGGATCCCAGAGTGGCTGGTGCGTGCAGCCTTGCCTCCAAACACTAGTCATGATGCTGAAGATGCTGATGATAATTCTAGGGATGCTACACCTCCTGCGGCAGACTCAAGCCAGAGAGCTGTGAGCAGTGGTTAAAGCATGGCTATATCCTTTACCAGTGACTAACTCTTCTCTCATATTCCCTCCTCTCCCATTGATGCATGGCAGGTCTGTAACTTGCTAGGAGCATGTACTGATATCTCAGCAGTGTCCATGTTAAAGGGTGGCAAATTCCTCAACTGTTCTTATATGCGTCTGGCCACCATTCCTTTTCCTCGTAACAAATGCTAGCGAGCTGAATGATATGTTGAATTGCACTAAGAATTGCTATCTTTCCCAGTGCTGGAATGTCACGGCCTTCAAGCTGGCTGTGATTATGCATATCCCTACCCATGTTCCTATCCCAGTTTCTATTCCAGAGGACAAGTTACCGGTGGTGCTATCCAGAAAGAAGAGAGATTTTGGTATCACAGCCACCGTTGTGATAGCATTGTCTATATCTACAGCAGCTGCCACGGCAGCAGCAGTCTCGCTTGCTGCAACTATACCCACTGCGGAAGCTGTGAACACCTTGCAGAAGGAACAGCGGCTGCCCTTCAAACACAGACTCAGATCAATGCACATCTGCAAGCAGGAATCCTGATAGTCAACCAGAGAGTGGATTTGGTTCAAGAACAAGTGGACATATGGGGGGCCCTATTGGGACTGGGATGTATAGTACCCTTCCCGGCAATTTGTGTAACTCCCATAGCCTATACTAATATGAGTGACTTACAGAATGTCTCCCGACAGCTCTCCCAATACTTGCGGGGGAATTAGTCCGCAGAATTCCAGAACTATACTCAGCACCTGCTACTAGGCATAACAAGGATAAATAACACCAGAGGTGAGCTTGCAACCCTCCCAGAGATAATCAAAACATTGCAAGATTTGTTAACCTTTACGAAACAATGGGCTAGCGTAATTGGTCTGATGACAATCCTCATAGTGGGCTTGATTCTGCTAGTAAGGAAACTGCAAATTTGGAGGCGACAGCAACATAGGCAACAGCAAGCCATGGTGCAGGCCTTGTTAGCCATCGAGGCTGGAACATCCCCCCAAGTGTGGCTAAGTATGCTGGATCGGTAGTCAACGATGGGTAAGATTGGTGGGGGAAATATACCAACCTAAGACAGGACGCAGAGCATTGATATCTGCCATCTGATGACGGGTAAGGATATTCCCCGCCACTGACAACCTAAGACAGGCACGACCCCTGCCATAAAAGAAAAAAGGGGGAGATGTCGGAGGCAGGCCCCTGGCCAGGGCGGCCTCCGCCATTAAAAGATGGCGCCTGGCTAGTTGCCAGGTTAGGATTGCCTCGTGAGACTAAGCAGAACGCCCAAAGAGGAAGTAAACAGCATTGGTTGCTAGCGAAGTTGTTCGTTTAGGTGCACAGCCTGATTCGCTCCCTGCTGTACCCTGCTCACTGATTGGTCATGTAAGCGTATATAAGTGTGTAGGCTTGCGGAAATAAAGAGAGAGAAGATGCATCCGAACCAGGGCGTCTTGTCGTCCTTGCGGGGCGAGGGCGATAGTACAGCTCTGTGGCAGGAAGGACATTCATAGTGCTTCACAAGCATCACTGCCATGGTTCATTCTTTTTTTGTTTCTGTAACATCCCAAAAGCAGGATGACATAAAAACTGGTGAGGTTAACAGGCAGACATGTAAAAGTCTGTATTTTCCAAGTTGGAAAAGAAACAACACTCTCTGACAAATGCTTACTGTGTGAGTTCAGTTTCAAGCTTCAAATTCCTCTCGCTCTCTCTTTCTCTCTCATTCTCTCTGTTCTTCATTCCCTGCATTGATTTCTAAAGGAAAAGGCCTGTTTCTCTCTGCTTCCCTGCATGCTTAGGATCCAGCTCAAGCACAGACAAACCTGTGTTTCAACTCTGGCACCACAGCTTGCTAGACAACATGGCTTCAAGTAGCCTGCTCTGGGCCTGTGTTGTTCCCTTACCAATAAACCTGGGATAACACACATACCACCCAGGGCTGTCGCGAAAATTGAATGAGATTGCATATGCAAAAGCACCTGGCAGAGCAGACAATTAATCTTCACTCCTTATGTCAGCTCTGTGAAATGGTGTATCTGCGATCAGGGATAACTAATTCCAAAGGGCAAGGAAACCACCCTTAATTTTCTGAAATTTTACCACAGGGGGAAAAAAAAACAACAATAAATTTAAATAATAAGACTGGATGGCTTCCTGGCCTCTGAAGTGAAGGAGCCCTGAAGCCCAGATGCTACCTGTGGGTATGCGGGACCACGCACGGTCATCCTGGATCTGGAACCAAGAGATGCTTTCCTCACACTGCTCTGAAAACATTCTAAGGTACTGAAGTTGGCTGAGAGGGGAAAATGTCCATGTTACCATTTTCACTGTTGTTGCTTAAAATTTGTAAATAGAACCAGAAAAATCCACCCAGATGTCACAAATGTTTATTTTTTAATCCCCCTCTGAGCTGTCACATTTGAACATAATGTCCTGAAATAAGCATGTGCAGACCTGTTACTCCAACTTAGACCCTTCAAGGCACACGTCCATGCCAATGAGGACCTCACAGAGCTGCTGCCCTAGAGGCCTCTGGAAAGAAACCACCACTCAGGGTTGCCTCTGAGCAAGCAGGTCGAATGAGTGGAGTGCAGAGACAGAAACCATAATTGGGTGGAATATAAATGAGGGAGAGAGGAAACCATATGCTGGAGACTTCTAGAAGCAGAGAGGCCAGGGCTTTAAGCAAGAGTCCACAGCCTCTCCAGACCATGCTCCCAGCTCCACAAAAGCAGTGAGGCATCTGCTCTGTACCCGAAATCTAGACTGTGAGCTCCAGGGAGAGAGATCATATCAATCTGTTCTGAACACCTCACAGATGTGGCATGAGCTCCCATCAAATGTTTGCTAAATAAATCCTTGGTTTTTCTCAAGCCTTGACTTGAGAAGGCTTCCTTCTCCCAGTGATGGGAGAAGAAAACCATTAACTGAGCACCAGCTATCTGCTAGGCTTATTTGATACTTCACATATGTTAGTTACTTCATTTAATCTTTATAAAATCCTACTGTGTAGTTCTTATAACCCCCACTTTGGTGTTATAAAATGTATGGTCCAGAATGTTTAGCTAACTCATCAACATCCACTGAACAGGAATTTGGAGGAAAGTACTACCCATCACTGGCTGCTTCTCCCTGGAAATCATGCTTTCTCTGGCCTCTGAGTTCATCCTTCAAGGTTAAGCTCAAGGTAGTCGAAACAAAGGATTCTAAAACCTCTGTACACTAATACAGCAGGAATCTAGGACCCAAGAAAGAAATTCAAGAGGTCATATGTTGAAGCACTCACCTGCTTTCTGCCAAAGTCTTTGATTTCTGCAGAGCTAAACCACTCCTTTCGAGGATAACATAAACATCCAAGTTTCAGAGGTATCGTGGACAAAAGCTAACATTTTTCAAAGAACCTAA